>NC_044035.1:176813881-177150932 GCF_901765095.1 Microcaecilia unicolor
ATGCTATATTGGAGAAACAGGCCAGATGCTTAAGACAAGATTCAATTTACATAGACATCACATGAACAATACTGGTGCCAGTAGGGCTCCCACCCCTGTGGGCCCGCATTTTACAGAACCAGGACACTGTATCAGTGACTTCACAGTGAGAATCCTGAAAGGTAACTTTAAAACCATACAAGAACGTAAGACCTTTGAAGTCAAAATGATTGAATATTTTAACACCCAACAGAAAGGACTTAACAAGGATCTGGGGTTCCTAGCCCATTATAAACCATAAAGCTGTATTTCTCTGTTGATCACCCTCCCCTCACCTATCCTGTTAGAATATCAATGATATGCTTTGATGTCCCCATGCATACCTCCTACCCACCCCCATCCTCCCACCCTGTCAGACTGTCATAGTAATGCTTGAATGTTTTCACTTATATACACCAGTGTCCTTGGTGCCTTAGTGCCATGCTTTGATGAGTGTTTATGTTAAGGCACCTCAGCATCCACCGGATGTCTAGTACCAAACTCCCTCGGGTGGGAACTGGACAATGACCGCTTTTGATGGTCTCTACCGATGCTTAATGCTGAGTGATCATGACACTCTCGATGTTGATGCTTCCCAGCGTCCAGTGCAGATCTCTTGCCCACTGAGAACAATGTTTCCAATGCCAAAGTCAATGGACCTGGCTTATTGATGCAGAAAAGCTTTCTTGCAGCTTTCCTCTACCACAAATCCCTCTTTTTTACATTTCAGAACACAGAGTACAAACAGAGGTATCATGGTCAGGTTTTAAGCACCGAAGCCACCAGTTATGTGTATCTGTAATGGATATGGTCCTGTTGCACTGGTAATGCCTCTTGAAGCCAATAGGGTTGTCGTAGACAGGTTGAGAAAACTTAAATGAATCAATGTTGGAAAAAAAAAATCCTCAGATAGGAGCCTAAGGCCTGGAAGGCCAGAATCAGGCTGACATGAAAAAAGAAAGAAAACACCGGAAAATCACAACTAGGGCAATATTAGCTGCTCAACAGCAACAGGACTTACACAGAGAAGAACTTCCCAAGAATAATCACCAAAATGCAAAGAAAAAAAAAAACTAACAAAAAAAACAAAACACTGAGATGACTGCAATGCAAATCATGTCTTCTCAGCTCTGTGGAAAACAAATGATTGAAGAAGGTCATGTGCTACAGCAGCACACAGGGAGAGATGAGCTTGCACAGTGGCACAGTCTCAAAAGCTTTGGAAAGTGCTAGAGAAAGTTTCCCATGCAGGCTCCATCAGATGAGGTCACCATACATAAGGCTTTTACATCCTGCTTGTCCTTGGAGAATTGATGTTATGCTCCAGAGCATTTAAAATTGGCATGTTTATTGCCATGGGTCAGAATATTTGAATTGGCAGAAAATTTGAATATTATTGTGTTTATTTTATACAGCATGGTATATTTGTTTTATAGTACCACCTCTGGTGTTTCATTTCCAATGGCACTTTTTTTTTTAAACACGTATACTTATTGTTCCTAAAGTCATTATAATACATTAAGAAAAAAAGTTTTAAGAAATATTTTAGATGTTTATTAGAGGATTAAGACATTTAAAAAATAAATATGTTTCTTTGACCAATAGGTGTGTATTTATTGTTTACAGGGTGACTTGGTGAAATCTAACATTTTAATCTGATGGCCCCTAGTGAAGGGCAAATATACTGAAATATGGCCATGTTTTAACCAAGGAGAAAATAGATCTTACCTGCTAATTTGCTTTCCTTTAGTCCCTCTGGACCGGCCCAGAAAGTGGCCGATGGGTTATGCACGCCTTTCAGCAGGTGGAGAGACTGAGAATTCTGACTCTCGAGAGAGCCAATAAGAGCCCTGGCTAGCTACAGACAGATTCAGTATTAGCCTAACAAAGCAGAACATAAAGAACAAAATTCTGTGCAACCCAGAACCTGGAATAGCCACTAATGCTATACAAATAAACATGAATGCAAGTGCCCCATGCACAAATTTACAAAAGTACTAATATATTCTTTTGCATAAACTTAGAACAATACAAAGCAGCTCTACTCAGAAACATAAGAACCAAAAAAAGAGAAAACAAACAAAACTGAATAGCATTAAAACAGAGGAAGCTGTCTGGGCCAGTCTGGAGGGACTAAAGGAAAGCAAATTAGCAGGTAAGATCAATTTCTCCTTCCTTAGTGTCCCTCCGGATCTGCCCAGAAAGTGACCTGATGGGAAGTAGCAAAACAGTACATTTATGAGAGGGACACTAGTAATCCAACAGTAAGCACACTCGCTTCAAAAACAGCATCATGTCAAAACTGTACATCTAGTCTGTAATGCTTCAAAAAAGAATGCAAAGACGACCAACTTGAGGCGTTACAGATTTCCAAAGGTGGGACCAAGAAACATTCAGCCCAAGACGCCGCTCATCCTCTGATAGAATGTGCCTTTACCCCGGCACTGATTTTACGGAAAAGATGTAAGCAGAAGCAATCATCTCCTTCAGCGATCTTGGAATTGTGGGTTTAGATGCTGTTAACCCTTTGTGGGAACTGCAAAACAAGCAGGAAAAGATGATCCAATTGTTTAATTTCTTCCATTGACTTCAAATATTGCTTAAGGACTCTCTTGATATCCAATTTCCGTAAACGGCACTCATCCTCTGAGCCACAGGAAGAGCCCAGTACTGCTAAAACCACAGATTGGCTCAAATGTAATCTTGACAAGACTTTAGGAAGGAAGAAAGGAAG
Organism: Microcaecilia unicolor; assembly: GCF_901765095.1. Taxonomy (NCBI): domain Eukaryota; kingdom Metazoa; phylum Chordata; class Amphibia; order Gymnophiona; family Siphonopidae; genus Microcaecilia; species Microcaecilia unicolor. The sequence continues at coordinate 176,816,634 of NC_044035.1, forward strand.
GTAGGGGGGCAAAACTACTCGCTCCTTAGAAAACTCCAAATAAGTCAATCGACAAGACAACGCCTGCAACTCTGACATTCTCCGAGGCAATAGCTATCAAAAAGACCATCTTGAGCGTCAAATCCTCCAGAGAACAAGCTGACAAAGAGCTCAAATGGAGGCTTGGTAAGAATCTAGAGAACCAAATTGAGGTCCCAAGCCGGAAAGACAGATCGAGGAGGGCGAAGCAGACCTGGTTCCCCTAAGGAAATGCAAATCTGGATGAGCAACCAAGGCCTTGTCTTTCACTGTGATAACAAGACAATGCTGCAATCTGCACTTTTAGAGAAGCTAGAGCCAACCCTTTATCAAAACCGTCCAAAAATACTAGGACTAGGGGGCATGCGATGACACTACAGTGTAGTAAATTTAAAACAAATCGGGAGAAAAGTTTTCTTCACCCAACGCATAATTAAACTCTGGAATTCGTTGCCGGAGAACGTGGTAAAGGCGGTTAGCTTGGCAGAGTTTAAAAAGGGGTTAGACGGTTTCCTAAAGGACAAGTCTATAAACCGCTACTAAATGGACTTGGGAAAAATCCACAATTCCAGGAATAACATGTATAGAATGTTTGTACGTTGGGAAGCTTGCCAGGTGCCCTTGGCCTGGATTGGCCGCTGTCCTGGACAGGATGCTGGGCTCGATGGACCCTTGGTCTTTTCCCAGAGTGGCATTACTTATGTACTTATGAAGTCCGATCTAACATCCTCTCCGACCGGTGAAAACAAGCCCTGGCCACCAACAAATAGCTGCCTGAATGGCCAGAGCAGAGAAATCAAAACTGTTCTTTATCAGAGACACCATACGGTGATCCTGAACATCCTTTAGAGCCGTGTCTTCATCCACAGGAACTGTATTTCTCTTGGTAACAGCAGAAATAACCAAATCAACAACCGGATGCCTGAGGACAGATTTGTCCTGATCGGGGACCCAGATATAGATGAACCATAGACAGCGAGAGTCGGAGAGTCCAGTACATCCCACTGTGCCTGAATGATGTCCCAATGCATAGGAAAGATCTTGCCGGGCTTTCTAATACCCTTATCCAAAAGATCCACTTTACGGCCCTCTATGACTATGGATTCGTCCTCAAAATGCAGGGTACAAGAAACCAATGAAATGAGTTCTTGTAAATCTTCCTTATGGAAAATCCTAACCACTGAAGGATCCTCCCCAGGGAAGAGCGCTTCCGTGCCCTGATGCACCCTACGTGGTTCCTCAGGCAACTGATCATCTCCCTGCATAATCATCCTTCTCCACAGAGAGGGTATCTCTAAATCAGTGTCTGAAATAGGGTCCTCTTCTACGTCCCCGGAGACCCTAGGTCTTTTGACAGAGGACAACTGCTTGTCTGACATCCCAGAAGAAGATGCTGACACTGGGCCTGACTTCTGCAAAAGAAAAGCTTTGTACATCTGAAGAACAAATTCTGGACGGAAACCACCTACTGTCTGCTCAGTTCCTGCCAGCTCAGTCCCTGAAACCAAAGAAGAAGATGCATCTAAGTGCCCAGGAAGAGAAGCAGACTGATCCCGTGAGCCAGTCTCCAATTCTAAAATGCCAGTCTCCAATTCTAAAATGGTGGTGCTTCCTGCCAAAACAGGAGTCTTGGCCTTACAATCACCGAATCCTTCTGCACCGTCACCGCAGGAGCAGAAGCCAACTCAAAAAAATGCTACAACCGACAGCGATTCAACCACGGAGCAGTATTTGCACACACCAGCTGTTGGAGTCCCCTGCATTGACACAGCAGGTGGAGTTTTTCGGTGTCTGGCAGCTCGAGCTGTTTGTTTTTTTTTGTTTTTTTACTATAAAATCCACCACACATACTCGGTGCCCACAAACGCTGCACTGTTGAAAAAGACCAAAGGCAGAAGCAAAGCTGCCTTGCTCGTTCGCGCCTGTGTTTATTTTATTTATTATTTAGGCGCTGAAATCAAACTTGGCTGTCTCTCCCGGGCCTTCAAACACTCTTCCCCAAAAAAGGTTGAGGCTGTTGTCTACCGCACGGTACCCAATTAGACAATGGGGAGGGAGGGGGGGGGAATCGGCCACCTGAGTGTGGAAGCACCGAGGCGCTAAGAAACCCCCCGTGGACCTCAACCTCTATTACACACAACAAACGCCGGTGCCCAGAAAAGGAAAACTTAGCTAAACAAAGGAGAAAACAACGGCATTAAACTAGAAAGAGCAAAGCATAAAGAGAAAAAGGTAAGAGACTGTGAAGTGCTCACCACCACCTGTTGGAGACTGAGAATACTGAATCTATCTCTAGCTAGACATGGCTCTTATTGGCTCTCTAGAGCAGAATTCCACCTGCTGGAAGGTGTGAATAACCTATCAGTCACTTTCTGGGCTGAGCTGGAGGGAAGCTAAGGAATTTACAGTATATATTTAATACATGTATTATTTTTATCTATCCCCGCTCTCTTTGCTCCCTTTTATGTATTTGGCATAATTTAATAAAAATAACTAAAAAAATGCCACAGAAATCTAACAGCAGAATTAAATCAGCTCAGAAATGCTCAATAATGAAAGAACTGTTTGGTTGTGGTGTTCCTACTCTAGCATCCCTTTTTTGAAATCAAAAGATTTGATCTGTAAATTACAAAGGGTTGTAATGAGCTCAATTAGTTGAGAAATATTGATATACTCACTGATTTCCAAACTCTGAAGCTACAAAAAGGAATCCTGTTTTCAACACACACATGGCTGCAGCTACTGGAACTGTGTCAAAATATTTCAGTCGAATTTCTGTCACCTGAAAGCAAATGAAGAGTGATTTCTAGGTTGTTGCTGTACAATTTCAGAAGCAATCCCTAGGTGATAAGGGTTTCTGTATTTTGATTACATGAGAGTATGTTTTATTTCATTTATTGTTGCATCTTTGTTGTTATTATTGAATACTTAATAAAATTTCTGGAAATTATAAATAATGATCCTCATATTATGCATTGTTAAATTGTTTCATGAGAAACACCCTTCAACAAATTCAAGGATTTGAATTCTACGTGCACAACATTCAAGTTGTGAGGGCCAGGGACTGGAGGTTGGGATGCAGAATGGAACTCTCGTTGTGCATGATGAGGTTCAGAAAACATTCCAATCTCCACAGATCCTCAGAGGATAACTCCCGAAGAGAGAACCAGATCTGCCTCGGCTAGTAAGGATCGATTTGGATCATAGTTCTGTGATCTTGCTTGAGTTTTAGCGAAGTCCTCTCTATGAGGGGTACTGATATCACTCAAGAAAATTTTTTTTTTTAAAGACATTTCTGAGATAAGTACATTTTTATGCATTTTATCATTTACATGATTAGAAATAGTTTGTGATAATCTCTGAAGAAAAGCATGGTGCGTTTTCCTCTTGAAATTTAAAAGGGGACATGGACCTAAGATAATACATTTTTCAGTAGAGATATTTTGAAATTCTCTTTGAAGTTGTCTCCTGACTATGACACTTCTTATTTTGGTGACTTTAAATAATTTATATAAGACTGACATACAAATATATTTATCAAATAACTTTTTTTGATTTACATTGAGATCAGAAGAGTCTCAAGAGTGTGAGTGCAATTGAATTAAACCATACTGCACTAAAATCAGGCCTCAGATTTCCTACATTTCTGTAGCTAAGGTAATGACTGCACACTTGCATTTTGCTGCAGAACCTGGGCTGTGCTGTGAAACCAGCCCAGACATTAAAGTGCTTCATGACCTGTTAGTTGATGCCTTCTTCTGATTTGTTACTGGCCAAAAGCTGATGCTGCCTCTTCATTCATGCACCCAGCTCAGCAGGGAACAACACAGCATCTCACTTTCTGAGGCCCTCATGATCAAAAGCAAACTCTGGCGCTAGAGGCTGTTAATGCCATACTAGTGCCGGAGTTTGCAGCCGACCCAGGATCAGAGCCCTTGAGGGCTCTTAGCGCAAGTAGCATGCAAATGCATGCTAAACAGGGCTCTTAGCGCAATTAGCTTGCAAATGCATGCTAATCAGCGCTTAACGCATTCATCCCCAATGATCAGAGTCCAGCGTGCCAAAGATTGGGTTGCTGGCCGCAGCAAAATCAACGCCAGCTCTGAGCTGGCGTTAGACTTTGCGGATCATTGGGGAGGAATGGTGAGCCCTGCCCAGCATGCAGTTGCATGCTGGCAGGCCCCCGTTCTCCCCCAAAAGCAAACGCGAACAGGGGGCTGGAGGTCCGGTGGGTCTCCAGCCCCCAAACCACTACTACTACTTAACATTTCTAGAGCGCTACTAGGGTTACGCAGCGCTGTACAAAATAAACAAAGAAGGACGGTCCCTGCTCAAATGAGCTTACAATCTAAGGAACAAAATGTCAAGTTGGGCAGTCTAGATTTCCTGGGTAGAGGTGTAGAGGTTAGGTGTCGAAGGCAACATTGAAGAGGTGGGCTTTAAGCAGAGATTTGAAGATGGGGAGGGAGGGGGCCTGATGTATGGGCTCGAGGAGTTTGTTCCACGCGTGGGGTGAGGCGAGACAGAAAGGGCGGAGCCTGGAGTTGGTGGTGGAGAAGGGTACAGAAAATGTTGTTGCCGTCGCCAACTAAACGCTCTCCCACCCTCCCACCCAGCGACTGGGGGGGGGGGGGGGGGCGGAGGTCCGGTGGACCGCCGGTCCCCCCCCCCTTCCATGTTCAAGGAGGGCTGGAGATCCGGATGGTCTCCAGCCCCCCCCCCCCAAACCCCCACAAAATGTCGTGGCCGCCAGCCAAACCAAACCCTCTCCCACCCAGCGACGGGGGGGTGGGTGCTGGAGGTCCTGTGGACCTCCAGCCCACCCCAACTCCTGTCCCCCAGCATTCTTTCAATCCCTGGTGGTCCGTGGTGGGTGACAACCCCCCTCCCGGCCCCCCCTACCTTTATAGTTGGAGGAGGGACGCAGCATGCCTGCCTCCCTCCTCTTCCAATTGACGCCACTTCAAAATGGGGGCGCCCAGCCCCGCCCATTGCATCCTGGGTCTCCAGCCACCCCCCCCCCCCCAAACCCCCACAAAATGTGGCCGCCGGCCAAACCACACCCTCTCTCACCCTGCCACCCAGCGACGGGGGTGGGTGGGTGCTGGAGGTCCGGTGGGGGGGAAGGAGTAGGGGTGGGCTGGAGGTCCACCGGACACGCCAGCAGCAGACGATCCCGCGAAATACTTCAATGAGAAAATAACAAAATTACGACTCATGAGACCTGTCAATACCATCGACTACGCAAAAAGCTCCTTGATTGTCTAGACCTAAACCCTGGTGAATACCCAACGGACAGAACCTGGACCAACTTCAAGACACTATCAGATGATTCCATCTCCCAGACGCTCAAAAGGTTCGCCAAGTCTCATTGTAAACTAGATATACGCCGTAATAACCTTATAAAATCTGCCCCTGAACAATTTATATCAGACCTCACGGAACACCTGAACTATATGCTACAAAACAGAATCTTCCCAAAGGATAAAGGAAACATTCTACTCACCCCAATACCCAAAGACGTAAAGAAAAGTACAAGTGACTTAACCAACTACCGACCAGTAGCATCAATCTCCCTGATAACCAAATTAACGGAAGGCAGGGTGACCAAACAACTCACCAACTACTTAAATAAATTCTCAATACTTCATGACTCCCAATCAGGATTCTGGTCTAACCACAGTACAGAAACAGTACTAGTTACTCTCCTGACTAAACTTAAACAAGCGATCGCAACTGGCAATAGCATTCTACTTCTACAATTTGATATGTCTAGTGCTTTTGATATGGTTGATCATGGAATATTACTACACATCCTTGACTACTTCAGAATTGGAGGCAACGTTCTCAAGTGGTTCAAGGGCTTCCTAACCACACGATCATACCAAGTAATAGCTAACTCGACTACCTCAGCCACAGGAATACCTGAATGTGGAGTTCCCCAAGGATCTCCCCCTCTCGCCGACTCTCTTCAACCTAATGATGATACCATTGGCCAAATTACTATCCAATCAAAATCTCAATCCATACATATACGCAGATGACGTGACGATCTACATCCCGTTTAAACAAGATTTAAAGGAAATTACCAACGACATCAACCAAAGTTTCCATATCATGCATTCATGGGCAGATGCATTCCAGCTGAAACTTAATGCAGAAAAATCACAATGCCTTATACTCACCTCATAACATAATACGACCAAACTCACCACCATAAACACACCAAACCTGTCCCTTCCCGTTTCGGACACCCTGAAAATTCTTGGAGTCACCATTGATCGACATCTTACAGTTGAAAGCCACGTGAAAAATACAACCAAGAAGATGTTCCATTCAATACGGAAAGGACTTTTTTTGCAACTTGGTACAGTCAATAGTGCTCAGCCACCTAGATTACTGCAATGCACTATAAGCTGGCTGTAAAGAGCAAAGCATCAAGAAACTTCAAACCGCCCAGAACACCGCAGCCAGACTCATATTCGGAAAAACAAAACATGAAAGCGCTAAACCGCTAAGGGAAAAGTTACACTGGGTTCCACTTAAAGAACGTATTGCGTTCAAGATATGTTCCCTAGTCCATAAAATCATTCATGGAGACGCCTCAGCCTACATGTCAGACCTGATAGACTTGCCACCATAGACTGCTAAAAGATCATCCTGCACGTTCCTTAATCTTCACTTGCCCAGTTGCAAAGGCCTAAAATATAAACTAACGCATGTGTCAAACTTTTCTTACCTGAGCACACAGCTATGGAATGCACTGCCGCGCAACTTAAAAACTATTTATGAACTAACTAATTTCCGCAAATCTCTGAAGACCCACCTCTTCAATAAGGCATACCACAAAGACCAACAAGTGTAAATGTAACTCACCTCCATATTACCCATATCGGAACTGTTTTTCATATATCTGATTGTTCTTATTTCTTATTATGTTATGCACAATCTTTTCGTAACACTGTCTATCTTCCGATCTATTATCCACCAAGAACGATACATTGTAAGATTGTTTAACTTTCTATTATGTCATGCATGATCTTTATGTAACACTAATTGTCTATTTTCTGTTCTATTATCCACCAAGCACGATACATTGTAAGCCACATTGAGCCTGCAAAAAGGTGGGAAAATGTGGGATACAAATACAATAAATAAATAATTAAACTCTGGAATTCGTTGCCAGAGAATGTGGTAAAGGCGGTTAGCTTAGCGGCGTTTAAAAAAAGGTTTGGACGGCTTCCTAAAGGAAAAGTCCATAGACCGTTATTAAATGAACTTGGGGAAAATCCACTATTTCTGGGATAAGCAGTATAAAATGTTTTGTACATTTTGGGGATCTTGCTGGGTATTTGTGACCTGGATTGCCCCCTGTTGGAAACAGGATGCTAGGCTCGATGGACCTTTGGTCTTTCCCAGTATGGCAATATTTATGTACTTATGCAGAGGAGGGGAGAATAAAGATGGCACAGGCAGTTTGAAAAATCAGTTACCTGTTACATACTGCAAAGTGCCATGGCTACTCCCTAGGTGTGCACTGGGAGGTGGGCCAGCTTAATTTGTGCCAGAATGGAGCAAGTTTTCTTGTCTCTAGCGGTCTGCAGCAGCAAACAGCAGCCTGCTCGCGCCAACCCCAGAGCCTTCTTGCTGACGCTTCCTACCAATATGGAAGCAGAAAGTTAGGACAAAGAGAAGGCGCCAGGGCTGGCACAAGCAGGCTGTATGAATCATGGTTTGCTGCCACCAACCGCTAGAGAGAAGAAAACTTATTCCATTCTGACACAAATTAAGCTGGTCCAACTCCCATGGCACGGTATGCAGCAGTTAGGGAACTGATTTTTCAAAATGCCTGTGCCCTGTTTACTCTCCCTTCCTCTGCAGCTATCCCCTGCTCCCATGAATAAAGCTCCCCTCTCCTCTCTTTTCCCATTTGTTGGTATGTTAATTCCTTCTTGCTGATTGCTCTTCTCTACAGCCTTATTTCTCCTCATGTCTCTGTTTTCATATGTTTATCATCAAGTTTTTCTCCTTTTTAATTCCCTATTGCTCCTAAAAGGTGCATGGGGGGGGGGGGGGGGGGGAGGAGGTTTCAAGAGAGACAAGGGGAGATGCATGGTCGCCTACTGGAGAGGAGACAGGAGGGAAAAATACTGGACTACTTGTGAGGAATGGGGAAGAGAAAGTAAATGCTGGTGTATATGTAAGGGGTGGGGGGATGGAAGAGAAGGTAAAATCCTGGACCATGTGTGGCGGTGGTGGTTGGGGGGGGGGGGGCGAGGTAAATACTGGATCATGTGTGGGGTAAAAGTGGGGTAACAAGGTAAAATGCTGAATCACATGTGGGTGTGGGGTAGAAGGTAAAATGCTGGACCACATGTTGGGGTGGGGGAACAAGTAAAAGGCTGGACCATGTGTGTGGGAATGTGCCTTGGAGTAGCCTAGTGGTTAATGCAGTGGACTTCGATCCTGGGGAACTGGGTTCGATTCCTACTGCAGCTCCTTGTGACTCTGGGCAAGTAACTTAACTCTTCATTGCCCCAGGCACAAGTAAGTACATGAATATAATATATAAACCGCTTTGAATGTAGTTGCAAAAAAAAAAAAAACACAGAAAGGCGGTATATCAAGTCCCATTCCCCTTAACAATTTTAACACTGTGTAAGTGTGCCCCATATGAAAAGGGTTGAAAATCTCTGCTCTATACCATCATTTCTGTGCTACAGAAGTTGGAACAGCTTCTCCCAAAGAAATGCACTGGACAATTACAGGCGGAAATTTATTTCTCTGGAATCCAAAGTCTGAACTAACTCATTTTCAAACAATGTTTTTCATTGGTTTTACCTCTACATTAAATTTTACCCAAATCTGTTACATTTAAAGATTGTTATTTTTGTCTCTAGACAAACTGCCATTTCTGACCTCTTCTGTATAGCTTTTCATCCCAACACGAGGTTGGAAAGAATTATACAAAAACGAGTACAGAATGTCTGCTCATCTGTGGGCAAAATAAATCTCAAAATTTAGGATGAAACTTGGAATGTTGGAAAAACTAGTAAAAAGACAAGCTAAGAAATGAGCAAAACTGGACCAGGGGTTCCAGAAAACTAAGCCCCCCCCCCCCCCCCACCACCACCAAAAATAACCTCGCTCGATGCGTTTCTATGGGAGGGGTGGTGGCAAAATAACTCTCTGAAATTTTGATAGAATGGTATGAAACCTGGCATGTCAGAAAAACTGGTAAAAGGCACATCAAGTTTGAAAATGGATTAAATTGGACCAAGGGTTCCAGAAACATAAGGCCCCCTGCCACCCCCCCCCCCCCAAAAAAAAAAAAAAAATTTTTGCTTAACACATTTCAATGGGAGGTGTTCTACCTTCTGTAGCACAGAAATTTAAATAACTGAAACAGCAGTTAGGAAAGGTCTTCTTTCAAATTGCCTCTCCCTGTTCTTCAAGTACCTCAAACTACCCTTCACAAGTGCTCTACCGCCACACAAACTGCTGCCACCTCTAGAATTACCACCCTAACTACATCTCCAAAACTCCCCCCAACCCTTTACAAACTGCAACCACAAAGTATTACCTAATCCTATGGTCCTACCCCAAAAAATAGCCCTCTGCAACTGCTCTACCTTCAACAACTATGTCCCAACTGCCCCACCCCACAAAAAATTATCCCCTTCAACTTGCTCAAAACCCCACATACTGCTCCATGCAAGCTCACCAATATCCTACAAAAACTGCCCCCACGCCACAAAAACTACACCCACCAATGTCACATTACTCCGCTCCTAGTGTGAACTGCCTTAGCCGAAGGTGGAGAAAATCAGCAGCCCCTTCAGCACTGCAGCACTATACAGGCCTGCTATATCTGCCACACTTTCTGCGCACACAGCCCTTACTGACAAGAAAATCTGAACTGCACTTGCTAAGCAAGTCCACCCCCAAGAAAATGGCATCGCTCATAACGTGACTGTTAGGCGGGGCAGGGGGCCACCATAGATCTGATCATGAGTTCCCTCCTATTGCTGATATTAGAGGCTATCTAAATTTTCGTTTTGGTTTTCATTACAACGCTGAATCTGGCCTAAAATCCTTTTTATGCCCAGTTTCGGTTTTGGCTGAAAAGTTATTCTGAGTTTCAGATAGGTTTACAGATTCATCTGAAAATTACCATATGTTTTTGGTGGAAGCAAAAAATTTGTTTCTCTGTCTCCTTCCCCCTCCTCCCACCCTTAGGACGCCCTGGGTCTTGTTTACAATTCCTGATGGTCTAGGGGTGTAGTTAGGGAAGGAGCAATCCCTTGTTACTCCTGCCTATTACGGGCTCTGTTCTCTGCCCTCACTACACCACCAGATCACCAGGAACTGTTAGGTAGTCTGGGGTGGGGGCTAGTCTGCTTTTTTGTTTTTTTTTGGGGGGGGGGGGGGGGGTTGTACTGCAGTTGCAAGTAATGCATGTATGATCCTGCAGAATAGTTTATATGGTACACAAGAACATAACAATAGCCATACTGGGTCAAACCAATGGTCCATCTAGCCCAGTATCCCACTCCAGCAGTGGCCAATCCAGGTCACAAGTACCTGGCAGAATCTCAAATAGCAGCAACATTCCATGCTATCGATACCAGGGCAAGCAGTGGATTCCCACATTTCTATCTCAATAGTGGACTATGGACTTTACATCAGGCATGGATGCTGTTCAAAAATACAATCCTGGAAGCCCAGGCCAAATATATTCCGTGTATTAAAAAAGGAGGAAGGAAGACCAAACGACAACTGGCATGGTTAAAAAGTGAGGTGAAGGAAGCTATTAGAGCTAAAAGAAAATCCTTCAGAAAATGGAAGAAGGATCTGACTGAATATAATAAGAAACAGCATAAGGAATGGCAAGTCAAATGTAAAGCGCTGATAAGGAAAGCAAAAAGGGACGTTGAAAAAAAAGATTGTGTTGGAGGCAAAAACATAGTAAAAACATTTTTTTTAGGTATTTTAGAAGCAAGAAGCTGCAAAACAATCAGTTGGACCGCTAGATGACAGAGCAGTAAAAGGGGTGATCAGGGAAGACGAAGTCATAGTGGAGAGAATAAATTAATTCTTTGCTTCGTTCTTCACCAAGGAAGATCTGGGAAAGACACCGGTGCCAGAAATGATATTCAAAGCTGAGGAGTCAGAGAAACTAAAAGAAATCTCCATAAAACCTGGAGGTAGTAATGGCGCAATATGACAAACTGAAAAGTAGCAAATTGCCTGGACCAGATGGTAGTCATCCCATTGTTACGTTAGTGCCAGGCAAAATGGTAGAGAATATTATAAAGAACAAAATTACAGAGCATATTCAAAAGCATGGATTAAGGAGACAAAGCCAACATGGATTTAGTAAAGGGAAATCTTGGCTCATCAATCTATTACATTTCTTTGAAAGGATGAACAAACGTGGATAAAGCGAATGCTACATACCTGTAGAAGGTATTCTCCGAGGACAGCAGGCTGATTGTTCTCACTGATGGGTGACGTCCACGGCAGCCCCTCCAATCGGAACACTTTCTAGCAAAGTCCTTTGCTAGTCCTCGTGCGCCGATGCGCACCGCGCATGCGCGGCCGTCTTCCCGCCCGAACCGGCGAGTGCCGGCCAGTCTCATATGTAGCAAGACAAAGAGAAGGGAAGACACAACTCCAAAGGGGAGGCGGGCGGGTTTGTGAGAACAATCAGCCTGCTGTCCTCGGAAAATACCTTCTACAGGTATGTAGCATTCGCTTTCTCCGAGGACAAGCAGGCTGCTTGTTCTCACTGATGTGATGAGGGTCAGAAAACAATCTCCACGGTTCTTTGGAGGACAACTCCAGAAGAAGAGGGAACCAGATCTGACGCGGCCAAAAAGGAGCAATCAGAATCATGGTGCCTCGGTCTTGCTTGAGTTTCAACAAAGTCTTCCCCACCAGAGGTATGGGAGGATAAGCATACAGCAGACCCTCCCCCCAATCCAGGAGGAAGGCATCCGATGCCAGTCTGCCGTGGGCCTGAAGCCTGGAACAGAACTGAGGGACTTTGTGGTTGGCTCGAGATGCGAAGAGGTCTACCAAGGGGGGTGCCCCACACCTGGAAGATCTGTCGCACTACACGGGAATTGAGCGACCACTCGTGAGGTTGCATAATCCTGCTCAACCTGTCGGCCAGACTGTTGTTTACGCCTGACAGATATGTGGCTTGGAGCACCATGCCGTGACGGCGAGCCCAGAGCCACATGCTGACGGCTTCCTGACACAGGGGGCGAGATCCGGTGCCCCCCTGCTTGTTGACATAGTACATGGCAACCTGGTTGTCTGTCTGAATTTGGATAATTTGGTGGGACAGCCGATCTCTGAAAGCCTTCAGAGCATTCCCGATCGCTCGCAACTCCAGAAGATTGATCTGCAGATCTCGTTCCTGGAGGGACCAGCTTCCTTGGGTGTGAAGCCCATCGACATGAGCTCCCCACCCCAGGAGAGACGCATCCGTGGTCAGCACTTTTTGTGGCTGAGGAATTTGGAAAGGACGTCCCAGAGTCAAATTGGACCAAATCGTCCACCAATACAGGGATTCGAGAAAACTCGTGGACAGGTGGATTACGTCTTCTAGATCCCGAAACCACTGGGAAGCTAGGGTCCATTGAGCAGATCTCATGTGAAGGCGGGCCATGGGAGTCACATGGACTGTGGAGGCCATGTGGCCTAGCAATCTCAACATCTGCCGAGCTGTGATCTGCTGGGACGCTCGCACCCGCGAGACGAGGGACAACAATTTGTTGGCTCTCGTCTCTGGGAGATAGGCGCGAGCCGTCCGAGAATCCAGCAGAGCTCCTATGAATTCGAGTCTCTGCACTGGGAGAAGATGGGACTTTGGATAATTTATCACAAACCCCAGTAGCTCCAGGAGGCGAATAGTCATCTGCATGGACTGCAGGGCTCCTGCCTCGGATGTGTTCTTCACCAGCCAATCGTCGAGATATGGGAACACGTGCACCCCCAGCCTGCGAAGTGCCGCTGCTACTACAGCCAAGCACTTTGTGAACACCCTGGGCGCAGAGGCGAGCCCAAAGGGTAGCACACAGTACTGGAAGTGACGTGTGCCCAGCTGAAATCGCAGATACTGTCTGTGAGCTGGCAGTATCGGGATGTGTGTGTAGGCATCCTTCAAGTCCAGAGAGCATAGCCAATCGTTTTCCTGAATCATGGGAAGGAGGGTGCCCAGGGAAAGCATCCTGAACTTTTCTTTGACCAGATATTTGTTCAGGGCCCTTAGGTCTAGGATGGGACGCATCCCCCCTGTTTTCTTTTCCACAAGGAAGTACCTGGAATAGAATCCCAGCCCTTCTTGCCCGGATGGCACGGGCTCGACCGCATTGGCGCTGAGAAGGGCGGAGAGTTCCTCTGCAAGTACCTGCTTGTGCTGTAAGCTGTAAGACTGAGCTCCCGATGGACAATTTGGAGGTTTTGAGGCCAAATTGAGGGTGTATCCTTGCCGGACTATTTGGAGAACCCACTGATCGGAGGTTATGAGAGGCCACCTTTGGTGAAAAGCTTTCAACCTCCCTCCGACTGGCAGGTCGCCCGGCACTGACACTTGGGTGTCGGCTATGCTCTGCTGGAGCCAGTCAAAAGCTCGTCCCTTGCTTTTGCTGGGGAGCCGAGGGGCCTTGCTGAGGCGCACGCTGCTGACGAGAGAGAGCGCGCTGGGGCTTAGCCTGGGCCGCAAGCTGTCGAGAAGGAGGATTGTACCTACGCTTGCCAGAAGAGTAGGGAACAGTCTTCCTTCCCCAAAAAAATCTTCTACCTGTAGAGGTAGAGGCTGAAGGCTGCCGGCGGGAGAACTTGTCGAATGCGGTGTCCCGCTGGTGGAGCTGCTCTACCACCTGTTCGACTTTCTCTCCAAAAATGTTATCCGCACGGCAAGGCGAGTCCGCAATCCGCTGCTGGATTCTATTCTCCAGGTCGGAGGCACGCAGCCATGAGAGTCTGCGCATCACCACACCTTGAGCAGCGGCCCTGGACGCAACATCAAAGGTGTCTTACACCCCTCTGGCCAGGAATTTTCTGCACGCCTTCAGCTGCCTGACCACCTCCTGAAATGGCTTGGCTTGCTCAGGGGGGAGCGCATCAACCAAGCCCGCCAACTGCCGCACATTGTTCCGCATGTGTATGCTCGTGTAAAGCTGGTAAGACTGAATTTTGGCCACGAGCATAGAAGAATGGTAGGCCTTCCTCCCAAAGGAGTCTAAGGTTCTAGAGTCCTTGCCCGGGGGCGCCGAAGCATGCTCCCTAGAACTCTTAGCCTTCTTTAGGGCCAGATCCACAACTCCAGAATCATGAGGCAACTGAGTGCGCATCAGATCTGGGTCCCCATGGATCCGGTACTGGGACTCGATCTTCTTGGGGATGTGGGGATTAGTTAAAGGCTTGGTCCAGTTCGCAAGCAATGTCTTTTTTAGGACATGGTGCAAGGGAACAGTGGACGCTTCCTTAGGTGGAGGATAGTCCAGGAGCTCAAACATTTCAGCCCTGGGCTCGTCCTCCACAACCACCGGGAAGGGGATGGCCGTAGACATCTCCCGGACAAAGGAAGCAAAAGACAGACTCTCAGGAGGGGAAAGCTGTCTTTCAGGAGAGGGAGTGGGATCGGAAGGAAGACCCTCAGACTCCTCGTCAGAGAAATATCTGGGGTCTTCTTCCTCTTCCCACGAGGCCTCACCCTCGGTGTCAGACACAAGTTCACGGACCTGTGTCTGCAACCGTGCCCGACTCGACTCCGTGGAGCCACGTCCACGATGGGGGCGTCGAGAGGTAGACTCCCTCGCCCGCATCGGCGAAGCTCCCTCCGCCGACGTAGTCGGGGAGCCTTCCTGGGAGGCGATGGCAGCCGGTACCGCATGCGGCACCGACGCCGGAGACCTCACCTCGGGCGATGGGCCAGCCGGCGCCACGCTCGACGGTACCGGTGGCGCAAGCACCGCCGGTACCGGAGGGGTAGGGCGCAGCAGCTCTCCCAGAATCTCTGGGAGAACGGCCCGGAGGCTCTCGTTCAGAGCGGCTGCAGAGAAAGGCATGGAGGTCGATGCAGGCGTCGACGTCAGAACCTGTTCCGGGCGTGGAGGCTGTTCCGGGCTGTCCAGAGTGGAGCGCATCGACACCTCCTGAACAGAGGGTGAGCGGTCCTCTCGGTGTCGATGCCTGCTGGGTGCCGACTCCTTCGGCGACCCAGAGCTCTCGGTACCGACATGGGAAGGGGACCGGTGATGATGCTTCTTCGACTTCTTGGGACGAAGCATGTCACCGGAGCTTCCCGGTACCGACGAGGAGGACGTAGAATCCAGCCGTCGCTTCCTCGGGGCCGAGATCGAAGAAGGTCGGTCTCGGGGGGGCTGTACCGCAGGAGCCCTCAGGGTAGGGGGAGACCCACCCGAAGGCTCACCGCCACCAGCAGGGGAATGGACAGCCCTCACCTGCACTCCAGACGAAGCACCACCGTCCGACGACATCAGCAGATGAGGTCCCGGTACCACCGACGTCGATGCAGCTGTCCGATGTCTCGGCGCCGATGCAGAGGGCCGATGCCTCGATGCACTCGATGTACTGGCCGCCGAGGTTGAAGGTCTGGACGCTGAAGACGTCGATGCACTCGATACCCCCCGGTGCCGATGCCGACGAAGAGCCCGAGAACAAAATGTTCCACTGGGCTAACCTCGCTACCTGAGTCCGCCTTTGCAAAAGGGAACACAGACTACAGGCCTGAGGGCGGTGCCCAGCCCCCAGACACTGAAGACACGACGCGTGCCTGTCAGTGAGCGGGATTACCCGGGCGCACTGGGTGCACTTCTTGAAGCCGCTGGAAGGCTTCGATGTCATGGGCGGAAAAATCACGCCGGCGAAATCGAAAGACGAAATGGCAAAATTTGGCACAGAAAAAAGGGAAATTTCGACCGGGGCCTAAGTAAGGCCTACCCCGACGACAAAAGAAAACTTAACGGGGCGAAAAAACTCGAAGTAGAGGGAGGAAAAACCAAAAGTGGTTAATCCAAATAATTTCTGGGATTTCTCACAGAAAGCAGTCGAAAACGACGCGCGAGGCCGACTTTTCGGGGCACGAACGGTAAAACACAACCGTACCGAGCGCGTAGAAAAGAAGACTGGCCGGCACAAGCCGGTTTCGGGCGGGAAGACGGCCGCGCATGCGCGGTGCGCATTGGCGCGCGAGGACTAGCAAAGGCCTTTGCTAGTGAAGATTCCGATTGGAGGGGCTGCCGTGGACGTCACCCATCAGTGAGAACAAGCAGCCTGCTTGTCCTCGGAGAATGCTTCTTATAAGGCAGACCTCATAGCTCTTAGGTTTCTGTCTCCATCTGCTGGTTCATGGGCATAAACCATGCATTCTGGATTGGCCTGGTGGAACAAAAAGGCAGCATGCATTTTTTAAAAATGTATTTAATTGGAGAAACTGCAGTGAAACATTTGATTGTGCATATTAAATGCAAATCTGCATGCCAATGAGTTGTACAATATTGTAGGTGTGTTGCAGCTTGCATGCATATTATGCTGAAATACACAACTAGTCACAAACAGAGATGCTGTGAAACTCTGTGGACCTTGGAACAAACATTTAAGTTCTTGTACACCCCTGCGAGCCCAAAAGCTATCAAAGTGATGTACATTCAGGAACAGTAGGTACTTTTCCTGTCCCTAGAAGGCTCACAGTCTAAGTTTGTACCTGAGGCAATGGAGGATTTGCCCAAAATCACAAGAAGCTACAGTGGGATGTGAACCCAGGTCCCCTAGTTCTCACCTCGCTGCTATAACCACTGGGCTAGTATTCCACATCTCCTCAAAGTAATGTTATGGGCCATCAGGAAGCCAAAACCAGACTGTGCTAGATACATACACACTTATTTTGGAGCTATACCTTAAACGTTACATGTATCAAGGGTTGCTAAACCAAAGAGCAGCCTCAAGTACCTTCCCATCAAGTCTCGGGTAAACCACTAGCAGATAGGACTGAACATATAAAAATATGGTCAAATCTTTTGTTACCCCAGAAAATGAAAGAGATTGCCTTGTCATATATGCCTAGTAACTGTATGCTTTCTATATTTTGTTGTTTTTTTTAAATTTTAGACTGTGGGTTAGGATACTCAAGGATTGTAATAGCATTTGATTTTTATAATAAATTTATGAGATTTGATAATAATGTTGTTTGGTGGTATTATAACATGATAGCTTTTTTATTGCATAATACTACATTTAAGCTAGCTTTTGGAAAATGTGCACTCTGTTATCATGCACTGAATTGATGGTATCATCTCTTTCAAAAGCTCATAGAAAGTTATCACCCATAACTTGTTTCTGAACTTATCTGTACATAGCTAACAGGTTTAAACACAAAACATCACTTTATTGCAGAATTTTGAAAAGCATGCTGCAGATTTTCTAAATCCTGCCACAGAAACTATGCAAGAAACTGAAGGCCTTTACTTCATTGTTACGGAGACAAAGTAGTCTCTCTCGACAACAGTTTAAAGACAATATCAACTTACCATATCCTCATCAGTCTCCAAAGTGATTTTAAAGATGTCTCCTTGCTCAGTTTGGGCCAAGAAGAAGAACATAGACTTGGTCTTGTGAGTAGCAGAGCAGACAAACACCATCCCTCTCTCAGGGTCATCCAGGTCATTCTGTCATAAGCAGACAAGCAAATGAATAGAAAAAAAAAGTGGTATTACTTCAATAAACAAATGATAAAGATTCCTACAGTACCACTACTATTAAAAGACCCTAACATTTTTCTCATTAGTTGTATAACCATTTAGATTCTATGCTATACACCCAACAGAGATCATAAGATTTCCACTTTTATCATCTGCTAGTTGAACTAGTGTGAACTAGATTGTGAAATTAACCCGTGTTTATAAAATGGAATCCTCTTCTAGCAGAGGAATGCATCAGTCTCTTACCAGCAAATTCCTGGTATATGCCACAGAAATCTTCTCTTTCAATAAAGGCTTTGGTTCCCAAGTTGGGGAGACACCCATGTAATATAGTTTTTATAGCAATGACTCACTGGTTGAGCCTCTATTGCTAAACACATTTAAAGAGAAGATAATCAAGCCTTGTCAAAGATCTTGGTTATTTCAAGTATACTACCAGGGTACTGTATTTTTGGAGTTGTGTTGTCTCTCTTCTATACTCATTGGGACAGTTTGCCTTGGAATGTTTGGTTGCTGTTTTGTTCTGTGTGAGCAATTGCTTTCCTATTTTACTATGGCATTCTTTTCCTCTATCTAATATGTTTTATTTATTTTGTAAACCATTTTGGTTTGCTTCAATGAGAAACAGCATATGAAACGTAATAAACAATAATCTATTTCCAAATTGCCCTTCTCAAAGGTCCGAGTTGCCTGTCCACCACGAGAAGAGAATTTATCAAAACCATGGTTACAGTATTACTTGAACCCTGACCTGGCACCAATAAATCTTCAGAAAACTGTCCGGTAATACATTCTATCCTTTCTTATTCCCTCTTCCTCCAATACACCCTGTTACCAGACATGCTTTCAGATCTTGCCCCATTGTTTCCCTTCACCCTTCCCATTTCAAAATGCTCATGTACTTAAACTCAAATTGATTTCTCTGGTTCTTTATATTAATAGTGGATTGTGATATGTTTACTTCAGTATACAGTAAAAACTACACAACAGCCAGAGACTGAGAAACATTTTAAAACACTTTGCAATGAGGATCACGTGACGCCATGCCGGAGAGAGGTCGCAAGTGAAGAGCTCTCCGGCCCCTGAATTCTCTCCCCGCGCATCGAGCCGAACATAAATACCCAAAAATAAATAATTCGACAGCGGGCAACAGGCGGAACGCCAGGCAGTCAAGCGGGAGGATCGGGAGCTCCGAAATGGCATCAAAAGCAGCGCAAAAAGAGAAGTTAAGAAACAAACCGGCGGACTCCAAGATGGCGTCTCCGATGCACAGCGCTGGTTCTTCTGTTGCCTCTGCCTGGGTCGCGGAGATAACCTCGGAGATGACCGCAGTGCTGGAAGAGATGCTGGAGAGGCGGTTAACACCGATAGATACAAAGCTGGAGAAGCTGCAGTCACGCATGGATGATCTGACCCGCGAATGTGTAGCGTTTCAGACCAGAACCAGCGAGGTGGAGGACAGAGTAACGGAAGTGGAAGGAGAACAGAAAAGCCTCGAGAAACAGCTGTCGGAGTTGGAGCAAAAGGTGGAAGACCTGGAGAATCGATCCAGGAGAAACAACTTGCGCTTGGTGGGGATCCCAGAGACCCTGGGGGGTAAAGATCTGGCAAGTACGATGGAAAGATGGCTGACAGACAAGATTGACTTCCCTGCTAGCATGGGACCCGTCAGGCTAGAGAGAGCGCATCGCATAGGTCCCCGCCAGGCAGAGGGCTCCAGATCAAGAGTGATTATTATAAAAGTGCTGAACTTTGCACACAACAATATATTCTTCAGGCCTCAAGGTCGGAAGGTGCCTTAACATATGAAAATAAAAGAGTCCTTTGTTTCCAGGACTATTCAGCAGGAATCTCAGGGAGGAGGCGAGCGTTCTCAGGACTGTGTGCTAAACTATATGCCATGAAGGTGCGGTTTACTTTAATGTATCCGGCTACACTGAAGGTAACATACAAGGGGACAACAAGGTCATTTGAGTCAGCTGAGGAAGCGAAGGACTTTGTAAACCAACTGGAAACAGAGCTTGCGGATAAGGCAGATGAGGACGCGGCGACCTGAACTGAGGGTGGAACATGAGCTGGCAGAAACCCTAATCAAGATGGAGGACAGTGACCTGAATACATAGGTTTGGTTAGTTTAAGCTGTAAAGATGGTGACATTGAGATAAGGCTGGGATTGGAGGTCTTAATGTTTAAGTGTTTAATGGTTGAAAATGTTCTTGTTGTACAGGTGGGATAAGATCCGATTACTGTTGGGGTGTATGATGAGAGACAGGGATAAAGATCGGAGGGGTAAGCTAGGCGGCCATGGGGAAAATATGATATGGGAGGGGGAGGAGGAGGGAGGGTGTCTACACGTGATGGTTCCCAGGCAGGGAGCAAGGGAAATGGGGGGCAGGGTAAAGAATAGGGGTGGGGAGCAGGAGGGGGGTGGGAAGCTGGGGGAATAGTGGAGCTTATCAAGGATTAATACAGTATGGTGACGGGCGCTTAAGGGGAAAACAAAACAGGAGAAGGCTCACAGACAAGTGGAACATATTTGGGAGGACTAGGGTTGACTTGGGGGGGGGGCAGAGGCTGGGACGCCTGCTCGAGTCTTGTTATGGGGGCACTATCACAGTGTATCTCACAACAGCACAAATATGGTAAAGGTGGTAACATGGGATGTTGGAGGCATTAACTCCCCAGTAAAAAGAACAAAAATATTACAGCAACTACAGAAGCATAAGGTTGATATTGCCCTATTGCAAGAAACTCACCTCAACCAGGCGGAACATGCTAAATTAAAAACGTGGTGGGTGGGGGAGTGTGTGGCAGCGGCAGCCCAGGGGAAAAAAAGGGGGGTGGCAGTGTTGTTTCGCAAGGGGGTAGCAGCAGCGATTAAGCCCATATATGTAGACCAGGGGGGGAGATATGTGGTGGTGGAAATGGAGAGCAAGGGTCAAAAAATTGTACTTGGTAATATATATGCCCCCAACCAGTATGATAAAAAGTTTTATCAGGAGGTGGTAGGACACCTAATGGATCACCCAGGGGTCCCGGTAGTGGTGGGCGGAGATTTTAATACGGTGTGGGACCCCCAGCTCGATTGCTCTCAAGGGGTCCGTAGTGACTTGGGGGCATCAAATAAAGGCCTGAAAAGATTGGGGAGCCTATTAGATTTGATTGATATTTGGCAAACCTTGCATCCCATGGAACAGGACTACACGCACCTCTCCCGTGCACATGACACCCAGGCGCGAATTGATTACATCCTAACATCACAAGATCTATTCTGCAAAATAACTAAGGCGGAAATTGGGCCTTACACAATATCGGATCACGCCTGGGTGAGTATGGACTGGGAGATGGGACCCAAGGCTCATGGGAACGGCTCTTGGAGGTTTCCAGTAGAAATGTATAAAGATGTGGGTATAAGGGAGAAGCTTATGGAGTGCTGGCGAGCATATGAGTCCTCGAATAGGGAACATAGGGACAATCCGTTATTGTTCTGGGATGCCGCAAAAGCGGTGCTCCGCGGGGAAATAATTAGCTACACACATTTCGTACGTTCAGCGTGGAACAGAGAAATACTGAGACTAAGTGCCCAAGTCTGTAAGGCCAGGCAACCGTTTGGACGAACGCATAAGGTGGAGCATAGAACCCGTTTAATGGAACTACAGGTGGCGCTCAATGAGCTGTTACACCAAAAGAGCCACCAAATCCTTAACCTATTATAAATACCAGTTGTACAAGCACGGAAATAAAACAGGCCAGATTGGCGCGCCCTAAGGGGGGGAGGAGGAAGGGTGCTACAGTTGAATGATGGCCAAGGGGGGAAAGTGTGTGCAGATGAGGCTATTTGTGAGGTTTTCCATAAGTTTTATAACCAATTGTATGAACAACCTCTAGATCAAGGGCTACCAGGGACTTATTATCTGAACAACCTTAACTTACCCTCCCTGAGACAACAAGATGTGAAGGAACTAAACCGCCCTGTGCAGGAAGAGGAGGTAGCTGTGGTAATAGCGAGGAGCCAATGGCACCTGGCCCGGACGGATTACGGATAGAATTTTATAAGAAGCTGGGGAAGGCATAATACCAACCCTAACTCGGTATTTTAATAGAATAATCGATATGGAGGAAATGCCGCCCCATCTGGCGTTGGCGCAGATTGTAGTCCTGCCAAAACCAGGCAAAGACCCGGAGCAGCCAGAATCCTATCATCCTATCTCTCTGCTAAATGTAGAGGCAAAAATACTGGCTAAGCTCATGGCTAATCGTATGGCAAGGGTGTTGCCGGGACTAGTGCATGAGGCGCAGGTGGGTTTCGTGGAGGGGCGAACAGTGACAAAAAACCTTAGAAAGATATTAACAGCATTGGAAATGAGGAGTAGGAAAGGGACACCATCCTTACTTATAAGTTTCGACGCCGAAAAGGCGTTCGATAAGGTCCATTGGGAATTCCTGTTCGCCACACTGGCGGCATATGGTTTTACCGGGCGGTTCTTATCAGCAGTGCGGGCACTATACCATTCCCCTCAGGCCCGGATTTTGGTAAACGGGATGGAGTCACGGACCTTTCCGATATTCAGGGGAACGAGACAAGGATGCCCGCTGTCCCCACTTTTATTTGTACTGTCTCTAGACCCCCTGATTCGGGACATCATAGACATCCCCTCGGTAAAGGGGATAGAGGTAGGACCATTTCAGTTTAAAATAGCGGTTTTTGCGGATGACCTACTGGTACTGTTGACAGACCCACAGGCCTCTTTTGCGGCTCTAATGGAAATTATAAGGGAATATGGTGATTTTGCGGGCCTACGTTTAAATTTAACTAAATCAGTGGCATTGGCGTCGTCCGCAGAAGTGAAGCGAATGATGGGTCAGGACTTTCCCCTCCCTGAGTTGGGCTGAGGACTCATTTAAGTATCTGGGAATTAGGCTGGCCCTGGACCTGAGGACGCTGCATGCTATAAATTATACGGCTCTTATGGGGGTTACTAAGAAGCAGCTGGAGAAGTGGGGATCTCTTCCCCTATCGTTGAGGGGAAGGGCGAATCTGATACAGATGATTCTGTTTCCACAATGGCTGTACCTGTTGCAGACATTACCGATTCGATTGTCACGGAAAGACTTGAAAAGTATACATAGGTCCTTCAGTAAATTCTGCTGGGCGGGGAAGAAACCTAAATTGCGATATTCCTACATGCTAGGAGGATGGAGGCAGGGCGGTCTAGGGCTGCCAGACTTGGCCTTATATAACCAGGCATGCCTGACCCGGCACTTGGGGGACTGGTTCGCACAAACTAGTAATTACACTCCCATAAAAATGGAACGGGAACACTTTGCTCCTTTTGAACTCTTCTCGTTGTTACATCTTACACGTAAGCAGCTCCCACACTATCTTAGGAAAGTGAATGATACATACCTGTAGCAGGTGTTCTCCGAGGACAGCAGGCTGATTGTTCTCACGACTGGGTGACGTCAGCGGCAGCCCCCACCAACCAGAAGAAGCTTCGCGGGCGGTCCGCACGCAGGGCACGCCCACCGCGAATGCGCGGCCATCTTCCCGCCCGTGCGTGACCGTTCCCGCCAGTTGAATGACAAGCAAAAATGATGAAACGCAACTCCAAAGGGGAGGAGGGAGGGTAGGTGAGAACAATCAGCCTGCTGTCCTCGGAGAACACCTGCTACAGGTATGTATCATTCACTTTCTCCGAGGACAAGCAGGCTGCTTGTTCTCACGACTGGGGTATCCCTAGCTCTCAGGCTCACACAAAACAAGAACCCAGGTCAATTGAACCTCGCAACGGCGAGGGTATAACAGAAATTGACCTACGAAGAACAACTAACTGAGAGTGCAGCCTGACCAGAATAAATTCGGGTCCTGGAGGGTGGAGTTGGATTTACACCCCAAACAGATTCTGCAGCACCGACTGCCCGAACCGACTGTCGCGTCGGGTATCCTGCTGGAGGCAGTAATGAGATGTGAATGTGTGGACAGATGACCACATCGCAGCCTTGCAAATCTCTTCAATAGTGGCTGACTTCAAGTGGGCCACTGACGCTGCCATGGCTCTAACACTATGAGCCGTGACATGACCCTCAAGAGCCAGCCCAGCCTGGGCGTAAGTGAAGGAAATGCAATCTGCTAGCCAATTGGAGATGGTGCGTTTCCCGACAGCGACCCCTAGCCTGTTAGGGTCGAAAGAAACAAACAAGTGGGCGGACTGTTTGTGGGGCTGTGTCCGCTCCAAATAGAAGGCCAATGCTCTCTTGCAGTCCAAATGTGTGCAACTGACGTTCAGCAGGGCGGGTATGCGGTCTGGGAAAGAATGTTGGCAAGACAATTGCCTGGTTAAGATGGAACTCCGACACCACCTTCGGCAGGAACTTTGGGTGGGTGCGGAGCACTACTCTGTTGTGATGAAATTTGGTATATGGAGCATGAGCTACCAGGGCTTGAAGCTCACTGACCCTACGAGCTGAAGTAACTGCCACCAAGAAAATGACCTTCCAGGTCAAGTACTTCAGATGACAGGTATTCAGTGGCTCAAAAGGAGGTTTCATCAGCTGGGTGAGGACGACGTTGAGATCCCATGACACTGCAGGAGGCTTGATAGGGGGCTTTGACAAAAGCAAGCCTCTCATGAATCGAACGACTAAAGGCTCTCCAGAGATGGCTTTAACTTCCACACGATAATGGTAAGCACTAATCGCACTAAGGTGATTCCTTACTGAGTTGGTCTTGAGGCCAGACTCTGATAAATGCAGAAGGTATTCAAGCAGGTTCTGTGCAGGGCAAGAACGAGGTTCTAGGGCCTTGCTCTCACACCAAACGACAAACCTCCTCCACTTGAAAAAGTAACTCTTTTTAGTGGAATCCTTCCTAGAGGCAAGCAAGACACGGGAGACACCCTCAGACAGACCCAATGAAGCGCAGTCTACGCCCTCAACATCCAGGCCGTGAGAGCCAGAAGGTTGGGGTGCAGAAGCGCTCCGTCGTTCTGCGAGATGAGAGTCGGAAAGCACTCCAATCTCCACGGTTCTTCGGAGGACAACTCCAGAAGAAGAGGGAACCAGATCTGACGGGGCCAAAAGGGCGCAATCAGAATCATGGTGCAGCGGTCTTGCTTGAGCTTCAGTAAGGTCTTCCCCACCAAAGGTATGGGAGGATAAGCATACAGGAGGCCGGTCCCCCAATGAAGGAGAAAGGCATCCGACGCTAGTCTGCCGTGTGCCTGAAATCTGGAACAGAACAGAGGCAGCTTGTGGTTGGTCTGAAAGGCGAAAAGGTCCACCGAGGGGGTGCCCCACTCTCGGAAGATCTTGCGTACCACTCTGGAATGAAGCGACCACTCGTGCGGTTGCATGACTCTGCTCAGTCTGTCGGCCAGACTGTTGTTTACACCTGCCAGGTATGTGGCTTGGAGAAGCATGCCGAACTGGCAAGCCCAACGCCACATCCCGACGGCTTCCTGACACAGGGGGCGAGATCCGGTGCCCCCCTGCTTGTTGGTGTAATACATTGCAACCTGATTGTCTGTCCGAATTTGGATAATTTGGCAGGACAGCCGATCTCTGAAAGCCTTCAGTGCGTTCCAGATCGCTCGGAGCTCCAGGAGGTTGATCTGCAGATCCTTTTCCTGGAGGGACCACAGACCCTGAGTGTGGAGCCCATCGACATGAGCTCCCCACCCCAGGAGAGATGCATCCGTCGTCAGCACTTTCATGGGCTGTGGAATTTGGAATGGACGTCCCAGGGTCAAATTGGTCCGAATGGTCCACCAGAGCAGTGAAGTGCGACAACTGGTGGAGAGGCGGATGACATCTTCTAGATTCCCGGTGGCTTGAAACCACTGGGAAGCTAGGGTCCATTGAGCAGATCTCATGTGAAGACGAGCCATGGGAGTCACATGAACTGTGGAGGCCATATGACCCAGAAGTCTCAACATCTGCCGAGCTGTGACCTGCTGAGACGCTCTGGTCTGCGAAGCCAGGGACAGGAGGTTGTTTGCCCTCGCTTCGGGAAGGAAGGCCTGAGCCGTCTGGGTATTCAGCAGAGCTCCTATGAATTCCAGAGACTGGGCTGGCTGGAGATGGGACTTTGGGTAATTTATCACAAACCCCAGCAGCTCCAGGAGTTGAATAGTGCACTGCATGGACCGGAGGGCTCCTGCCTCCGAGGTGTTCTTGACCAGCCAATCGTCGAGATATGGGAACACGTGCACTCCCAGCTTGTGCAGATACGCCGCTACCACCACGAGGCACTTTGTAAACAACCGTGGGGCAGAAGCGAGCCCAAAGGGAAGCACACAATACTGAAAGTGCCGTGAGCCCAGGCGGAATCTGAGATACTGTCTGTGAGCTGGCAGTATCGGGATATGAGTGTATGCGTCCTTTAAATCCAGGGAACATAGCCAATCGTTTTTCTGAATCATTGGCAGAAGGGTGCCCAAGGAAAGCATCCTGAACTTTTCTTTGACCAGGAATTTGTTCAGGCCTCTCAGGTCTAGGATGGGACGCATCCCCCCTGTTTTCTTTTCCACAAGGAAGTACCTGGAATAGAATCCCTGCCCTTCCTGCCCGGGTGGTACGGGCTCGACCGCATTGGCGTTGAGAAGGGCGGAGAGTTCCTCTGCAAGTACCTGCTTGTGATGGGAGCTGAAGGATTGAGCTCCCGGAGGACAATTTGGTGGCAGGGAGGCCAAATTCAGGGCGTATCCGCACCGCACTATTTGGAGAACCCACTGGTCGGAGGTTATGAGAGGCCACCTTTGGTGAAAAAATTTTAACCTCCCTCCGACCGGCAGATCGTCTGGTACGGACACTTTGAGGGCGGCTATGTTCCCATGGATCCAGTCAAAAGCCCGTCCCCGGCTTTTGCTGTGGAGGCGCAGGGGGCTGCTTAGGCGCACGCTGTTGACGAGAACGAGCGCGCTGGGGCTGTCCCTGTGCCTGACGAGGCCTTCGGGCCGGCTGGGTGTACCTACGCTTGGTAAAAGCATAGGGTGCAGCCTGCCGGGCCCGGGAAAAAACGTCCACCTGCTGAGGTGGATGCTGAAGGCGCCCGGTGGGAGAGCTTGTTGAGGGCGGTTTCCCGCTGATGCAGTTGGTCCACCAGCTGCTCGACCTTCTCACCAAAAATATTATCCCCCCGGCAAGGGACGTCGGCCAGTCTCTGCTGGGTGCGGTTGTCCAGGTCAGAGGCACGCAGCCATGAGAGCCTGAGCATCACTATACCTTGGGCCGCAGCACGAGATGCCACGTCACAGGTGTCATATATACCCCTGGACAGAAACTTTCTGCAAGCCTTCAGCTGCCTGACCACCTCCTGAAAAGGCCTGGACTGCTCCGGCGGGAGCTTGTCAACCAGGTCCGCCAGTTGCTTCACATTATTCCGCATGTGGATGCTCATGTAGAGCTGGTAAGACTGGATGCGGGTCACGAGTATGGAAGATTGGTAGGCCTTCCTCCCAAACGAGTCCAGAGTGCGAGACTCCCGCCCCGGGGGCGCCGAGGCGGTATCCCTCGAACTCCGTGCCCTCTTGAGAGCAGAGTCCACGACTGCCGAGTCATGAGGCAATTGGGGCCGCATTAACTCTGGGTCCGAGTGGATTCTGTATTGGGACTCTGCTTTCTTGGGGATGGTGGGATTAGATAATGGTCTCATCCAGTTCCGAAGCAGTGTCTCTTTGAGGACATTGTGCAACGGTACCATGGAGGACTCTCTAGGTGGTGATGGATAATCGAGGACCTCGAGCATCTCAGCCCTCGGCTCATCCACAGAGACCACGGGGAAGGGAATGCATATAGACATATCCCTGACAAAGGAGGCAAAGGAGAGGCACTCAGGAGGCGAGAGCTTCCTCTCTGGTGAAGGCGTGGGGTCGGAGGGAAGGCCCACAGACTCCTCTGAGGAGAAATATCTGGGGTCCTCCTCCTCCCCCCACGAGGCCTCTTCCTCGGTGTCGGACATAAGCTCATGCAGCTGAGTCCTCAACCGGGCCCGGCTCGACGTTGAGGCACCGAGGCCTCGGTGTCGTCGAGCGGTGGACTCCCGCGCCGGCAGGGACGAAGCTCCCTCCATCAACGTCGACGGGGACTCCACCTGCAAGCGGCGTCGGCGTCGAAGGCCTCGGCACCGGGCTAGAGCTCGCCGGCGCCACAGTCAACGGCGCCGAGGGCGCAAGCACCCCCGGCGCCATCACAGTCTGGCGCATCAGCCCTTCCAGGATCCCCGGAAGGATGGCTCGGAGGCACTCGTCCAGGTCCACTGCCGGGAAAGACGGGGGGGGCCGGTAGAGGTGTCGGTGCTGGAAGCTGCTCGGGTCCAGGAGACTGCACCGAAGTGCTGGGACCCTGACGCGTCGGTACCTCCACTACCGAGGGGGACCTTTCCTCTCGGCACTGACGCTTACTCGGCGTCGACTCCTCTCCGGCACCAGGGGCATCGATGGCAACTGATGACGGTGCTTCTTTGGTTTCTTGCGGTGCCCGTCATCGGCGCTAGGTGGAATGGAGGAGGAGGAGGTCGATCCCCCTCGGTCTCGAGGGACCGGGTCAGACAGGGTTCGGTCCCGAGGGCCATGAGCAGAGGGAGTGACCGGGGCCGATTGCCCACGCGGCCTCTCACCCCTACCGTCACCGGAGGACCGGCGGGCCCTGTGCTCCTGGGGTCGATGCCATCGGTGCCGATTTCGCGGCCGTCGATACCGATGCCGTCGAGGTCGACGTCGAGGGGCCGGCGCAAGTTCCAAAAAGACGGTCCCGAAGAACTTGCCTCGCAACTTGAGTCCGTTTCCGGAGACCAAGACACAAAGTACACGACTTGGTATCGTGCTCCGGCCCGAGGCACTGGAGGCACCAAGCGTGAGTGTCGGTCTGCGAGATAGGCCGGCCGCACCGACCACACTTCTTAAATCCACTCGAGACCTTCGAGGACATCAACGGAAAAATCGCGTCGGCGAAATCAAAGTCGTCGATGGTGGCGGTAAAATCACACCTCGAAAAAGAACTCGACCGCGCGGCCACAAGGCCGCAACGCGACGCCCCCGCTAGAAACGAGGGAAAAATACAGCGCGTTCTCTTTTTTTTTTTTTTGAAACAGAAGAAAAACTTTTGGGGAACGCGCAACGAATAAAAACGAAATTAAACGAAAGGTTCGCAAACAACACGACGGTTTTCCGGGGCTGAGGAAGAGAGAGAGGTGAACACGTCTCTCTCCAGGCGTGGAAAAGAAAAGACTGGCGGGAACGGTCACGCACGGGCGGGAAGACGGCCGCGCATGCGCAGTGGGCGTGCCCTGCGTGCGGACCGCCCGCGAAGATTCTTCCGGTTGGTGGGGGCTGCCGCGGACGTCACCCAGTCGTGAGAACAAGCAGCCTGCTTGTCCTCGGAGAATAGTGCGATATTACAATCCCTGCGAGAGGCATGGAAGGGATTGGTACAGGCAGTGGGGGGGAATCCCTCGACATCGGACCAGTTGACCCTCATGGGGAATCCAGCTTTCGAACCAGGCCTAGATAACCCAACGTTTTTGGAGTGAGAGCAGTTGGGAATAACAAAGATTGAACATCTATTAAGGGAGGAGGGGAATTTAATAGGATACGAGGAACTACAGACTCGGATTGGGGTGGCTTGGGGGGCTAGGTTTGCGTACGCCCAAGTTAAACATTACATTTCAGTATTAAATCCTGAATTGCTACGGCAATGACTGGGAAGCAAATTACGAGATTTTTTCCGTGAAATGGAAGTCACGGGAATGTCGGTGTCAGCACTCCATAAAAGCTTTGGTTAGGCGTAAGACTCCTAAAAACTTTGCAGAAATCAAACGAAAATGGGAACAGGAATCGGGGGCAACATTAACGGGGTGGAATGTGGGGCTCACATTGCAGGGAATCCCAGCCATTAGTTTGGATGAGTGGCTCCGGGAAAGTGGGTATAGATTCATTTTACGGGCATATATGTCGGGGCAGCAATTGGCTCATGTAGATTTCCTGCAGGGGGCCACATGTGTTAAATGCGGCCACTTCCCACATACATTATATCATGCCTTCTGGGAATGCCCTGGAGTGAAGGCTTTCTGGGGGAGATTACTAAATTATTAACTCAACTGTTGGGGACCCCTGTGATAAGATCCTGGGACCACTTTGTGCTGAATACGCAAGGAGCATTTCGCAGGCAACCTAAGACAGCTCGACTCCTGAGCCGTAAACTGTGTTTGGTGGCCCAGAAAAGCATCTTACAATACTGGACAGTACCGGAGGCGCCAGCCTACTGGCACTGGAGAAATCAAGTACATTTGCTGGCTACTTGGGAGACTAGGGGGGCTAAGGGGTCCCCGAAGTGTTTAGCACAGATTAGGGGCCCTTATTTACAGACATTGAGTCCAAAGGGGCGAAGCTTGCTCCTGAATAATGGGTAGGATGACACTGTCAGGAGCCCCAGAGAGCGTCCATACGATATATATGGCTCCACTAGGGCGGGGGGGGGGGGGGGGTACCCTTGGACTATCAGAGTCCAAGTCCTAGGGCACATGAGGGAGGGGAGAGGGGTGAAAAGGTGAAAGCAAAAATTGAAGACGGACTCAATCACTGGCTTTTTGTTATAAATGTTATGATGTTGCTATGTTATTTAGGCCAGATGTGGAATGTATCAAAATTTTGATTGTCATCAATAAAAATGTTGAAAACTTAAAACACTTTGCAATAACATTTTAGCTCTTTTTAAGTTTGGATTTTGGGGGAGAAGGGAATTGTGTCTGCTTATTTTGATTTTTCTTTTCCTTCGTTCTTTGTAATCCTCCCACCTCCTGTTAACTCGATAATTTCTCTGAAGAGACTTCAACCACTAGAAGGTCCATTCAATGGCTGTATACAAATCATGTTCGGAGCCAGTGGAGGGAAGAGGGGTTGGTGATTGGGAGTCGAGGATAGTGGTGGGCAGACTTATACGGTCTGTGCCAGAGCCAGTGGTAGGAGGCGGGACTGGTGGTGGGGAGGCGGGGAATAGTGCTGGGCAGACTTGTAAGGTCTGTGCCAGAGCCGGTGGTGGGAGGCGGGGCTGGTGGTTGGGAGGAGGGGATAGTGCTGGGCAGACTTATACGGTCTGTGCCCTGAAAAAAAGACAGGTACAAATCAAGGTAAGGTATACACATATGAGTTTATCTTGTTGGGCAGACTGGATGAACCGTGCAGGTCTTTTTCTGCCATCATTTACTATGTTACTATGTTACCTGGTAAAACACCAGTGAGACTGGAGAACAACGTTCTGAGAATGCTTTTTTCAAAGAGGTCCAGAAGCTGACACTAATGACCAGGTAACCAGTTTATTTCACACATATCATTAAGCTCTCAAATTGAGGTAGAAATGAAAAACTATAATAAAATATATTAAATATATTAAATCATAAATAGATAATAACTTAAAGCATTACTATTCCATAAATTAAAAAAGTTAAAATCGTTGCTCCTTATTAAATCATACAGAAAAACTGAAAACATGCATATCAAATATTAAAAAGGTTTTGCAAGGGAGGCAATTCAGATTCTGATGAGACAACGTAATAACATTCATTTAACAATGTAAACTTGTTTTGCATATGATCTGTGTTGCAAGCATATGTGACAAGTAATGAAACAACTATGACACATACCAAGAGGGGATCACTGAAGCACACTTCCCTCTACAGCAGGGGTTTCTAACCTTGCCCTTTACCAGGTGGGGTTTTCAGGATTTCCCCAATGAATATGCATGAGATCTATTTGTATACAATGGAGGCAGTGCACGCAAACAGATCTCAAGCAAGTTCATTAGGGAAATCCTGAAAACACGACTGGACTACGGCTCTCGAGGACTGAGGTTAGACAATCCTGCTCTACAGCTAATAAACACAATGGCATATCTGGAAATTTTATACAACAAATGCTCTGTTAAAGGTGGAGGTTAGCAGGGCCACAAAGTAAGGGGGGGGGGGGCAAAATTCTCCCTTGGCCCGGCGTTGGGTCCCCCTTTCAGGCTGTGGAGGAACAGACACAGGGTTTCAGGGTCTCTTTTTTGGCTGGCGGGGGTCCACAGGCCCCACCAGCAGGAACAGCCTTCCTCCAGCGCTGTTCTTCACTCCGCTTATTCTTATTTGATTGTTTTGTTTCTGTGACTAGACTTCTGAGGCAGGCCTTATTGGCCAAAACACTGCTGTGTCGAGTCTTGGTTGTTGTCATTATTTATTTTTGAGTATTCACTGTTTTTTTCCTGAGTGCTATTTAAACTGCGAGGACTTGTTTATTCAGCGTGTACATCACCTTTTCTAAATCCACTATATCTTTGAGATGCGGTGACAAGAATTGAACACAGTATCCAAGGTGCAGTCACACCACGGAGCAATACAAAGGCACTGTAACATCCTCATTTTTGTTTTCCATTCCTTTGCTAATAATACCTAACATTCTATTTGCTTTCTTAGCCGCTGCTGAACACCAAGCAGAGAGTTTCAACTATCGTCAACAATGACGCCTAGATCCTTTCCTGGTTGGTGACTCCTAATGTGGAACCTTGCATTATGTACCTATAGTTTGGGTTCCTCTTTTCCACATGCATCACTTCGCACTTGATCACATTAAACGTCATCTGCCATTTCGATGCCCAGTCTCCCAGTCTCTTAAGGTCCTCTTGTAATTTTTCACAATTCTTTTGTGATTTAACAACTTTGAATAACTTTGTGTCATCAGCAAACTTAATTAGTCTCAGACTGGCTAGGTGGCTCGGTTCACATCAACCTCTGCAACTTAGATTAAATAATACACTTTTTGCTTATTTGCAACCCAAACCTTTACAGACTTCTGCTCAGTCTGCATTGAGGCACCAGTCCTCAATTTTACTTTGAACTTCTTTCATTTATTTTGGCTGGAGAAAGGAAACTTATCTTCCCTTCATATTACAAATAACTCTCCTCATGCCCTGTGATCGGAGCTGTATATATATTCACATCTAACCCTCCTCCTGGACAACAAAGAAAAAGCCTACATCAACCTGCATCAACTGAACCATCCAAAGACATCAGAACCAGAAATCATAAAGCACATACCTTTAACCTGTGAGTTAAAGTTTTATTTTAACTATATAACTGCATTAAGCCTCCAAACAAATCCACACAGAAGTGCTAAGTACAGCCATTGTTTCTCTATTGCTGGAAGCCTTTGATCACAATACTCAAACAGCACTGTATTAGCATTTCCCATGGTTGCATTCCAAGGTGTGCTTAAGGTCAATTATGCCCCTTACAAATACCTAACTGCTCAGATCACCACCTCCTCCACTCTTCATTCTCTGCAGTAATTCCAACCCTACAACTTGAATAAGAGAATTACCTGGATTTGTAAACATAAGAGTTACACTGTGGCCTGTCCATTCAAAACTGCAGGACTATGGAAGAAGGGCAGCCTGACAGGGGAACCCAAGGAGTGCTTAAGGTTAATTCTCTCCATTGTCTTATAAATACCTGCCCTGCTCAGCTCAACACTTATAACCATACTGCAAACAAAGGACCTCTCCTCACCATTGGTGGCATCTACCTTCAAGGAGGACTCTGTTCTGAAGTCTTTAACACCGCACATTTAGGACTGACAAAGAGCGCTAAACCCGACTAACTTAAACCAGCTCCAAAAGCTATCAACATGAAGTGGCTCAAATGGATTTGCTTAGCCCTTTTGAGCAAGTCAGGCAGCAACCTACCAGATAACTTAGTGCCTAATCCTACCCCCATAATCTATAACCTGTCTAGAAAACCCTGCACTATGAAACACCCTAATTATAAAGTCAGACATCTCCTAAACAATGCCAATACATACCAACAGAACACTACTATGGTTACAGACCAGAACCAAATGGCTAACGTACAAAGGCCTAAAAAACCTTGCTACCTTTTGTAATTATCCAAACAATTCTTCCCTTTGGAACACAAGTCTCAACTCACTCCTGTCCCCGCCATTTATATCAAAGCCAGGTCTGTGGGTAACAAGGCTCTCCTACTCAGAAATCTGCTAGAATCTTCAGATCTGGGCTTTCTATTTATCTCACAGAAGTTGATAGTCCAAAACTGTCCCACATCTACCCACCCAGTTATGGTATTCTTCATTTTCCAAGATATAAGACATAAGCATCGCCACACTGGGACAGACAAAAGGTCCATCTAGCCCAGCACCCTGTCTCCGACAGTGGCCCATCCAGGTCAAAATCACCCGACAAGATCCACGGAGCAAAGCATTTTGTACTGCTTGTCCCAGGAATAGTGGATTTTTCCCTATTCATTTATAACATTCTATGGCCTTTTCCTTCAGGAAGCCGTTCAAACCTTTCTTAAACTCTGCTAAGCTAACCGCTTAACCACATTCTCCAGCAACAAATTCCAGAGTCGAATTACACGCTGAGTAAAGAAAAATTTCCTCTTATTTGTTTTAAACTTACTGCACTCCAGCTTCATCGCATGCCCCCTTGTACTAGTATTTTTGGAAAGCGTAAACAGACGCTCCACATCTATCTGTTCCACTCCACTCATTATTTTATAGACCTCTATCATATCACCCCTCAGCCGCCTTTTCTCCAAGATGAAGAGCCCCAGCCACTTTAGCCTTTCCTCATTGGAAAGTCGTCCCATCCCCTTAATCATCTTCGTCGCCCTTCTCTGGGTAAAAACAGAAGGCAGACTTGCTCTTATCTTTAAGAGTTTTTTTCCACGTGACTTTAGTTAGTTCTGGGATTTTTTCCTGAACTGGAATACATGCTGTGCAAATTCTGTGATGACTCAAAAGAGGCAAATCAAACCGCCCTACTCCTCATTTACCGTCCTCCAGGAGCTTGGTCCAAGGCAGAACCTCGATTTGAAGAGATTACTTCCTCTGCCATATCACAATTTTCAAGAATTATTTTCCTGGGAGACTTAAACCTACACTTGGAAAATGATGCGGACACCAATGTCTACAACTTCAAATCATTCCTGAAGGACTGCAAACTAATTACATTCTACAAGGGTGCACCTCATGAAAAAGGCCATATGTTAGACTTCATGACTTCCTATCCTAATAGCTTGATTACTATTATTATTTGGATTTTGCTCACACCTTTTTCAGTAGTAGCTCAAGGTGAGTTACATTCAGGTACACTGGTTATTTCTCTGTCCCGGGAGGGCTCAAAATCTAAATTTGTACCTGAGGCAATGGAGGGTTAAATAACTTGCCCAAGATCACAGCTACCTCAACTTCAGGAAGTAGCTAAAAACATTTCTCTTCCCAAAGACTGCTTCATAACATCCCATCACGACTTCTACCTCCTAGTATCATCCATTATCCTTTCCTTAATGTTTTTAGTCTTATGCATTAATCCAATGGTCTCTGTTTCTCAAACCTCACACTAACACTATCTGCTTTTGTCTCACCTAGAATGTAAACCACACTGAACCCTGGAAAGGGGATATTTGCGGTATACAGGAATTGATTTGAATTAGATTATTTATAAATATGTTAAAAAGCAGCGGTCCCAGCACAGACCCCTGGGGAACCCCACTATCAACCCTTCTCCATTGAGAACACTGACCATTTAACTCTACACTGCTGTGCTGTGTTTGTGTTACAGAGATAGTGAGGGCTTCTGCCCTCTCTCCCCTCCCCCCTCTGAGTCCTTCACTGTTACAGAGAGAGCGATTTGATTTCGTGCTTTGCTGTGTTTTCCTTCACTGTTTGTGTTACAGAGAGAGCGAGGACGGGGCAGACACTCATGGGGAAACCGGATATCTCTCCCCCTTCACACTTCCGGCTGGAGGCTTCATTTAGAACGTTGGTGGTGCCTTTTATATAGAGAGATTTGTTACATTTGCACCCCACATTTTCCCACCTATTTGCAGGCTCAATGTGGCTTACATGGTACCGTATAGGCTGTTGCCAATTCGGTTGGTAACAGATACAAAGTTATGTTGTGAACAGATGAGGTGGGTTTGGATCAAGTATCATGGGGTCAAAAGAGGTGAAGATTATAAATTGCCAGTAAGATCATTAGTTATGTTGTGTCGCTGGGTGCTGGGGTTTTATGTTGGATCGTTGGGATAGGCTTTTTTGAATAGGTAAGTCTTGAGTGATTTTCTGAAATTTAGGCGGTCCTGGATTGTTCTCACTGTACTTGGGAGTCCATTCCATAGTTGTGCACTTATGCAGGAGAAGTTGGATGCGTGGGTTGTTTTGTATTTTAGTCTTTTACAGATTGGGTAATGTAGGTTTAGGTATGATCTTGATGTTTTGATTCTGTTTCTGGTTGGTAGATCTATTAGGTCTATCATGTAACCTGGTACTACGCCATAGATGATTCTGAGGGGCATAATCAAATGTGAACGCCCATCTCCATGGGCGCCTATTTCCGAGAACGGGTACATGAAGGGGCGGGACAGATCATATTTTCGAAAAAAATGGGCACCCATCTTTTTTCGATAATACGGTTTGTGCCAGCCAAATGCATCGGATTTGTGCGGATTTGAGCTGGGCGGTTTCGTTTTTCAGCGATAATGGAAACCGAACAAATCCATGGCATTTGGTTGGGGGAGGGGCCAGGATTCGTAGTGCACTGGTCTCCCTCACATGCCAGGACACCAACCGGGCATCCCAGGGGGCACTTGTAACAATTATAAAAAAAAAGTCAAATACCTCCCAAGTTCATAGCACCCTTCCTTTGGGTGGTGAGCCCCTCAAATCCCCCCCAAAACCCACAACTCTACACCATTACCATAGCCCTTATGGCTGAAGGGGGGCATCTACATGTGGGTACAGTGGGTTTTGGGGGCGGTTTGGAGGGCTGCCATTTACCACCACAAGTGTAATAAGTGGGGGGGGGGATGGGCCTGGGTCCACCTGCCTGAAGTCCACTGCACCCACTAACAACTGCTCCAGGGACCTGCATACTGCTGTGATGGAGCTGGGTATGGCATTTGACGGTGGCATACAGGCTGGAAAAAAAGTTGCTAAAGTTGTTTTTTTTTTTTTTTTGGTGGGAGGGGGTTAGTGACCACTGGGGGAGTTAGGGGTGGTCATCCCCGATTCCCTCCGGTGGTCATCTGGTCATTTAGGGCACTTTTTTGGGACTTGTTTGTGAAAAAAAGGGTCCAAAAAGTGACCTAAATTCGCGCTTAAAACGCCTTTGTTTTTTCGATTATCGGCCGAAGGCGCCCATCTCTCCTCAGCCGATAAACACACCCCAGTCCCGCCCTCATCATGCCTCCTACACGCCCCCGTCAACTTTGTTCATTCCCGCGACGGAGTGCAGTTGAAGACACCCAAAATCGGCTTTCGATTATACCGATTTCGATGCCTTTGCGAGATGGGCGCCTATCTCCCGATTTGGGTCGAAATCTGGGCGCCCATCGCTTTCGAAAATAAGGCTGTTTGTGTACCAAGGTGCAGATTTTGAAGATAGTCCTTTCTTTGATTGGGAGCCACTGCAGCTTTTCTCGTAGGGGTTTGGCGCTTTCAAATCGTGTTTTACCATATATCAGTCTGGCTACTGTATTTTGGGCGGTCCAGAGTTTTTTTGTGAGTTGTCCTTTGCATCTCGCGTAGATTCCGTTACAGTAATCTGCATGGCTTAGGAGCATTGATTGTATTAGGTTTCGAAAAGTTTCCCTCGGGAAGAAAGGTTTTATTCGTTTGAGTTTCCACATTGCATGGAACATTTTCTTTATTACCGTGTTTACTTGGTTCTCTAATGTGAGGCTCCGATCGAGTGTGACATTGAGTATTTTTAAGCTTTCTGAGATAGGGAGTGTGTGTCCTGGGGTAGTTATAGTTGCAGGTTTGTATTTGTTGTGTTGTGATGAGAGGATGAGGCAGTGTTTTTTCAGTGTTTAGTTTCAGATGGAATGAGTTTGCCCAGGAGTCCATGATGTTGAGGCCATCATTAATTTCTTTGGTTATTTCTGTCAAGTCTTGTTTGAAGGGAATGTATATTGTGATGTCATCTGCATAGATGAAAGGGTTGAGACCTCGATTGGACAAGGACTTTGCCAGTGGGATCATCATCATGTTGAAAAGTATTGGTGATAATGGTGATCCTTGGGGTACTCCGCATTCTGCTTTCCATGGTGGCAATATATTAGAGTTTGATTTTACTTGGTATGTTCTAGTGGTAAGAAAGCCCTTGATCCAGTTAAGTAAGTTTCCAACAATCCCAAAGTGGTCGAGGAGTCTAAGTAATATATTGTGATTTACCATATCCAATGCGCTCGACATGTCAAATTAGAGGAGTATGCTTTTACCTATGGATATTTCTTGCTTGAACTTGGCCAGGAGAGTGACTAGTACAGTCTCAGTACTGTGGTGGGAACGAAATCCTGATTGTGAGTCGTGAAGTATTGAGAACTTGTCCAAGTATTCTGTGAGCTGTTTTGTTACTAGGCTCTCCATCAATTTGACTATTAGAGGGATAGAAGCAACTGGTCGGTAGTTGGTGAGATCATTTGGGGGTTTTTTTTTAGTGTCTTTAGGTATTGGGGTAAGTAGGATGTTACTATATTCCTTGGGGAAGGAGCCTTGTTGTAACATGAAGTTAAGGTAGGATGTAAGGTCTTCTATGAATCGGTTGGGGGCACATTTAAGTAGGTGACTGGGGCATGTGTCCAGTTTGCATTGGGTTTTTGCGAACCTGCGGGTCGCTTGTGTGACTGATTCGGTGGTGAGTGATTGATATGAATTAATATTTTAAATTAATATGTATTTATTATTTAATATATTTTGCTATTATGATGATTTGATTTTAATTTGATTATTTATTTGTGACATTTTTATCCCGCATTTTCCCACATATTAGCAGGCTCAATGTGGCTTACAAAATACCGTAATGGTGGATGGCAAGTACGGTAAGTTTTAAACAAATACAAGTAGAAAAAGGATCAGGCAAGGTAGGGGTAAATGAATACAATAAGGGACAAGGAAATAAGAAATAATATATTCATTGCAATGTATGTACAGATGCATTGCTGAGTTGAGCCATTTAAGTAGAATCAATAGGGTAGGCCTTGCAAAACAGATAGGTCTTTAAAGTTCGCTTGAAGTTTTGATGGTCATGCGTCGTTTTCACACTCTTCGGTAATGCATTCCACATTTGCGCATTTAAGTAAAAAAAATTGGATGCAAAGGTTGATTTGTATCTGAGTCCAGTGCAGCTTGGATAGTGAAGGTTCAAATAAGTCTGTGATGAACTGATTCTGTTTCTGACTGGAAGATCTATTAAATCAATCATATATCCTGGGGCATCACCGTAGATTATTTTGTGGACCAGAGAGCAAATTTTGAAAGTAATGCAGTCCTTGATAGGGAGTCAGTGTAGTTTCAATTGAAGAGGTTTAGCGCTATCAAATCTTTTTTTGTTGAATATCAGTCTGGCAGCTGTGTTTTGGGCTGTCAGGAGTTGTCTGATTAACAATTACTGCATCCGATGCAGATTTATATAGGCGAAACATAGTCACATTGGGCTCTTTTGAAGTTTTAACTCCAGGCTTTGTAATAAACTGCATTTTCTACAACTTGGATGCTGGTGCTTTTCTGACAGGCTCAGTATTTGTCAGTCCCACTCCCTCCAATATAGGAAGTTTGCATTAGAGAGGTTGAGACCAGCAGATGCTGAGCATGTACACAGAGGCTCCAAGATCGCAAGCCACTTTTTTACTGCTGCCACAGACCTGGAAGATGGAGGCAGTGGCAGCAGAAGTAGTGCAGGAAAGGGAACAGAGGGAGAAGTGAGGGGGAAAAGGGAAGAGAGGCTAGAAAGGGAATGAAGAGAAAGATGAAAGGGGCCAGCGAGAGATTGGAAGTAGTGTAATACTCAGGCTGCCATCTCGTTGTTGTCTTAAAGTGCATTGGCTCAAATCAATTAGATGTCCCAAAATCAAACGTACTCTGAATCCTTGTCAACAAATAAAAGGTATAACCAATTAAATTCCCCTGGAGAACACTTTAGGAGCAATTGTCCAAGCCCCATGTCACGACTGTGGTCACGACTCCACTTTTCAGTCTCACCTTGTCTTTCAGTGGTCGGCTTCAGAGGTGGCTCCAGTCTGTTCTTTTCTTTGCATTGTTGCCTCTGCTGCCACTTCCTGTGTGTTTCAAACCTCTTTCCTGTAGTGCTTCCACTTCCTGTGTGTTCCAAGCCCTTTTCCTGTAGTCGTGACATCATCAGTGAAGACCCTCATAAGGAAGGTGAGGACATTCATTCATGGCCTTTGCAAAGCCAAAGGTCTCCAGGTTTGTCGGTGTGCTTTTGTAGCACTTCTGCCCTGTTTCCTAGTCAGTGTGCTTGTTTAGCACTTCTGTCTTGTTTCCTAGTTAGTGTGCCTGTGTGGCATTTCAGTTCTAGTTCTTCTGTCTGCGTGCTAGGGTTAGCACTTCTGTCTTAGTTCTTCAGTTTGTCTGTGTGCTAGTGTTAAGCACTTCTGTCTTGGTTATTGCCTGTTTGTTCTGTTGTTTGTTTGTGTGGCC
Organism: Microcaecilia unicolor; assembly: GCF_901765095.1. Classification (NCBI taxonomy): domain Eukaryota; kingdom Metazoa; phylum Chordata; class Amphibia; order Gymnophiona; family Siphonopidae; genus Microcaecilia; species Microcaecilia unicolor. Next base: position 176,856,874 of record NC_044035.1, read on the forward strand.
AAGCCTTGAGCTCTGCCTAGTTTCTTCTTCCTTCTGCTGTTGTATTTGGGTTCCCGTTCGGCCTTGCGGCCCGCATGAGAGGGCTCTGTGTGCATTGGTTCCACGTCAGCCTTGAGTGTTTTCTCTTCTGGCTTTACTTAGTTCTGTCGCTGTGTTCCCTGCCTAGTCCAGTCCTGGTTTGTGTCTTAGTACAGCCTGTGTATTCTGTGTACTTCTGGTCCATTTCTGCCTGTGTGCTCATTGCACTTCTAGTCTGTTTCTGCCTGTGTGCTTTGCACTTATAGTCAGATCCATTCCTGCTTGTTTAGTCCAGTCCTGGTTGGAGGTTTTGCCTGCTGCCGTTCATCAACAGCAGCCCAAGAGCTCACGATGTTCCTGAGTCCGTGACAGTTTGCTTAGAGTCTGGGACTGTGACACCACAAAGGAATACACCAGTCTGGGGGAGAAGAAAATTTCTGAACTTCGTAGTCGCTCCTCTAAGTTTTTTTTTCACCGTTCTTCTCATTTTATCATAGTCTCATTTTTAAAAGTTAAACGCTAATATATTTGATTTCCAGGTTTACAGAGAATTCATTAAGTTTCAGCAACTCGTCAGCTTCGAATACCATTTCTGGCAAACCTTCCTCAGTGAAGACCGAAGCCAAGAGTTCATTTAATCTCTCTGCTACGGCTTTGTCTTCCTTGATCGCCTCTTTTACTCCTCGGTCATCTAGCTGTCCAACTGATTCTTTTGCCGTCTTCCTGCTTTTAATATACCTTAAAAAAAAATTTACTATGTGTTTTTGCCTCCAACGCAATCTTTTTTTCGAAGTCCCTCTAAGCTTTCCTTATCAGCGCTTTGCATTTGACTTGACATTCCTTATGCCATTTCTTATTATTTTCAGTTGGTTCCTTCTTCCATTTTCTGAAGGATTTTCTTTTAGCTCTAATAGCTTCCTTCACCTCACTATTTAACCACGCCGGCTGTCATTTAGTCTTCCGTCCTCCTTTTTTAATACACGGAATATATTTGGCCTGGGCTTCCAGGATGGTGTTTTTGAACAGCATCCACGCCTGATGTCAATTTTTGACCCTCGCAGTCGCTCCTCTAAGTTTTCTTTTCACCATTCTTCTCATTTTATCATAGTTTCCTTTTTTAAAGTTAAACGCTAACGTATTGTATTTCCTTTCCTATGTATACTTACTTCAGAGCTAATATCAAATCCGATCATATTATGATCACTGTTATCAAGCGGCCCCACCACCATTACCTCCCGCACCAGATCATGTACTTCACTAAGGACTAGGTCTAGAATTTTTCCTTCTCTTGTCGGCTCCTGTACTAGCTGCTCCATAAAGCTGTCCTTGATTTCAACAAGGAATTTTACTTCCCTAGCGTGCCTTGATGTTACATTTACCCAGTCAATATTGGGGTAATTGAAATCACCCATTATTATTGTGTTGCCCAGTTTGTTTGCATCCCTAATTTCCTTTAACATTTCTGCATCAGTCTGTTCATCCTGGCCAGGCAGACGGTAGTACACTCCTATCACTATCCTTTTCCCCTTTACACATGGAATTTCAATCCACAGTGATTCCCATAAGTGTTTTGTTTCCTGCAGAATTTTCAATCTATTTGATTCAAGGATCTCGTTAATATACAATGCTACCCCTCCACCAATTCGATCCACCCTATCACTATGATATAATTTGTACCCCGGTATGACAGAGTGACTGGTTATCCTCCTTCAACCAGGTCTCAGAGATGCCTATTATATCTACAACAGCTGTCCTAACCCTTCCCTCCTGGGCGGCACTTGGGTACATCCCCTGGTGGTCTAAACTAGATCCTGTAGTGCCTGCTAGATTCTATCTGTTAATGCTGTGGTACAAAGATTTTAAAACTAAGTGGAAAAGACTATGGAGATTAGTTGATAAAATTTGCTTTTTATATTTTTATTTTGCCTATCACTAACCTACAATTACTCATTTAAACTCCAATCTTTAAGTTCCCAAAGCACAAAGCAAAATAATCTTCACTTACCAGATAAATGTCCTCTTCTCTCAGAACTTCTCAGAAAGAAGTGGGACCTTTAGTTTTGAATTTAAAGGGCTTTTTTAAACAGGCTCTTTGAAGCTGACTCAGCAACTTATGCAAGTATTCTACTTCCCCACACCTTAATTAACACTTAATTGAGGTCGCTGGATGTGCTACCTCGCCAGCAGCCAAGGAAAAGAAAACAATTGCCTTTTAGAACAAGAGTTTTTGGCTGTTTAGTTTCTAACTCTAGAAAAGGTTTCAGTTTAAAACTATGGGGAAAATGCCTATTTCTAAAGAAAATTTCAGTTTCAGTCTGCTAATACGAAGGTTGGGAGAGAAAACCACAGTCCACTTTTCTAAACCATAAAAGAAGGAATAGCTAAAGCTATTAGTGGCCTACCCTTCTGATGTTGCAAGAAATCAGAGGTCATATGGAACATCCTGACACTTAGTATATGTCAATTCCTCAATTATCCAAGAATGTTGCACCCAGGCCCTGCTGAATCCAGGGAACTCGAGCATTAGAACATTAGCACAGCACTTGGTTGTTTAACAAGTAGAGGTTGATGCAGAATGAAGCTAACCTGCTTCTATGTTATCGGAAATTGGACTCACAAGGCTGTATCCAAGGACTATCCTTTTACTTTTGACCTCATGTCAATTTTCCTCTTAGTTAAACACAGTAACATAGTAGATGACGGCAGAAAAAGACCTGCACGGTCCATCCAGTCTGCCCAACAAGATAAACTCATATGTGCTACTTTTTTGTATACCTTACCTTGATTTGTATCTGCCATTTTCAGGGCACAGACTGTAGAAGTCTGCCCAGCACTATCCCCACCTCCCAACCACCAGCCCCACCACCGGCTCTGCCACCAATCTTAGCTAAGCTTCTGAGGATCCATTCCTTCTGAACAGGATTCCTTTATGTTTATCCCACGCATTTTTGAATTCCGTTACCGTTTTCATCTCCACCACCCTCCTGTGGGAGGGCATTCTAAGTATCCACCACTCTCTCCATGAAAAAATACTTCCTGGCATTTTTCTTCAGTCTGCCCCCTTCAATCTCATTTCATGACCTCTAGTTCTACCGCCTTACCATCTACGGAAAAGGTTAATTTGCGGATTAATACCTTTCAAATATCTGAATGTCTGTATCATATCACCCGTTTCTCTTTTCCCCCAGGGTATACATGTTCAGGTCAGTAAGTCTCTCCTCATACGTCTTGTAACGCAAATCCCATACCATTCTTATAACTTTTCTTTGCACCGCTTCAATTCTTTTTACATCCTTAGCAAGATATGGCCTCCAAAACCGAACACAATACTCCAGGTGGGGCCTCACCAACCGTTATAAAGCACCTTATGAGCACACCAGTTTGAACAGATAAGTGTCACGTAGCCACTAATTTATGCTTATGCAATGTTATGAGTAAATGAGAGTTATTTCAGCATAGGTAGGTTGGGGGAAGAGTCTATGATTAGAAATACATACGGGCAGAGGTTCACCGTGGGAGTGAAGTGAAACCAGCCATGGTGATCATATACGACTCTACCTTATACAATTTGGTAATATTATAGAGTTACTCCGATCTACTACATTTTTTTGTACCCTAGAAATAAGCAGTAGATTTTCCCACATCAATCTTATGGACTTTTTTAAACCTTGCTAAGTTAACTGCTTTTACCACATTCTCTGGCAACAAATTCCAGAGTTTAATTACATGCTATACAAAGAAATTATTTTCTCCAGTTTGTTTTAAATTTACTACTTAGTAGATTCACTGCGTGCCCCCTAGTCCTAGCAAAAATGGTTGGGACTCTATGAAAATTCAGACCTCAGATTGCAGAATCTGTTTGCATTTTCAAGAGACTCTATTTTACATTGGTGTTAATGTCATATCTTTCACAAATAAAAATTATTTTGCTTCACATTATTTCTCAATTCCACCACATTCTGTTTAAAGATCTGCTACCACAGCCTTTAAGGAATCTTGCTGTTGGACATAATTATCAACTTTCTCTGTCAAGAAAACTATTTTACCAGTGACTTCTCCAAACTCAACTCCATTCCATGATACTTCCAAAGAGAGAACCTTAGGTCTTACCAACACTGAATTTGCTTCAAATGGGGAGGATGTTCCAAATCTTGAAGGAAAATCAAGCCTGCAGTCTGTGCCAATTCAGTTCACCTAGTATTTCAAGCCTGCAGAACTTCTGGGGCTCGGGGCACTACAGATTTCCCCTCCATTGTCTCTAGCATGGTCTGAGCTACAACGGGAGCCTTCATTTAGGGGGCCAGCAAAACACTCCCAGCACGCAAGAGGATTCCCTGTGGCCCTGGTGAGGCCTTGCACTGCTCTGGACTAAGAATAACATCAAGCTCAAGAGACACACTGACAAGCCTCCTTCCACATGCAGGGTTTCAAGCGAGCTGCTAGTAACAAAAGACTATTGCTAAACATAGTCCTCCATATCTCCAACCACAATGTGCTCCAAGGATCACCTCGGATAAGTGGGCCGTTCTACTACGTGAGCCCAAAACTGTGGCCTAAAGTCATTCAGGACACCATTCCCACTGGCAAAGAAAGGAAGGCAGATGTAACCTGAGTACCCCGGCCTAAGCCCCCTCCCCCTCCTGCACTCATGGTGCTGGTAGAAAACCTCATCTGCAAACACACAACGAAAAACACAAAATTAGCTCAAAACTCATCTTGGCCTTAGATGTAAATGTTAGACACTGGCAGAAAGAAAAGAAACTGGGAAGAGTATGTGTGTGTTTGGGGGAGGGGGGCAGACCTCAGATTCCTCAGAGTTACCTCCTTATGTCATGGCCTGCTTCCTGAAGTAAGCCCGAAAATGAACTCAGACACATGGGCCAAGTCGGTAGGAAAGACCTCTGCTTCAGCCTATAGCTCTGGAAGAAGCAATTCTGCCAGTCAGAACACTCAGCCTGTAACCCAAGCTCCCTTGGGACTAGCTGAAGAAAGAAAATCATCCCTTCTCTTTCTGCTATATAGGTGCATACCCCTGCCTGTTTTTGAAAACCACTGCTGTGGCTTGGAACAAATGCTGCAGAGTTCTTCTGATGTCTTATTTAAAACCTTTTCAGAGAGTTATAAAAACCAATAAAACTTATTGACCAGTAAAACCTTTTCAGAGGAAGGAAAAAAACAGTGGTAAATGTGTGTGTGTGGTGTGGGGGATGGGAGAAAATAACTCAGGACTCCTCCAAATATCAACCCTGCTCTAGAACAAATTAAAACTTGCTACCCCCCATTCTATAATCCTTTCCCTTGATGAACTGTTATATGGACTGCTGGGCTGCTCACATTTCAGCACTTTATCAGAGATTTTGTATCATCTCCATGGCAAGCATCAGAGAAGAGACATGAAATGAAAGCTCATCACTTAAGGCTGTGAGCAACTTCATCAGACCTTAAAAATCCACGTACAAAAAAATGAGAGAGAAAAAAAAAAAAAAGACCAGTTAGAAAGGATTTGATCTAAATAATCAAATGCATCACAAATCTGACATGAAGGTATCGAAGTATACACAGTGGTGATAACAAGGGAGACTGTATTGGTAAGCAAATTATTAAGAACAAAACGCCTGATACGGTCATGTTTCACTGACAATGGGTCGAAGTCTGGAAGCATGGTAAGCAGACATTACTGTTTCTTCTTCATCCAGTCATGATGTTGGCGTTCATTTCTGTTGATGTGTATCCCTATTATATTTGTATGCACCGCAACCTTTATGTATTTTCTTTTCTTTGAGCAGTTAATCAACTGTTATAAACCTGAACCCAACAGGGGCTCAACATAACTGTAAAGATAAAATCATAATTTGAGAATAAAAAACAAATAACCACAGTAAATCCATTGCAGTTATCAGAATTATATAGTTAAAGAAAGTAATAGATAGATCAATAAATATAAAGCAAGTACTTAAAACCTTAAAACCACTAAGGGCTTGGTACAGCAAAAGTGCAGCAGTGTGAGGTCAGTCAAACACTAAGGGTAATAGATATAATATCAGATGAAAATACATAAATAGATACAAAATTATATATAATTTATTTGCTGCATTTGTATCCCACATTTTCCCACCTCTTTGCAGGCTCAATGTGGCTTACATTATGCCGCAATGGCAATCGTCATTAACGGTGTGAGAAGAGCAAAGTATTGATACAATTAATACAATTAAGGTACATTAGATATCAAGAAAATTAGAAACAAAGAATTAATACACCTCAGATATGCAAAATAGAGAACGGTGTTAAATAATAACAATATGATTAAAGTAGTCAAATTAGGAGTTCAATGTTGATTAGTTTTGATACAGATGTGATACAGGGTCTTTATGAAGGGTTCTTATTGTAGGTCTCGTTGAATAATTTAGTTTTCTGAATCCAGGGAGAGAACAAATTACACCAAAATAGCTAAGTCCATGGAAGGCTTAGAATGGAAATAGGCACAGACAAAATGCAGCAGTGAAAGATAAATAAAAGACACCAAAACTATATAAAGAAGAAAGGTGCCACTGAACTTTCTTTCTGAGAAGTTCCAAGAGAAGAGGACATTTTTCTGGCAATCATTTTCTGTTCCTTGGCTGCTGGAGAGGTAGCTCATCCAGTGACCTCAATTAAGAGTTAAGGTGTGGGGAAGTAGAATACTTGCATAGATTGCTGAATCAGCTTCAAAGAGCCTGTTTAAAAAAGGCCCCTTAGATTCAAAACTATATGAAGAGGAAAGGTCCCACTGAACTTTCTTTATGAGAAGTTCTGAGAGGAGCAATTGTAGGTTAGTGATAGGCAAAATAAAAATATAAAAAGCAAATTTTATCAACTAATCTACATAGTCTTTTCCACTTAGTTTTAAAAACTTTGTACTACAGCATTAACAGATAGAATCTAGCAGGCACTGCAGGATCTAGTTTAGTTTAGACCACCAGGGGATGTACCCAAGTGCGGACAGCTGTTGTAGATATAATAGGCATCTCTGAGACCTGGTGGAAGGAGGATAACCAGTCACACTGTCATACCGGGGTACAAATTATATCATAGTGATAGGGTGGATCAAATTGGTGGCAGGGTAGCATTGTATATAAGTACATAAGTAATGCCACACTGGGAAAAGACCAAGGGTCCATCGAGCCCAGCATCCTGTCCATGACAGCGGCCAATCCAGGCCAAGGGCAGCTGGCAAGCTTCCCAAACGTACAAACATTCTATACATGTTATTCCTGGAATTGTGGATTTTTCCCAAGTCCATTTAGTAGCGGATTATGGACTTGTCCTTTAGGAAACCGTCTAACCCCTTTTTAAACTCTGCCAAGCTAACCGCCTTCACCACGTTCTCCGGCAACGAATTCCAGAGTTTAATTACGCGTTGGGTGAAGAAAGATTTTCTCCGATTTGTTTTAAATTTACTACACTGTAGTTTCATCGCATGCCCCCTAGTCCTAGTATTTTTGGAAAGCGTGAACAGATGCTTCACATCCACCTGTTCCACTCCACTCATTATTTTATATACCTCTATCATGTCTCCCATCAGCCGTCTCTTCCCCAAGCTGAAAAGCCCTAGCCTCCTTAGCCTTGAATCAAATAGATTGAAAATTCTGCAGGAAACAAAACACTTATGGGAATCACTGTGGATTGAAATTCCACGTGTAAAGGGGAAAAGGATAGTGATAAGGAGTGTACTACCGTCTGCCTGGCCAAAATGAACAGACGGATGCAGAAATGTTAAAGGAAATTAGGGATGCAAACAAACTGGGCAACACAATAATAATGGGTGATTTCAATTACCCCGATATTGACTGGGTAAATGTAACATCGAGGCACGCTAGGGAGGTAAAATTCCTTGATGAAATCAAGGACAGCTTTATGGAGCAGCTGGTACAGGAGCAGACGAGAGAAGGAAAAATTCTAGACCTAGTCCTTAATGGAGCGTATCATCTGGTGCGGGAGGTAATAGTGCTGGGGCCACTTGATAACAGTCATCATAATATGATCGGATTTGATATTAGCTTTGAATTAAGTATACATAGGAAATCAAATACATTAGCATTTAACTTTAAAAAAGGAGACTATGATAAAATGAGAAGAATGGTGGGGAAAAAAAAAAAACAAAAAACTGAGGAGCAACTGCGAGGGTCAAAAATTTACATCAGGTATGGATGCTGTTCAAAAACACCATCCTGGAAGCCCAGCCAAATATATTCCACGTATTAAAAAAGGAGGACAGAAGACCAAACGATAACCGGCGTGGTTAAATAGTGAGGTGAAGGAAGCTATTAGAGCTAAAAGAAAATCCTTCAGAAAATGGAAGAAGGAACCGACTGAAAATAAGAAACGGCATAAGGAATGTCAAGTCAAATGCAAAGCGCTGATAAGGAAGGCTAAGAGGGACTTTGAAAAAAGATTGCGTTGGAGGCAAACACACATAGTAAAATTTTTTTTAGGTATATTAAAAGCAGGAAGCCGGCAAAAGAATCAGTTGGATCGCTAGATGACCGAGGAGTAAAAGGGGCAATCAGGGAAGACAAAGCCGTAGCAGAGAGATTAAATGAATTCTTAGCTTCGGTCTTCACCGAAGAAAATTTGGGTGGGATACCGGTGCCGGAAATGGTATTCGAAGCTGACGAGTTGCTGAAACTTAATGAATTCTCTGTAAACCTGGAGGAAGTAATGGGGCAGTTCTAGAAATTGAAGGGTAGCAAATCTACTGGACCAGATGGTATTCATCCCAGAGTACAGATAGAACTAAAAAATGAGCTTGCGGAGCTATTGTTAGTAATATGTAATTTATCCTTAAAATCGAGCATGGTACTGGAAGATTGGAGGGTGGCCAATGTAACGCCGATTTTTAAAAAAGGTTCCAGAGGAGATCCGGGAAATTATAGACCAGTGAGTCTGACGTTAGGGCCGGGCAAAATGGTAGAAACTAAATATTAAGAAATAAAATTACAGAGCATATTCAAAAGCATGGATTAATGAGACAAAGTCAACATGGATTTAGTGAAGGGAAATCTTGCTTCACCAATCTACTACATTTCTTTGAAGGGGTAAACAAACGTGGATAAAGGTGAGCCAGTAGAAATTGTGTATCTCGATTTTCAGAAGGCGTTTGACAAAGCACCTCATGAAAGACTCGAAATTGGAGAGTCATGGGATAGGAGGTAGTGTTCTATTGTGGATTAAAAACTGGTTAAAAGATAAACTGTTATACATGACTTGTGTTAAGTTACCATGAAATGTAAGGCGAGGTTCATTCTGTATTGCTCTGTTGGATATTGTATTACATGTCAATAAAGACTTCATGCAAATTAAAAAAAAAAAAAAAAAGCAAACAGAGTAGGGTTAAATGGTCAGTATTCTCAATGAAGAAGGGTAGTTAGTGGGGTTCCCCAGGATTCTGTGCTGGGACCGCTGCTTTTTAACATATTTATGACCTAGAAATGGGAGTAACTAGTGAGGTAATTAAATTTGCTGATGACACAAAGTTATTCAAAGTCGTTAAATCGTGGGAGGACTGTGAAAAATTACAAGCGGACCTTACGAGACTGGGAGTCTAAATGGCAGATGATGTTTAATGTGAGCAAGTACAAAGTGATGCATGTGGGAAAGAGGAACCCTAATTATAGCAACGTCATGCAAGGTTCCACGTTAGGAGTCACGGACCAAGAAAGGGATCTAGGTGTCGTCGTTGGTGATACGTTGAAACCTTCTGCTCAGTGTGTTGCTCCGGCTAAGAAAGCAAATAAAATGTTAGGTATTATTAGGAAAGGAATGGAAAACAAAAATGAGGATGTTATAATGCCTTTGTATCGCTCCATGGTGCAACCGTACCTCGAATATTGTGTTCAATTCTGGTTGCCGCATCTCAAAACAGATATAGTGGAACTAGAAAAGGTACAGAGAAGGGCGACGAAAATGATAAAGGGGAAAGGCTAAAGCGGCTAGAGCTCTTCAGCTTGGAGAAAAAGCAGCTGAGGGGAGATATGATAGAGGTCTATAAAATAATGAGTGGAGTTGAAAGGGTAGACGTGATGCGTCTGTTTACGGTTTCCAAAAATACTAGGACTAGGGGGCATGCGATGAAGCTACAATGTAGTAAATTTAAAACAAATCGGAGAAAATGTTTCTTCACTCAACGTGTAATTAAACTCTGGAATTCGAGGTCACGTGACGCCAAGGTGCAGGGCTGACGCTAGTGAGCGGAGCTCCGTGCACATTCACCCTATAATCAGCTAATCTGCCGACTCCATAAAGGAAAACGGTGCAGCTGCGATTGCATAGACTCAGGGAACTGACCGGCGATTGAAGAAAACGTGATTGAACAAAGAATGGCGGCGAAAACGGTCAGGAGAGAGCGAGATAAAACGAAACTGGCTGATAAGATGGCCAACCATCGTGAGCTCAGAGAGCATAACGTGGGATCGGCCTGGCTGACAGAGATCACCGCAGAGGTAACAGCAGCGGTTGAGGCAGCGCTGGACAAGAAACTTCAACAATTATTTGATCGGATGGAAGAAGCTCATGAGCGGTTAGACAGTATGAGCCTAGAGCTGGATGAGGGCCTGCAGCGCATATCGGACCTGGAGGAGACCGTTGAGGCACAGAAAGAGAACTCAGTGCAACTGAAGCGACGCGTGCAGGATCTGGAAGCAAAGGTAGACGATTTGGAGAATTGTAGTAGGCGAAACAATTTGAGACTAGTTGGACTCCCTGAATCACTGCTGGATAAGGACATGCCTACCTTTTTGGAGGAATGGCAGATAAACTACAACATTTCTGCGTGGAGTGGGCCCATAGAGTGGGGCCTGTGCGACAGACAGCGGCTAGACCGAGAGTGGTAATATTCAAGAGTCTCAACTTTCACCATAAACAGTATATTTTGGATGCAATTCGCAGTGGCAACTCTCTCACCTATCAGGGAAAGTAGATTTTATGCTTTCAGGATTATTCTCAGCAGGTGCAGATATTACGGAAGTCCTTCGCGCCTTTGTGTACAGACCTGTTTCATAAGAAGATAAAGTTTGCACTCTTATATCCAGCTAAATTGCGTGTTACCATAAATGGAGTTACAAAATTTTTCGATAAGGTGGAAGCAGCTAAAGACTATATACAACAAAAGGGAACAGATCCAGCTAATTGAGGAAAGAGAGAAAGAACAACGGATCCTGTAGAGTGCTGTTTGGGGATCCCGGGTTCCCACGAAATGGTTTTGAGTTAAGTGTTTGGTTCAGTCATGGATAAGAGAGACCCAGGATTGGAAGTTCAGGGGATCGGATAGATGATGATTATTAAGTCTCATACAGAATATGCTGCAGGTATTGGATTCTGGATTCTGAGATTAACTATGCGAGAGTACCGGCAGCGAGGTTCTTGGTAAGATAACTGACTGCTTCCTGGAGGGCCCTCGAGTTGGAGGGCGGACTTCGGGAATATGCAGACGGCAGTTAGTGAGGGGAGGATGACATCAACTAAACAAAATATCAGAGGATCTCTCCTGTCACCTATAAGTGAGACTATAAAGACTGAATTAGTGGATATGTTGCATATGGGTATATTTAGACAATATGTTGGGGAATGGAACGGGAGGGGGATGTTGATAGTTTGTGTGGAAGGGTGAATGCAGGTGTTATATCGTGACTAGTTCTTGGAATGGGAAGGGAAGTTGGGGAAGGGGATGAGGGATCCGGGAAGGGGAGGGGGGAAGGGATACAGGCTACCAATTGAAATACAGTAGTAAGAGAGTGAAAGTGAGAGAGAGGAAGGATGACTGGGTGTGGAAAAGAACAGTGGGGGTGGTGCAGCTGGGACACCACTCCTGCTGGATATTACTAGATGTACATACGATTAGCCAAGAGCGAGATGGGGTCACGTAATAGGACTTAAAGTATACTCCTGGAACGTGGGGGGCATATCGTCACCCATTAAAAGGAAGAAAATTCTCCATAGCCTTAAAAAGAAAAGTGCTGATATTGCGCTCCTCCAAGAAACACATCTAACAGCCCAGGAGCATAAGAAGCTCCAAACTTGGTGGGTGGGGACTATGCTAGACGCCCCGGCAGTGGGGAAAAAAGCGGGAGTGGTGATATTATTTCGTAAATCACTCACAGTCGAGGTTGAGCAGATCCATGTTGATGCAGATGGGAGATATATTATAGCACAGGTAAAGGTGAATGGCAGGTCTTGTTTAATCTGCAATGTTTATGCCCCAAATGTGTACAATAAACAATTTTATCATAATTTCTTAAGCAAGGTACAAAAGTCCAACATTCAGCAGAAGATAATTGGGGGGGGGGACTTCAATGTGGTGGCGGACCCGAGTATGGACAGATTACACACTAAATCGGGAGGGGCAGTAGGAGCTAATAAGGGTATATCTCTGCTATGTGGAGCACTGGGAATGGTAGATGCGTGGAGGGTGTTACATCCAAACACTAAAGACTATACTCACTACTCTAGAGCACACCATACACAATCAAGGATTGATTATCTATTGATAGATGAAGAGAGTTTCTCTGGCATTATCGAGGCAGATATTGATCCTACGATCATATCAGATCATGCGGCTATATATATAAAAATGAGGGATCAGAATCTGCAGAGTAGACAGTTTAGATGGGCCTTCCCCATGGATTTGTATTATGATCTAGAATTCTGGACACATATTAGAGAGAAATGGAAAGAATATAGCATGCATAACGCACCACACGTACATACCCCGACATTATATTGGGAAGCAGGAAAGGCTGTCTTAAGGGGAGAGATAATAGCGTATAGCGCTAGGAAGAAGAAACGGAGCGATCAAGCTATCATTAGAATGGGGAAACTACTAGTACGCCTCAGGAGGTCCTATGGACAACATTCCACAAGTCATACCAGGGAGCAACTGTTGGCCACACAAGCCTCGCTTAATGAGTTATTGCATCAACGAGCAAGTAAATCAGCTGAATATTATAGATATCGATTATTTCAGTATGGCAATAAACCAGGGAAAATGATGGCGGGGTTAGTGAGGAGAGCGAGGGGCCAGAGAAGAGTGCTGGCAGTGCGGGCGCCACCAGGGGGCTTGGCACATACGGATGCAGGGATACAGGCAGTGTTCCAAGATTATTATGCCAGGTTGTATGCCAAGAATGACACAGATGATTTAGATCCAGATATGTATCTTTAGAATGTTACACTGCCTAAGATATCAGAGCAACAGCGGCAGGAGCTCAACAAACAGATAAAAGTAGAAGAGGTCCATAGAGGAATCAGAGATAGTGCACTGCATAAAGCAGCGGGTCCGGATGGATTCCGGGCTGAATTCTATAAAATCTTAGTACAGGACATAGGTGACACATTAGTCAATGCATTTAACGATTCTGTGGCATTGGGGGAACTCCCGTCATCCTTGAGATTGGCAGATATAATGGTCTTTTTGAAACCTGAGAAGGATCCGACTTTACCAGATTCCTACAGACCGATATCACTCATCAGCTATGAGGCAAAGCTGCTGGCTAAGATTTTAGCTGCGAGATTGGCTGGGGTGCTGCCTGGGATAGTGGCCTCTCCTCAAGTTGGATTTATTCAAGGGAGACAGAGTGTGAAAAATATTAGGATGATATTAGCTACGATGGAGCGAGTGCGTAGGGAAGGAGGAGACTCGCTATTGATCAGCTTCGACGCCCAAAAGGCGTTTGATAGGGTTGAGTGGGAATTTCTTTTTGCAACGCTGCGGGCATATGGGTTTCAGGGGTACTTTACACAAGCAATATCTATATTATACAAAAACCCAGCGGCCAGAGTGCTGGTTAATGGCTCGTACTCTGAAAGCTTCCCGGTTAACCGGGGTACTAGGCAGGGCTGCCCTTTGTCTCCACTGCTCTTCGCCATAACATTGGACCCTTTAGTGCGTGACATATTAGGGAATCCCGAGATTGAAGGGATAAAATTGGGAACCCGAGAATTTAAAATCTCAGCCTTTGCGGATGATATCCTGGTTCATCTGGATAGGCCAGAGAGGTCGTTACCAGTATTGATGGAGGTATTTGCAGAATATGGTACATTCTCGGGGTTTAAATTGAATACTCAAAAATCTGAGGGATTGCCTATGACTGATAAAGTAAGAGAGCAGTGGAAGGGTGAGTTTCCACTGCGATGGTCGGCAAAGGAGTTTAAATATCTAGGCATTGTGTTAACTGGGGACCTGAGTAGATTATATAGACGAAATGTAGATGAGCTCCTTCATCATACGAGACATCAGTTGGCCAGATGGGAGGGATTGCCCTTGACGGTGAGCGGGAGAGTAGGTCTCTTCGCAATGGTACTTTTCCCTAGATGGCTCTATGTGCTAAGACAGTTGCCGATCCTCGTACAGACTAAAGACCTTAAGAAACTTAATGGAATGTTGTCCAGGTTTTGCTGGGGTGGGAAGAAGGCAAAACTCAAACTGGAATTTATGTATGGAAGAGGGGAGGAGGGAGGCTTAGGGATGCCTGATATAAGACAATATTAACTGGGCCTGTTTGACGAGACATCTAGCAGACTGGATATTAGAAACAGAAGAGTATACGGATTGGAAGACCGAGTACGAAATATTCAGGCCCTACCATCCATATTATTTGTTACATCTTAAGGGTAAAAACCTGCCTAAGAGTTGGGGGCAACATATTTTATTACACCCGATGCGTAGTATGTGGCAATATATATTAAAGCAATTGAATAAGAATCCACATTGTACCGATCAGCTCCCACTAGTGGGGAATGCAGATTTTGGCCCGGGGAATATGCAAAAGAGGATTGCTAATTGGGCACAGGAAGGGGTGATCCTGGTGGCGGATGTCGTGCAGGATTCGGGGAAGGTTATATCGAGAGAGGCTTTAGAGGGTATGGTGGGTGCAAAGAATGTGACATGGTATGAATATCATCAGCTACATAGCTACATTATGCAATTATTTAGAGGCAAGTGTGATAGAGGGATTTATGACTTATTGGTGAACTTATTTTTACCACAAGGTAGGGAACAGACTTCGGTATCTATACTTTATAAACAGTTAAGAATGATTGCCCCACCCCGAAGTTATGAGGTAGAGGCTCAGAAATGGTCTACTGATATGGGAGTGGAGATAAGAAGTGGGGACATAGTTAAATACCTGAAGGAGATAACACATAAAGTAACCAGTGCTTGACATCGGGAGATACAATTTAGAATCATATTGAGAGCATATTTTTCCCCAGTGCAGGCCTATTATGCTGGAAGAATTCAGGAGCCAAACTGTAGTAAATGCAACCTTCAGAGAGCGTCTGTATTTCACATGCTATGGGAATTCCCAGTAATTAGGCAGTTTTGGGGTAAAATCATGGAATATTGTGAAATATTGCTAAAGAAGAAGATACGTCTGCCACCCAAGAGTATGGTGCTGGGACTGATTGGGAGTGGGCTAGTTATTCGGCAAGGGGAGCGATTATTAATATATAAGGCTTTAATCATTGGGAAACAATGTATATTGCAATTTTGGACTCAGGAAACAGGGCCATCCTACTGGCTGTGGAGGAATATGCTTCACTCACTGGTGATGATGGAGGCATATAGAGCTAGTCGTAGCCCTAGAAGTAAACAACGATTCTGGGAGGTCTGGGAACCATATGTGCAGGCCCTGTCTAGCAGAGCTCGTAGTTTATTGATGAATACTCTCACGTTGTAGCCTGGGGATTTGGGGAGGGGGTGAAGGGGTATAAGATTTTTCTGTGGGGGAGGATTATATGGAATGGGAGGGGGGAGGGGGGAAGAGTGCTCCAAGTTGGAACGATTTGTGTTAGGTGACTAAATTTGTATGGGTGAGGCTAGCCTCATATTGAAGTGCTGATGTATACGTGCTAACTATACATGAGTGTCATTTTCAGTGGACAGAGACGAAGGGAATTGTTAATAATTGGAGAGGGGGGGAGGAAATTAAAAGGTATTGACGTTATGGAACTGTCAAAAGATTGTTATGGTTTTATGATGACACTGTATATGTGCCTTCGTGTTGGCTGTATTATTATTATCGTCAATAAAATAGATTTAAAATAAACTCTGGAATTCGTTGCCAGAGAATGTAGTAAAGGCGGTTAGCTTAGAAGAGTTTAAAAAAGGTTTGGACGGCTTCCTAAAGGAAAAGTCCATAGACTGTTATTAAATGGACTTGGGGAAAATCCACTATTTCTGGGATAAGCAGTATAAAATGTTTTGTACTTTTTTGGGCTCTTGCCAGGTATTTGTGACCTGGATTGGCCACGGTTGGAAACAGGATGCTGGGCTTGATGGACCTTTGGTCTTTCCCAGTATGGCAATACTTATGTACTCACTATAGTAAACTTGGGTTCAGAATAATTTATCTTTTTATATATATATATATATATATGTATGCACTTTAAAAAAATGCTAAAGTGTTTTAAATTGTTTTAAATGTGCTCAGACCATACCGTTTACACCCATTATATCCCCAAGAGGATATATATATTTTTAATATATTGAGTTTGTTTGAAGCATTGTGAGTGTATACTTTACCCTGTAAGTGTGGGTTGTTTGTAAAAGAGTGTGTTTTTATTTTTAGTTTCCCTTTCTGATGAAGACTTTTGAAACTCGGCCAGAGTTAAAGGGAGCAGTTATTTTGATGGCAAGATTGGAATGGATGAATGATATGTGATTTTAATGAAGCACAAGCACGAGCACAATATACCCCAAGGGAAGTGAAATAATTATGTGAATATGTGTGTATATCGCATTGTGGGTTGGTTTGTGTAAGATATGTGGGGGAAGAGAAATCAGGGTGTCATGAATTAACATATTCCTCCTTTAGGTTTAAACAAACGGTGAACTGTATGTTTTATTATCCATGTATCAGAAGGTAATATGGAATGTACCATAATTTATGGGCGGAGGTTTGAGCTCAAGTCTAACAATATTTAATGTGAATAGTCCATGACTTATACATATGTATTATAGATATACGCATACATTGGTGAGTAAGATCTACTTGGGCGCAGCTGTATGTACATACACAAATATTAGGAGGTGGAACATCATATGTGCAATGATGGTTCCATTGTGACACCACCACATATTCCTCTTGGGGATATAATGGGTGTAAACGGTATGGTCTGAGCACATTTAAAACAATTTAAAACACTTTAGCATTTTTTTAAAGTGCATACATACATATATATATATATAAAAAGATAAATTATTCTGAACCCAAGTTTACTATAGTGAGTTTAAGGTTTAACTTGGTTGGTTGGATTTGATCTTCCTGATTTTTTGTAATACTTATGTACTAACAGTGAGGGAGACATATGAAAACTGACCAAAAACAGGAATAAATAAATACGTTAAAAGTTAACTATCCAATTAAAAAAACAAACAAACAAGTCTGTATTCCAATTAATGTACAGTATGTTTTCCTATGGATATACAGTATGAAATCTAAAAATTAACCTTTGTTCAATTCCTAAAAACATGTCATCTAGATTTCCACATCTCTAGTGTAGCTAGGGTTTCACCAGAACCTGGAACTTGTAATCCTCAAATGACTGATTCTTGGATATTTATTTATTTTTATTACATTTGTACCCCGCGCTTTCCCACTCATGGTAGGCTCAATGCGGCAGGCAATGGAGGGTTAAGTGACTTGCCCAGAGTCACAAGGAGCTGCCTGTACCGGGAATCGAACTCAGTTCCTCAGTTCCCCAGGACCAAAGTCCACCACCCTAACCACTAGGCCACTCCTCCACTGAGTGTCGTACAAGAGATTTTCCCACAGCTCTATATTTAATTGCACTTTTATGTTCATGAGTGTCGTACAAGAGATTTTCCCACAGCTCTATATTTAATTGCACTTTTATGTTCAATCAAGCTTTTGTTAAACTGTCTTAAGGTTCCTGCTAAGATACACAAGTCCACATAGGCAGATGTCTTTATAGATATCTCGAGTGCCTTTGCAATTGGAGAACTGTCTTAATGCGAACTCATCCCCGATTGTGGGTTCACAAAAGATATGCACTGCATGTTGACCTCAAAGACTGAACATCCACCACAACTGTAATATCCAAGAGATAGTGACTTAGCATCCATCTTCGCTGCTGGTAGTGCAGAGGGCACCAGCTGGTTTGAGGCATATTGTTTTTATTGTTTTGTCTTTGCAGTAATGACTATGGTGAGGTGAATGATTTAACCATAAAGGTGTTTTTGAGTTTTGATTCCCCCATCCACATTTTTTTAAACTCTAGTTTGTCTCTTTGTATGTTTCATGCAGAGAGCATTGAGATATTATTTATTGGTTTATTTAAGTACTCATTTTATTACTTATTATTTATTATATAATTCTGACAACTGCAATGGTTTTACTGAGGTTGTTTTTTTGTTCTCAAATTTGATTTTATGTATCTTAATTAACAGTTATGCTGAGCCCCTGAAGCAGCTCCTATTGGGCAACACAGCTGAGTCGTGCGTTTTCTTTTTAATACAGTAATTTGCTTACCAATAAAGTCTCCCTTGCTATTAACACTGTGTCTGATCAGACTCCTTCATTCCTTTTGAAACTTGCAGACCACTTACCAGTCTGTTTTCTGGGACTTCACAAATTTGGCAGTCATCCTTACAGACAGACAAGTTACTCAGTTGCTATTAGATTTATTATTTATTGCTCAGATTTGTGTCATTTATTAAAAATGTATAAGTTCACCACACTGGTGTGATAAAGAAGATTATAAAAATGCCTACCCTTCTCCTGGGAATGGGACATCTAATATCAGGCTGGTCGCCAAAGTTTTTGTATGTGATATAGTTTTCGGAACATATCAGCACTCCACTGGGGCCATCAGAACCTCCTGGGACTAACAGAAGGAAAGAAATACACATTTTTTAATAAAATGAGGAATGAACAAAATCTTGCACTTACAATGAAAAATAAGTTTCCCTATAGACACTTTGCCTCAATTCACCCACTGAAGACAAGCTCATCAAGAATGCAAGCTCCCCTAGCCATCTCTCTCTCTCTCTTTCTCTCCAGTGTTAATTCTAGGGGAATTCTGAACACAAAAAAAGGAAAACTGTGCAGTTTTTTAAGCATTTATTTATTTATAACTTTTCATGTTGTGTAGAATTTATCATAAAGGCCTGGTCATACCTGCCCCTGGTATGACACCCCCAACTTTTTTCCTACTCAGGCTAGACAACCCAGCAGTTTCACTCCCTATCTTAGCTAGAAATCCATCCTAGGCTTATTTCTTTCCTCTACATGTCCAACCCTCTATTTTCTCTGCTCCTCCTCTCAAGACCCAAGTACTCTCTCCATCCCTCTCAGACTCCCCTCAGATGACACATCCCCAAAACACTCTCAACCCCTCCTCCATATGATCAGCCATAACGCTCTCACACCCCTCCAGCACAGAACCCCATAACATTCTTTCTCATTCTCTAAAACCTCCTTCTGGCACATACGCCCTCACAGCTCTCACTCAAGACTACCCCCACCTCACACACAAGCATCCATAGTGCTAAAACCCCACCTGGAACACACCCACAGTTCTTGTAACTTTCCATGTACTCACCCCAACATAACACTCTCTCAGACCCACTTTCCCCTGTATATACTGAGTATGGCCCCTCCCCCCAGCATAGTCCCTCCCAATGCAGACACCTCGTGCTCCCCCTCATATACCCCGTTTGACCTGTTGCCCCTCCCTCAAGAACACACCTCTCCTGCTCTCTCCCAGTCCTGCAAATACATCAACCTTGGCTTCTCCCCCTCCCCACGATACATAGCCCTGCTGCTCTTCATTCTCCTCCCCTCAAGCACATCCACCCCACTCTTCCATTCCCCCTGACATAGCCTCCCCCCCCCCCCCCCCGCCTCCCCTGAGGCACACATCCATCCTATTCTCCCAACCCCCCAACGAAGACCAAACCCCTGAGGCACACATTCATCTCGCTCTTGCCCCACCTGAGCAGCCTATTTTTGAACCCCCCCCCCCCCCCACATCCCTAGAACATAGCCCCTATTTCCGTAACCTACCCTTAATCATGGGTACACCCTCTCTCCTGCAGAAGAAACAATTTCCAACATGTTGGGCCTGTCCTCCTCCAGTGCTCGAGGCTGACTGAAGTATTTGAACCATACAGGATACCATTAAGCCTCATGGTTCAAATATTTCAGTCTGTGTCGAGCACTGGAAAAAGAAAATGCAGCTGCTCTCCTTCTCCTCCACTGTTAACAGATTTGGCTCAGGGTTAAGGAAAAAACATTTGAAATTTTAGGTAAGAATACCTAAGAACCAAATTATATCATTTAAAATATATACATTTGAGTTGCCCTGTGGTTCAGTGTATAATGCACAATAGTCTGACGCAACAGGCTTGATCCATAAACACCACCAAAAAAAATCCCTCCAGCCTTCACATTACCTGAGCAAACTATCTTGGGTGATAGGCAGAAGATTAATTAAAGAAGGAAAATTTAATATGAAATTAACAGAAAAGATAAAGATAAAATCTAAAGTTCTCGTAACGATAACCCTTTCTCATCCCCAATGCTATATTATTTCAGATCAATCTAGATTTGGAACAATCTATACTGTTCAAATTGTGGGTTTTCACCAGCATTAGTGTCCAACATCTCTCAACTAATTTGCTCTAATACTAACTCATGGCAATCCAGTGATGTAAGAAATAAGCTGCACACCTCAATCTTGACCTGCAACATCACCTGCAATTCCAGTTCTGGGTCTCTATACTGCTCTGCCAGTTCAATTAAACCAGGGTTGGAATCTAGCACCATAAACCTCTTCATTTGTAACTATCTAGGGATTTTCTCCTATTTTTTATCCCCTACCATTCCACTGCTCCAAATATACTTAGTCATTATTTGAATGGATTGTCTTGGGTTGGAAACCATGTACCAGAGCTTCATCTGGGCCCCTGTATCATGAACCCTGAATCTGGCCACCAGATGTCACTCTTACGCAAGTGACATCGCTCTCTCCCATTTAGGAACTGTGAATGATGTCCCTATAACATCTGCTATTTCAGCCAACATATGGCATGAAAAGACCTAACCCAGAGATTGAACCAGGGACTTTCTACATGTGCTTGCCATCTGAGCCACTAGGCTAGCCCTTAACTTTTCTTTTAAACAATACTTTGTTTATAAAATAGACTATTTTAAAGCACTGCAGTTGATACTATAATGTACAACACTGGGCATTCATTTTCTTCATGTATACATGCTCATAGGCAATTCATATACATTGCAGCACCATCCATTCACCATCCTAGTACTGGATGCTATGTAACTTCAGCAGTTCATTTCTGCTCTGCAGATGGGAGTCCATTTACCTGTTATAAGGAAGTTCCCATGCTCCTCCAGGGGCTCACTATATTTCCTGACAACATGGTTCAGACCCAAGTCCAACTCATAAAACGTTAGTGTCTGCTGGGTGTTAGCAGCTGCCTCTCCTGTTGGATCATTGTCTGCTTCCTGAAAACAACAGAAGCATTTCAATAAATACAAACAGAGCAAAAAAAAAAAAAAAAAATCAGTCAACTACTGTGGAAAGAACCAACACCTCAGCTTGGGATCATTGTCTCCATCTATCAGATTTGGAATCATGTTGCCTGAAAATTATGAGTACCCCAGCACATGTGGTTAACAAAAGCTGCTATTCTTCTAACTCTTTGTGCTCAAACAAAAATACTACACAGTAAGGGAATTGATAATAGTAAAGCAAAACATTACAAGGCAAGTTATTTCCCTGACACAGTGAACATATGATTGTAAAACACTGGCCAATGTCAGAATATGGACCTTTTAAGATAAGTCTAAAATTTATTATTTTGAACACTATGACACTGCTAATAGAGTGCAGATACATAAAATGCAGTTTTGTTAAAGAATTAATTCTCACTGTATGAAGGAAGGTTTTTTGACAACGAGTGGATCTGAGAAGCACATATTTCTAGTGCTCTTGTAAATAATGAGATCTTTTTCCTTCCTAGTTTAAACTATTCACTCACGAACATATGTTATTCTCACATATGTGTGACCTCATCCGATGGAGCCCCAGTGCAGAAGCTGAAATCACTAGTTATATTCTAGCAGCATCCCACCGCGCATAAGCTAGTGCCTTCCCGCCTGACACTTGAGCAAAGTGAAGAGCATAAAGAGTTCAACCAAAAACAACTCCTAGGGGAGGTGGAAGAGTATGTGAGAATAAGCGGTCTGCTGTCCTCGGACAACACCAGCTATAGGTAAGTATCTTTGCCTTCTCTGAGAACAAGCAGGTTGTGTTATTACCACATGTGAGAATCCCTAGCTATGAGGCTCACCGAAAACAAGAAAGCTAGAGTCTCGAAACGTTGAGACAAAAGCTTCAATAAACCTGAAACTATATACATACTAGGTGTAGGTGCAGCCTGTAACAGAACAAAATTAAAAACAAAATTACAGAGCACATCCAAGGACATGGATTACTGAGACCAAGTAAGCACGGCTTTTGTGTGGGGAAATCTTGCCTGACCAATTTACTTCAATTCTTTGAAGGAGTAAACAAACATGTGGACAAAGGGGAGCCAGTTGATATTGTGTATCTGGATTTTCAAAAGGCGTTTGACAAGGTACCTCATGAAAGGCTACAGAGGAAATTGGAGGGTCATGGGATAGGAAGAAATGTCCTATTGTGGATTAAAAACTGGCTGAAGGATAGGAAACAGAGAGTGGGATTAAATGGGCAGTATTCACAATGGAGAAGGGTAGCTAGTGGGGTTCCTCAGGGGTCTGTGCTAGGACCGCTGCTTTTTAATATATTTATAAATGATTTAGAGATGGGAGTAACTAGCGAGGTAATTAAATTTGCTGATGACACAAAGTTATTCAAAGTTGTTAACTCGCGACAGGATTGTGAAAAATTACAGAAGGACCTTACAAGATTGGGAGACTAAATGGCAGATGACGTTTAATGTGAGCAAGTGCAAGGTGATGCATGTGGGAAAAAAGAACCCGAATTATAGCTACGTCATGCAAGGTTCCACGTTAGGAGTTAAGGACCAAGAAAGGGATCTGGGTGTTGTCGTTGATAACACACTGAAACCTTCTGCTCAGTGTGCTGCTGCAGCTAGGAAAGCTAATAGAATGTTGGGTATTATTAGGAAAGGTATGGAAAACAGGTGTGAAGATGTTATAATGCCGTTGTATCGCTCCATGGTGCGACCGCACCTTGAGTATTGTGTTCAATTCTGGTCGCTGCATCTCAAGAAAGATATAGTAGAATTGGAAAAGGTGCCGCGAAGGGCGACTAAAATGATAGCGGGGATTGGACGACTTCCCTATGAAGAAAAACTAAGGAGGCTAGGGCTTTTCAGTTTGGAGAAGAGACGGCTGAGGGGAGACATGATAGAGGCATATAAAATAATGAGTGGAGTGGAACAGGTGGATGTGAAGCGTCTGTTCACGCTTTCCAAAAATACTAGGACTAGGGGGCATGCAATGAAACTACAGTGTAGTAAATTTAAAACAAACCGGAGAAAATATTTCTTCACCCAACGCATAATTAAACTCTGGAATTCGTTGCCGGAGACCGTGGTGAAGTTGGTTAGCTTGGCAGAGTTTAAAAAGGGGTTAGACGGTTTCCTAAAGAACAAGTCCATAAACCACTACTAAATGGACTTGAGAAAAATCCACAGTTCCAGGAATAACATGTATAGAATGTTTGTACGTTTGGGTAGCTTGCCAGCTGCCCTTGGCCTGGATTGGCCGCTGTCGTGGACAGGACGCTGGGCTCGATGGACCCTTGGTCTTTTCCCAGTGTGGCATTACTTATGTAAAACACAGCCTAGGAATAAGTCATCAACAGTCTCTGGATTCAGTCTAGCTCTCTTGTCTTCCACAGTCCTTCCAGCAACAGAAGATGTCTTCTCAGATGATGTGCTGATAGCAGGAATGTGTAGGATTCCGCATGCAAATTTTGCTAGCTGTGGTCAGCATGTTTGCTTGTTTTTACAAAAAAATCAAAATATCGTCGTCTGCATCATTCAAACAAATAACGGTCCAGTTCATTAAAAGGCTTCAAAGTAGAGAATAACACGGGATCTGTCCCCATCTACACCCTTTCCCCATGGGCTCTGTCCTCATCCGGGCCCATCCCCATCTCCACCCCGTCCCCTCAGACTCTATCCCTGTCTCCATGGTTATCGCGGATCCCTGTTTTATTCTCTAGTGGTTGTACCACGGAGCAATGCAAAGCCATTATAACATTCTCAGCTTTGTTTTCCAGTCCTTTCCTAATAATTCCTAACATTCTATTTGCTTTATTGCCACCGCTGCATACTGAGCAAATGGTTTCAATGTATCATCACCTAGATCCTTTTCCTGGGCGGCAATTCCCAATGTGGAACCTTGCATCACATAGCTATAGTCTGGGTTCCTGTTTCCCACATGCTCACATTAAACATCATCTGCCATTTAGATGCCCAGTCTCGTAAGGTCCTCTTGTAATTTTTCACAATCCTCCTGCGATTTAACGACTTTGAATAACTTTGTGTCATCAGCAAATTTAAATACCTCACTAGTTACTCCCATCTCTAGATCATTTAGAAATATGTTAGAAAGCAATGGTCCCAGCACAGACCCCTGGGGAACCCCACTATCTACCCTTCTCCATTGAGAACACTGACCCTCTCTGTTTTCTGTCTTTTAACCAGTTTTAAATCCACAGTAGGACATTACCTCCTATACCATGACTTTCTAATTTCCTCAGGAGTCTTTCATGAGGTACTCTGTCAAATGCCTTCTGAAAATCCAGATACACAATATCGACCAGCTCACCTTTATCCACATGTTTATTCACCCCTACTAAATTGGTGAGGCAAGATTTTCCTTGACTAAACCCATGTTGGCTTTGTTTAATCTGTGCTTCTTCCCATTATCTGCACTGAGTAACATATAGAACATTTGAGGAAGATCATAAGTAGGATCTCTTTATGTTGAATATTTTTCTCATGTGGGATAATGCTGGGGTTGTATGATATGTGTAAAAAGGAAGGCATCATCCAAAGGGCAATCCCAATTTCTGTGAAAGGTAAAAAGGGATCCCAACAAGATAATGTAGAGTCTGAATTCTGAAAATTCTCTGGGCTAATAAAATAGCTACCAGAAACCAGTCAAGAGTAAAGTCCTTAAGGCTCAAAAGGAGAAAAACAAAGTCTGAAGCATCAGATTCCATTCTGGAAAATCTGGACGCACTGGAGGTCTAAAATGAGCCACTCTTTTTAAAGAAATGAATTATACATGGATGAGAGGGTAAGGGAGCATTTTAAACACAACCTGTATGCAAGCGAAGGCCACAAGCTGAACTCTGCCCTTCTTATATCTATCTTGCAATAAGACTAAAATCTGTGCCACTAAAGCATAAAAAGAGGTGAACACACTGTCCAAACACCAAGCCTCAAAAACTCGTCAAATACGAATATATGCTACAGAAGTTACTGTGACCTTGTTGCAAGCAAATCATCCCCCGAGTAACTTCATCACCTCAAACGCAGCTTCTCAATGGTCAAGCCATAAGACAAATCCTCCATGATTATTGGGATCTCTCCTGTGGAAATCTGAGTGGATTACCCACTTTGAGGCAAATCAAGTCCATCAATCAAGGCCAATCTAAAGCTACAAGAAAGCGAATGCTACATACCTGTAGAAGGTATTCTCCGAGGACAGCAGGCTGATTGTTCTCACTGATGGGTGACGTCCACGGCAGCCCCTCCAATCGGAAACTTCACTAGCAAAGGCCTTTGCTAGTCCTCGCGCGCCCGCGCGCACCGCGCATGCGCGGCCATCTTCCCGCCCGAAACCGGCTCGAGCCGGCCAGTCCAGTATGTAGCAAGACAATACACTTCAAGGGAAGACACAACTCCAAAGGGGAGGCGGGCGAGTTTGTGAGAACAATCAGCCTGCTGTCCTCGGAGAATACCTTCTACAGGTATGTAGCATTCGCTTTCTCCGAGGACAAGCAGGCTGCTTGTTCTCACTGATGGGGTATCCCTAGCCCCCAGGCTCACTCAAAACAACAACCATGGTCAATTGGGCCTCGCAACGGCGAGGACATAACTGAGATTGACCTAAAAAATTTACCAACTAACTGAGAGTGTAGCCTGGAACAGAACAAACAGGGCCCTCGGGGGGTGGAGTTGGATCCTAAAGCCCAAACAGGTTCTGAAGAACTGACTGCCCGAACCGACTGTCGCGTCGGGTATCCTGCTGCAGGCAGTAATGAGATGTGAATGTGTGGACAGATGACCACGTCGCAGCTTTGCAAATTTCTTCAATGGAGGCTGACTTCAAGTGGGCTACCGATGCAGCCATGGCTCTAACATTATGAGCCGTGACATGACCCTCAAGAGCCAGCCCCGCCTGGGCGTAAGTGAAGGAAATGCAATCTGCTAGCCAATTGGATATGGTGCGTTTTCCTACAGCCACTCCCCTCCTATTGGGATCAAAAGAAACAAACAATTGGGCGGACTGTCTGTGGGGCTGTGTCCGCTCCAGATAGAAGGCCAATGCTCTCTTGCAGTCCAATGTGTGCAGCTGACGTTCAGCAGGGCAGGAATGAGGACGGGGAAAGAATGTTGGCAAGACAATTGACTGGTTCAGATGGAACTCCGACACGACCTTTGGCAAGAACTTAGGGTGAGTGCGGAGGACTACTCTGTTATGATGAAATTTGGTGTAAGGGGCCTGGGCTACCAGGGCCTGAAGCTCACTGACTCTACGAGCTGAAGTAACTGCCACCAAGAAAATGACCTTCCAGGTCAAGTACTTCAGATGGCAGGAATTCAGTGGCTCAAAAGGAGGTTTCATCAGCTGGGTGAGAACGACATTGAGATCCCATGACACTGTAGGAGGCTTGACAGGGGGCTTTGACAAAAGCAAACCTCTCATGAAGCGAACAACTAAAGGCTGTCCTGAGATCGGCTTACCTTCCACTTGGTAATGGTATGCACTGATTGCACTAAGGTGAACCCTTACGGAGTTTGTCTTAAGACCAGACTCAGACAAGTGCAGAAGGTATTCAAGCAGGGTCTGTGTAGGACAAGAGCGAGGATCTAGGGCCTTGCTGTCACACCAGACGGCAAACCTCCTCCAATGAAAGAAGTAACTTCTCTTAGTGGAGTCTTTCCTGGAAGCAAGCAAGATGCGGGAGACACCCTCTGACAGACCCAAAGAGGCAAAGTCTACGCCCTCAACATCCAGGCCGTGAGAGCCAGAGACTGGAGGTTGGGATGCAGAAGAGCCCCTTCGTCCTGCGTGATGAGGGTCGGAAAACACTCCAATCTCCACGGTTCTTCGGAGGATAACTCCAGAAGAAGAGGGAACCAGATCTGACGCGGCCAAAAAGGAGCAATCAGAATCATGGTGCCTCGGTCTTGCTTGAGTTTCAACAAAGTCTTCCCCACCAGAGGGATGGGAGGATAAGCATACAGCAGGCCCTCCCCCCAATCCAGGAGGAAGGCATCCGATGCCAGTCTGCCGTGGGCCTGAAGCCTGGAACAGAACTGAGGGACTTTGTGGTTCACTCGAGATGCGAAGAGATCTACCAAGGGGGTGCCCCACACCTGGAAGATCTGTCGTACCACACGGGAATTGAGCGACCACTCGTGAGGTTGCATAATCCTGCTCAACCTGTCGGCCAGACTGTTGTTTACGCCTGCCAGATATGTGGCTTGGAGCACCATGCCGTGACGGCGAGCCCAGAGCCACATGCTGACGGCTTCCTGACACAGGGGGCGAGATCCGGTGCCCCCCTGCTTGTTGACATAGTACATGGCAACCTGGTTGTCTGTCTGAATTTGGATAATTTGGTGGGACAGCCGATCTCTGAAAGCCTTCAGAGCGTTCCAGATCGCTCGTAACTCCAGAAGATTGATCTGCAGATCGCGTTCCTGGAGGGACCAGCTTCCTTGGGTGTGGAGCCCATCGACATGAGCTCCCCATCCCAGGAGGGACGCATCCGTGGTCAGCACTTTTTGCGGCTGAGGAATTTGGAAGGGACGTCCCAGAGTCAAATTGGAGCAAATCGTCCACCAATACAGGGAGTTGAGAAAACTCGTGGACAGGTGGATCACGTCCTCTAGACCTCCGGCGGCCTGATACCACTGAGAGGCCAGGGTCCATTGAGCAGATCTCATGTGAAGGCGGGCCATGGGAGTCACATGAACTGTGGAGGCCATGTGGCCCAGCAATCTCAACATCTGCCGAGCTGTGATCTGCTGGGACGCTCGCACCCGCGAGACGAGGGACAACAAGTTGTTGGCTCTCGTCTCTGGGAGATAGGCGCGAGCCGTCCGAGAGTCCAGCAGGGCTCCTATGAATTCGAGTTTCTGCACTGGGAGAAGATGGGACTTTGGGTAATTTATCACAAACCCCAGTAGCTCCAGGAGGCGAATAGTCATCTGCATGGACTGCAGGGCTCCTGCCTCGGATGTGTTCTTCACCAGCCAATCGTCGAGATATGGGAACACATGCACCCCCAGCCTGCGAAGTGCCGCTGCCACTACAGCCAAGCACTTCGTGAACACTCTGGGCGCAGAGGCGAGCCCAAAGGGTAGCACACAGTACTGGAAGTGGCGTGTGCCCAACTGAAATCGCAGATACTGTCTGTGAGCTGGCAGTATCGGGATGTGTGTGTAGGCATCCTTCAAGTCCAGAGAGCATAGCCAATCGTTTTGCTGAATCATGGGGAGAAGGGTGCCCAGGGAAAGCATCCTGAACTTTTCTTTTTCGAGATATTTGTTCAGGGCCCTTAGGTCTAGGATGGGACGCATCCCCCCTGTTTTCTTTTCCACAAGGAAGTACCTGGAATAGAATCCCAGCCCTTCTTGCCCGGATGGCACGGGTTCGACCGCATTGGCGCTGAGAAGGGCGGAGAGTTCCTCTGCAAGTACCTTCTTGTGTTGGAAGCTGTAAGACTGAGCTCCCGGTGGACAATTTGGAGGTTTTGATGTCAAATTGAGGGTGTATCCCTGCCGGACTATTTGCAGAACCCACTGATCGGAGGTTATGAGAGGCCACCTTTTGTGAAAAGCTTTCAACCTCCCTCCGACTGGCAGGTCGCCCGGCACGGACACTTGGATGTCGGCTATGCTCTGCTGGAGCCAGTCAAAAGCTCGCCCCTTGCTTTTGCTGGGGAGCCGCGGGGCCTTGCTGAGTCGCACGCTGCTGACGAGAGCGAGCGCGCTGGGGCTTAGCCTGGGCCGCAGGCTGTCGGGAAGGAGGATTGTACCTACGCTTGCCAGAAGAGTAGGGAACAGTCTTCCTTCCCCCGAAAAATCGTCTACCTGTAGAGGTAGAGGCTGAAGGCTGCCGGCGGGCGAATTTGTCGAATGCGGTGTCCCGCTGGTGGAGAGACTCTACCACCTGTTCGACTTTTTCGCCAAAAATGTTGTCCGCCCGGCAAGGCGAGTCCGCAATCCGCTGCTGGAGTCTATTCTCCAGGTCGGCGGCACGCAGCCATGAGAGCCTGCGCATCACCACACCCTGAGCAGCGGCCCTGGACGCAACATCAAAAGTGTCAAACTCCTCTGGCCAGGAATTTTCTGCACGCCTTCAGCTGCCTGACCACCTCCTGAAAAGGCTTGGCTTGCTCGGGGGGAAGAGCATCAACCAAGCCCGCCAACTGCCGCACATTGTTCCGCATGTGTATGCTCGTGTAGAGCTGGTAAGACTGGATCTTGGACACGAGCATAGAGGAATGGTAGGCCTTCCTCCCAAAGGAGTCTAAGGTTCTAGCGTCCTTGCCCGGGGGCGCCGAAGCATGTTCCCTAGAACTCTTAGTCTTCTTTAGGGCCAAATCCACAACTCCAGAGTCATGAGGCAACTGAGTGCGCATCAGCTCTGGGTCCCCATGGATCCGGTACTGGGACTCGATCTTCTTGGGAATGTGGGGATTAGTTAAGGGTTTTGTCCAGTTCGCAAGCAATGTCTTTTTTAGGACATGATGCAAGGGAACAGTGGACGCTTCCTTAGGTGGAGAAGGATAGTCCAGGAGCTCAAACATTTCAGCCCTGGGCTCGTCCTCCACGACCACCAGGAAGGGGATGGCCGTAGACATCTCCCGGACAAAGGAAGCGAAAGACAGGCTCTCAGGAGGAGAAAGCTGCCTTTCAGGAGAGGGAGTGGGATCAGACGGAAGACCCTCAGACTCCTCGTCAGAGAAATATCTGGGGTCTTCCTCTTCCTCCCACGAGGCCTCACCCTCGGTGTCAGACACAAGTTCACGAACCTGTGTCTGCAACCTCGCCCTGCTCGACTCCGTGGAACCACGTCCACGATGGGGGCGTCGAGAGGTAGACTCCCTCGCCCGCATCGGCGAAGCTCCCTCCGCCGACGTAGTCGGGGAGCCTTCCTGGGAGGTGGCCGCGGTCGGCACCGCACGCGGTACCGACGTCGGGGACCTCAACCTGGGCGATGGGCCAGCCGGCGCCACGCTCGACGGTACCGGAGGCGCAAGCACCGCCGGTACCGGAGGGGTAGGGCGCAACAGCTCCCCCAGAATCTCTGGGAGAACGGCCCGGAGGCTCTCGTTCAGAGTGGCTGCAGAAAAAGGCTGAGAGGTCGATGCAGGCGTCGACGTCAGAACCTGTTCCGGGCGAGGAGGCTGTTCCGGGCTGTCCAGAGTGGAGCGCATCGACACCTCTTGAACAGAGGGTGAGCGGTCCTCTCGGTGCCGATGCCTGCTGGGTGCCGAATCCCTCGGCGACCCAGAGCTCTCGGTGCCGACACGGGGAGGAGACCGGTGTCGATGCTTCTTCGATTTCTTCCGAAGCATGTCACCGGAGCTCCCCGGCACCGACGAGGACGTAGAATCCATCCGTCGCTTCCTCGGGGCCGAGACCGAAGGGGGTCGATCTCGGGGGGGCTGTACCGCAGGAGCCCTCAGGGTAGGAGGAGACCCACCCGAGGGCTCACCGCCACCAGCAGGGGAATGGACAGCCCTCACCTGCACTCCGCTCGATGCACCACCGTCCGACGAAATCAGGAGACGAGGTCCCGGTACCACCGACGTCGATGCAGCTATCCGATGTCTCGGCGCCGATGCAGAGGCCCGATGCCTCGATGCACTCGATGCAAGGGCGGCCGAGGAAGATGGTCTGGACGCTGACGTCGATGCACTCGAAGATCCCGGTGCCGATGCCGACGAAGAGCCCGAGAACAACACGTTCCACTGGGCTAGTCTCGCTACCTGAGTCCGCCTTTGAAGCAGGGAACACAGACTGCAGTTCTGAGGGCGGTGCTCAGCCCCCAGACACTGAAGACACGAGGAGTGTCGATCAGTGAGCGAGATAACCCGGGCGCACTGGGTGCACTTCTTGAAGCCGCTGGAAGGCTTCGATGTCATGGGCGGAAAAATCACGCCGGCGAAATCAAAAGCCGAAATGGCGAAAATTGAAGCACCAAAATTTAGAGGGAGAAAAAATCTCGACCGAGGCCGAAGAGGCCTACCCCGACGACGAAAGGAAACTTAGCGGGGCAAAAAGCTGGAAGTACGGGGAGGATTGACACGAAACCCGGGGAGGGTTTGCGGAGCACTTCCCGCACTAGAACAAAGCTTTCCGAAGAAAAAACACGCTCAAAAAAACTTTGGACGCGCGAGGTCGACTTTCCGGGGCTCGACACGGCGAAAAAACGACCGTACCGAGTGCGGACAAAAGAAGACTGGCCGGCTCGAGCCGGTTTCGGGCGGGAAGACGGCCGCGCGGGCGCGCGAGGACTAGCAAAGGACTTTGCTAGTGAAGTTTCCGATTGGAGGGGCTGCCGTGGACGTCACCCATCAGTGAGAACAAGCAGCCTGCTTGTCCTCGGAGAATAACAAGATCAGAATGAGAAAGAATCCTTCGACGAACTCAGCCTATCACTGGCTAAAGAGAAAGACATACAAGGAGCCTCAACTGTGGGCAAGGTTGGACCAGGGCATTCAAACCTTCCGATCATTGTTCTTTCTGTCAGCTGAAAAGCAGAACAACTTGGCATTATGGCTAATTGCCATCAAATTCAGAAGAGTAATCCCCACCAAGTTGTTAAAAGAACCCCCTCGTTAAGTCTCATTCTCCTGGATCTTAAGAGTGCCTGCTTAGAAAATCCACCTGAATATCCTGAACTCTGGCCATGTGTGCAGCCCAACAAAGAAAAGGAAATGTCTCCTGTGCCACCGCAGCACTCTTTGTTCCTCATTGCCCGTTGACATACACCAATGCCATAGCATTGTCCAATAAAATTCTCACCACTTTGCCTGTTACCAGTTCCTTGAAGGTTACCAAGGCCTTCCGAATGGCTCTGGTTTCCAAACAACTGATTGACCAAGATGCTTCCTGAAGCCGATCATGTCCCCTGCACCACATTCCCGAAGCAATGAGCACCCCAACCTAAGACGCTGGTATCCATTTTTAATATCATCCAGCTGGGTTTCCAACTGCATGCCCTTCTTCTGATTCTGAAGATTAAGCCATCACCTGAAGCTGAGGCAGGCTTCTGGAGTCCATAGAATACAGCACTTATAGGACTGACTATAAGCCATCCAACAGCTTAACAGAGATCTTTTGAGTGACTGCATATGAACTTGAGCCTACGGCACCAACTCTATGGTGAGAGTGCAGCCTGGAACAGAACAAAAATGGGCCTAGGAGGGTGGAGTTGGATTCTAAACCCTCAACAGATTCTGCAGCACCGACTGCCCAAACCGACTGTCACGTTGGGTATCCTGCTGAAGGCAGTAGTGAGATGTGAATGTGTGGACTGATAACCACGTTGTGGCTTTGCAAATCTCTTCAATAGAAGCTGACTTCAAGTGAGCCACTGACGCAGCCATGGCCCTGACATTATGAGCCGTGACATGGCCCTCTAGAGTCAGCCCAGCTTGTGCATAAGTAAAGGATATGCAATCCGCTAGCCAATTAGAGATTGTGCGTTTTCCAATGGTGACTCCCCTCCTGTTGGGATCAAAAGAAACAAACAACTGGGCGGACTGTCTTTAGGGCTTTGATCGCTCCACGTAAAAGGCCAATGCTCTCTTACAGTCCAAGGGATGCAACTTGTCTTCACCAGGGCAGGTATGAGGACGGGGAAAGAATGTTGGCAAGACAACTGACTGATTCAGATGGAACTCCGACACCACCTTTGGCAAGAACTTAGGGTGAGTGCAGAGGATTACTCTGTTGTGATGAAACTTGATATAAGGTGCATGCACTACCAAGGCTTGGAGCTCACTGACTCTACGAGCTGAAGTAACAGCCACCAAGAAAATGATCTTCCAGGTCAAGTACTTGATGGCAGGAATTCAGTGGCTCAAAAGGAGCTTTCATCAGCTGGGTGAGAACGATGTTGAGATCCCATGACACCGGTGGAGGTTTGACAGGGGGCTCTGACAAAAGCAAACCTCTCATGAAGCGAACAACTAAAGGCTGTCCAGAGATAGGCTTACCATCTACAAGTTGATGGTAAGCACTAATTGCACTAAGGTGAACTCTTACGGAGTTGGCCTTGAGACCAGACTCTGATAAGTGTAGAAAGTATTCAAGCAAGGTCCGTGTAGGACAAGAAAAAGGATCTAGGGCCTAGTTGTCACACCATACGACAAACCTCCTCCATTTGAAAGAATAACACTTTTTCGTGGAATCTTTCCTGGAAGCAAGACTCGGGAGACACCCTCTGAAAGACCCAAGGAGACAACTTCTAAGCTCTCAACATCCAGGCAGTGAGAGCCAGAGATTGGAGGTTGGGATGTAGAAGCGACCCCTCGTTCTGGGTGATGAGGGTCGGAAAACACTCCAATCTCCATGGTTCTTCGGAGGACATCTTCAGAAGAAGAGGAAACCAAATCTGACTAGGCCAGAAAGGAGCAACCAAGATTATTGTTCTGCGGTCTTGCTTGAGTTTCAGCAATGTCTTCCCTACTAGAGGTATGGGAGGATACACATACAGAAGGCCTGTCCCCCAATGCAAGAGAAAGGAATGTGACACTAGTCTATCATGGGCCTGAAGTCTGGAACAGAATTGAGGGACTTTGTGATTGATCTGAGTGGCAAAAAGATCCACAGAGGGGGTGTCCCACGCTTGGAAGATCTTGTGGACAGCGCCCATGTTGAGCGACCACTCGTGAGGTTGCATGATCCTGCTCAACCTGTCGGCCAGACTGTTGTTTACGCCTGCCAGATACGTGGCCTGGAGAAACATGCCGTGACAGCGTGCCCAAAGCCACATCCGGACGGCTTCCTGACACAGAGGGCTTGTTGGTGTAATACATAGCAACCTGATTGTCTGTCTGAATCAGAATGATCTGGTTGGACAGCTGATCTATGAAAGCCTTGAGAGCATTCCAGATCGCTCGTAATTCCAGGAGGTTGATCTGAAGACCCTTTTCCTGAAAGGACCAAGCTCCTTGAGTGTGAAGTCCATCTACATGAGCTCCCCACCCCAGGAGGGATGCATCCGTCATCAGCACTTTTTGTGGCTGAGGAATTTGGAATGGATGTCCCAAGGTCAAATTGGATCAAATGGTCCACCACTGAAGGGAACTGCAAAAGTAGATGGAGAGATGGATCACATCCTCTAGATCCCCGGTGGCCTGGCACCACTGGGAAGCTAGGGTCCATTGAGCTGATCTCATATGTAGGCGTGTTATGGGAGTTACATGAACTGTGGAGGCCATGTGTCCTAAGAGTCTCAACATCTGCCGAACTGTGATCTGTTGAGACGCTGAGCCATGGGACAAGAGGGCCAGGAGATTGTCTGCCCTTGCCTGGAGAAGATAAGCTCGAGACGTCCGTGTGTCCAACAGAGCTCCAATGAACTCCAATTTTTCAACCGGGACACAGTTGGGATAATTGATCACAAACCCCAGTAGCTCTAGCACTCGAATAGTCATCCGCATGGACTGTAGAGCGCCCACCAGTGAATTGTCGAGATAAGGGAACACATGTACTCCCAGTCTGCGTAGCGATGCTGCGACAACTGCCAGGCACTTTGTAAAAACCCTGGGTGCAGACGCGAGGCCAAAGGGCAGTACACAGTACTGAAAGCGCCGAGTTCCCAACCGAAATTGAAGACACTTCTTGTAAGCTAGGAGTATCAAGATGTGGGTATAGGCGAGGAAGTGACGTCATCACTGGGAGATGGCCGCATGAAAGAGAAGCTCCGGAGGTGCTTCGATATTAAATAAGATCCCACCTGAGAAATTGAGAAAAATCGCGCCACCAAAGCTCCAGCTAAGGTCCGACAGCATGACGACCCAAAAAAAGCTGGAGAAATACCACTTCAAAGCGGACAAAACAGAGGCGGAAGCAGCGCTAGAGAAGACAGCGGGGAAGCGCGGAGCCAAAATGGCGGCTGACGTCTCGGACTCGGAGCTGGAGCATGAAGAGCGCTCGGAGAGCGAAATGGAGCTCACTAAGAGGGATGTTGCCAAATGGTTTCAGGAATTGAAGACGGAGGTTGTAACCTCAAAAAAAGAAATTCAAGCTGCTGTTGCAGAATTGCGTGGAGAAATTCAAGAGATAGGAAACAGAGTGGCCCTAACTGAGGAAAATATAGAGGCAATGGGAGAGGAGCTACAAACTGTGCAAGCTACCCTTAAAGAGGAAAAACGAATCAGAATGGAGTTGGAACTGAACATGGAAGATCTTGAGAATAGATCGCGGAGAGGTAATTTGAGATTCAAAGGGGTCCCTGAGGAGGATCAATTTGGGGAGTGTGAAAGTAATTCAGGAATTGTGTGCATTCATCTTAACTTCGGGGGAGAACTCCCAATCAGAGCATAGAATGGATACTGTGCAGCTTGATAGGGCGCACAGGAGTCTTGGTCCTCGGAGAGGAGATGCACCCAGAGACATTATAGTCTGTTTTCACGAGTTTCAAGCAAAGGAATTGATTTGGAAAGAAGCATGGGGGACATAGCATGGAAGAACTGTAGTGTTAAAGTTTTTCAAGATTTGGCGCAGGCGACTTTGACAAGGAGAAGAGACTTCAAAATGGTGACAACCTATCTGCAGCAGAAGGGTTTAAGGTACAAATGGCTTTACCCGTTTGGCCTGCAATTCACAATGGGCAATCAATCCAAAAAATGTCAGACCACGGAGGGAGCGTGGAAAGCATTGCTGGATCTGGGGTGTAAAGATCTTCCGGCAGAGGGACAGAGGCCGAAAGGAGAGACTTCGGGCTCCGGGATCAGGTCGCAATCGGGATGGACAACAGTTAGAAGAGACAGAAGATGAACATCACTTCCCAGCACATCTAGCCCGGCGCAAGGAGATCAAACTTGACTGTAATGGACTAAATGGTGGTTGGAGTGAGCTGTTGAAGTAGTTAAGGGACTGCTAGGGCTCAAATATAGGAAATGTTGTGGAAAGGGTGAGCGCATGAAGGGTGGATGTATAGATGGGTGAGATTGAATGGGATATGAAGGTACACAGTGGCACCCAGTCGTTGACACACTTGACCTTCAAGAACTAACTGGCAGGAAGGGAGGGAGACCGGTTGAAGACAGGGAAGGGGGGAGGGGGGAGGGGGGAGGGGGTTAGGATGGGTTCATGGAATGTTAATGGCTTAAACAACCCAGGGAAAAGAAGTATTATTTTTAATGAACTCAGGCGTTTAAAGTGGGACATTATCATGCTCCAGGAAACACACATACAAAAGAAAGATCAAAGGTTGCTGCAACATAAGAATTTCGGAAACTATTATGCACTGGCAGACCCACGGGGAGGCAAAATGGGGAGTCTGGCTACATACATTAGGAAGGAGGTTCCATTTCTTAAGGAAGATATGTATACAGAGGCACAGGGGAGATGCATTGCGATAAAAGGGAAACTATATAATCAGACTGTAACAATTATAAATCTATATGCTCCCAACACAGGGCAGGGACAATTTTTTGAATCTCTTCGAGAAGAATTAGCGCGGTTTGCAGCAGGCAGGGTAATAATGGGGGGAGATTTTAATATGACCTGGGCATGGCTGGATCATTCCAAGGGTGAAGGAGGTAATCTCAAACCACATAGAAGTAAGCTAAAGGCTTTAGTCAAGGAGTTGGATCTCCTTGACGTTTGGAGGCTGCAACATCCTAGGCAACGAACATTTTCATTCTACTCGCACGCACAACAGACATACACAAGAATTGATGTGATCTGGGTTAGCCGCTCCCTATGGGAAAGGGTGGGAGAAACAGAAGTAGAGAGCATTCATGCTTCTGACCATGCCCTGGTTTGGATCACGTTCTCGGATCTAGGGCAAGAAAGGAAATCTACCTATTGGAGGTTGAATGAATCATTAATAGGGGATGATAAGATCTGTACAGAGATCCGGGGGGCCATTAAGGAATATATGGAATTTAATGATACGGGTGAGGTGTCTGACGGGAGCTTGTGGGATGCTCTTAAAGTGGTTATAAGGGGACGCCTCATCAAAAATGGAGCGATCCGGAAGCGGGAGCGTGAATCTAGGGAATTGGAGATTAGAGTAAGATTAGCACAACTAGAGGTGGAACATCAGGAGGGAAGGAATCTAGAGGTCTTGCAAAGTTTATTAGAATGTAGGGCTGAATTACAAAAACTGCAGGTGGAAAAAATGGAATTTCAAAGGCATCTCATGCAACAGAAATTCTTCGAATTTAGTAATAAATCGAGTACTATGCTAGCCCGCTTTCTTAAGCAACGTCAGGTCAATAGTACAATAGCGATGATTAAGGGACAGGGAGGGATTCCTTTGTACAGTGACAGGGCTATACGTGACCAATTTGTGCAATACTACACTACCTTATACGCGAAAGGGGCGGAGGTTTCCAGGGGGGAAATACAACAATATTTGCAGGAGTTGGGACTCCAGCAATTATCAGGATCACAAAGGGAGATGTTAGAGCAAACCATAAACCATAAGGTGAAATTAGATCTTACCTGCTAATTTTCTTTCCTCTAGACCCTCCAGACCGGTCAAGACGCGTGGGTTATGTACTCCTACCAGCAGAGGGAGACTGAGAAAACACTGAGCTTTGAACACTGACTATATAACCTGTGCAGTACATACAGTAGCCAGTATAACACTCACAAAGCAGAGCAACAAAAAACACAACTTTAACTTAAACGAATGCAACGAAGACCAAACCGCCGCCCGACAAATATCTGAAGGAGGAATCATACTATTCTCCGCCCAAGAGGCCGCAACCACTCTGGTAGAATGAGCAGAAAACACCTTAGGAACCTCACGGCCCTTCACCAAATAGGCTGACGCAATCGCCTCCTTCAATCATCTTGCTATCGTCGCCTTGGATGCCGCTGCACCCTTTTTAGGGCCACCATGAAGCACGAACAAACGATCCGACACTCTGAACGCCTGTGTTCTAGACAGATAACACCGCAAGATGCGCCGAACATCTAACTTCGCCAGCCGACGCTGTTCCGAATCTCCCGCCAAGTTACCTAAAACAGGCAACGAAATGACCTGATTAACATGAAACTCTGAAACCACCTTTGGCAAAAAGGAAGGCACCGGCCTCAAAGACACCTTTTCCTTGGAAAAGGACAGAAAGGGCTCTCTACACGACAGAGCCTGCAATTCCGAGACTCTCCGAGCTGAGGTAATAGCTACCAAAAAGACCGCCTTCAAGGAAAGATCTTTGCACAAAGCCGCAACCAAAGGTTCAAATGGAGGTCTGACTAAGGCATCTAAAACGAGATTCAAATCCCACGGGGGAACCAACCGCCGACGAGGCGGCTGCAACAACTTCACACCCTTCAAAAAACGAACAACCTCAGGAATAGAAGCAATGGACTTCCCCTGAACCTTCCCCCGAAAACACGACAACGCTGCCACCTGAACCTTCAAGGTAGCCAAGGCCAGACCCCTGTCCAAACCATCCTGCAAAAATTCCAAGACCTCCGCCACCGAGGAACGAAAAGGCATCACCGTCCGCTCTGCACACCAGTGCTCAAACAATCTCCAAACCCGAACATACGCCAATGAAGTGGAGGTTCTGCGGGACTTCAACATTGTATCAATGACTCTGGCAGAAAACCCTTTCTTCCTCAACCTGTGCCTCTCAAGAGCCAAGCCATAAGCGAGAACCGAGCCGGGTCTGGCATAACTATCGGGCCTTGACACAAGAGTACTGTTTCCAACAACTGAAGGGGCTTCGCGACCGCCAACCGCACCAGATCTCCGTACCACGGTCGACGCGGCCAGTTCAGAGCTATCAAAATCACCTGTCCTGAGTGCCGCTCGATGCGCTGGATTACTCGACCTACCAACGGCCACGGAGGAAACACATACAGCAATCCCTGCGGCCAGGGTAACAGCAGAGCGTTGAGACCCTCCGCACGCGGATCTCTCCGACGACTGAAAAACCTTGGGACTTGGGCATTGCGCGCTGTGGCCATCAGATCCATAACTGGCAGACCCCAGACCGACACAATTCGGCCGAACACCGCCTGATGCAGAGACCACTCTCCGGGATCCAGAGTATGCCGGCTCAAAAAATCTGCGTCCACGTTGTCCACCCCGGCCACATGAGCCGCCGAGAGCGCCTGAAGATGACCTTCCGCCCATTGGCATAACAGTGCCGTCTCCTCCGCGACCGCCTGACTCTTTGTGCCCCCTTGACGATTGACATAGGCCACGGCTGTGGCATTGTCGCAGAGCACTCTGACTGCCTTGTGGAGAAGCAGTGACTGAAAACACTGAAGTGCCAACCGAATGGCCCGAGTCTCCAACCGGTTGATGGACCACCTTGCTTCCGCCTGGGACCACCGCCCCTGCGCTACCTGACCGAGACAATGCGCTCCCCATCCTAGCAGGCTGGCGTCTGTGACAAGAACCACCCACTGAGGGGACTCCAACGGCATTCCCTTCTCCAGATTGCAAGTTCTGAGCCACCAACGGAGGCTGCGACGGACAACCGCCGACATCGGTAGACGTACCTCCAACTCCTGCGACAGGGGAGCCCACCGACTGAGTAGAGAAGACTGAAGCTGACGCATGTGCGCCCTGGCCCAAGGAACTACTTCTATGGTTGCCGCCATCATCCCCAGAACTTGCAGGTAAGACCGGGCCATCGGTGACAACAGTGCAAGAAACCGCCGAATCAGGTCCTGCAACTTGCTGATTCTCGGGGGGGAGGGGGGGGGGGGGAGGGGGGGGGGGCAAAAAACACTCGACCCGAGCTCGTATCGAAGAGAACGCCCAGATACTCCAGAGATTGCGACGGTACCAACTGACTCTTGCTGAAATTCACCACCCAGCCCAGCGACTGGAGAAACTGTACCACACGCGACGTCGCCCCCTCGCTCTCCGCCCGGGACTTGGCCCGAATCAACCAATCGTCTAGATACGGGTGCACCAAAATGCCCCTGCCGGCGCAAAGCTGCCGCCACCACCACCATGACCTTGGAAAAGGTGCGGGGAGCTGTTGCCAGACCGAAGGGCAGGGCACAAAACTGAAAGTGCTTCCCCAAAACTGCAAAGCGAAGAAAATGCTGGTGCGCCGCTCGAATGGGAATATGAAGATAAGCTTCTGTCAAGTCCAGAGAAGTTAGAAACTCTCCCTGCCGGACTGCAACAATGACCGACCGCAACGTCTCCATGTGAAAAGAGGGAACTTTGAGCGCTGCATTGACTCTCTTTAGATCTAAAATAGGCCGAAAGGCATCCTCCTTCTTTGGCACCACAAAGTAAATTGAGTAACACCCCGAGCGTTGCTGAGCGGGCGGAACAGAAACCACTGCTTCCAGACTGAGAAGACGACGCAACGTGTCTCGTACTGCTGCTCTCTTGAGCCTCGAGTGACAAGGGGACTCCAGAAACCGTTCGGGCGGAGAGGTCTCGAACTCCAGGGCATAACCATCTCGAACCACTTCGAGAACCCACTGATCTGATGTGATGTGGACCCAGTTCTGGTAAAACTGACTCAGCCGAGCCCCTACACGCACCAGAACCTGGGTCTGCACACCTTCATTGGGCAAGCCGCCCCGAGGTCTGACCTCCCCCGAACGAGCCCCGGACTCCGCGAAGACTCCCGCGAAAGGACTGGGTGCGCTGGAAGAACCGACCTATAGAAGCCCCACTAAACCTACCAGGCCTATACCGTCGAGCCTCACTAAGTCGACCTCGAGAGGAATTACCCCTAACTCCCAGCTTGGGACGAAAATCCGGGAGTCGAGGCACCTTGGCCTCACTAAGGCCTTTCACTAACTTATCCAACTCTTCGCCAAAAAGCCTAGAACCCTTGAAGGGGAGAGAACACAACTTAGCCTTAGAGGCCGCATCCGCGACCCAACCTCTTAACCAGAGAGCCCTACGCGCTCCCACTATCATAGCCATATTTTTAGCCGACGCACGCAACAAATCATACAGTGCATCAGACAAAAAAGATGAACCCGTCTCCAACTTGGCTAAATCCTGTAACCCCGAGGTCCCAACCTCCCCGGGATCATCCAGGAGCTTCTTGGCCCGCGCCACAAGGCCCCCACACACCGAGGCCTGGAGAGCTAGCGCCGACAAGTCGAAGCTTCGCTTAAGAAATGCTTCCAACCTCCTATCCTGGGGTTCACGGAGTGCAGCCCCACCATCTACTGCTGTAACCACTGCATCTACCGTAGGAGCCTTAAGGGAATCCCTATCCTCCTGCGGCAGGGGATAAAGTCTTGCCATTGCCTTAGAAACCTTACACGGCGAATCTGGCGAATCCCATTCCTGGGTAATCATCTCCCTGAGATCCTTGTTCATAGGAAAGGTCCGTGCTCTACACTGAATTCCTTTCACCAAAGGATCCTGCCCAGATTCACCTGCAGCTACCTCAGGATTAAATTTAAGGGTAGATGTGACCTGATCAATGAGCTCCGAAAGCTCATCCCTATGAAAAATCCTGACTACTGAGGGATCTTCCCCAGGAAGGGAGTCCACTGGATCTACCGGACCCTCAAAACCCTCAGACTCTCCCCCATCACTAAATGGGCCTTCCGTGCCCACCTGAGACAGACATTCCTCGTCCTCTGTCCACTCTATCCAGGGTCTTTTAGGCAGCA
Source organism: Microcaecilia unicolor (assembly GCF_901765095.1). NCBI lineage: Eukaryota > Metazoa > Chordata > Amphibia > Gymnophiona > Siphonopidae > Microcaecilia > Microcaecilia unicolor. The sequence goes on from NC_044035.1 coordinate 176,898,986, forward strand.
TGGGACTAACCCCCTCCACTCCCTGGGGGGGGGCCCGATTTCCAAGCCTGAAAAAGAGTCCATACAAACTCTGGAGGAAAGCCAACCCCTCCTGGACCCTCATTAGGCACTTTCTGTGGCACAACGGAGGCAACTGGCTCAACCACAGCAGCCTCTGCAGAACGCGCTGAATTCAAAATGGCGGCCGTTCCAGCCGAAACTGAAAGCGCCGCCGCCGGGCCTGCCTGAGTTGCCACTGATAAAGGGGCCGCCGATACCGCCGGGACTTCCGCGGTTAACTCCGGGGGAACTGCCTCCAAACGTTTGGGTTCACCGCACAGCCGACACGGACCGCCCGGCGATTCGATGCCCCGGCGTGAGCACGCGCGACAACGGAGGAGTTTGCCCGCCATAACTCCAAAGGTAAAGGCAGCGTTACCCCGTACCGGCCCCAATGTCAGGCAAGCCCCAAAAAACACTGCTCTCTCGCTCCTAGGACGGAAAAGAACTCCCGTTCGTTCCGCACCAAATAAATAAATATATCTCCCTTAAAGGGACAGAAGACAATTCTGGCAGCTGAAAATTGTACAGCTCTCAAGGCTGCAGTACACAGAAAGCAGCCGAGGCACAAAGCTGCCAGTAACACAGTACTGGAGAGCAGCACAGGGGGAGGGACCCGACAAAGCAGATGTAACACCCCAGGGGGAACTACTGGGCCCCACCGGACCCAGGGCCCCGAAGCACTTTTTTTTTTTTTTGGCAAACCACGTACAGGGTACTTAAAGGATAGAAATCTCTTGAAAGAAACCCAAAATCCTTAATCCCTAAAATCAAAGCTACCTCACCAGACTATTGAAGACTGCACAGGCTGTCCTTCTACCTCTGCTGAGACTGAGAAAATACTGGCTACTGTATGTACTGCACAAGTTATATAGTCAGTGTTCAAAGCTCAGTGTTTTCTCAGTCTCCCTCTGCTGGTAGGAGTCATAACCCACGCGTCTTGACCGGTCTGGAGGGTCGCTGAGGAAAGAAGTGTTTGAAGTGATTAAAAATTTAAAAGGGGGGAAGGCTCCGGGACTCGATGGGTACACGGCCAAATTTTATAAGGTCTTTTCCAAGGAACTGGTGCCTGTCCTATGTAGAGTGGGTAACAGTGGTTTGACAGGTGGATCTTTCCCACCTAGTATGCATGAGGCGGGGATATCGGTTCTGTTAAAGCTGGGGCGTGATCCAGGAGTGTGTGGTTCATATAGACCGATATCCCTGATAAATGTGGATATTAAGATCTTAGCCAAGATAATGGCCAATAGGCTGGGGATAGTGCTGCCGTATTTGATAAATGAAGATCAATCTGGTTTCGTGCCCAAGAGACAGGTGGTAGATAACATAAGGAGATCATTACATATCCTATGGGGTACTCAACAAAGCGAAGAGCCGCTGGCTTTTTTGACAACGGATGCCGAGAAGGCATTCGACAGGGTGGAGTAGAACTATTTATGGGAGGTGATGAGTGAAATGGGATTTGGGGAGAGATTTGTGGGATGGTTACAGTGCCTATATAAATCACCAGTAGCCAGAATACAAGTGAATGGGGGTTACACAGGACAGTTTACGATTCAAAGGGGGACACGGCAAGGTTGCCCTCTCTCCCCATTATTGTTTGCGATTTCCATTGAACCCCTGGCACAGCGGGTGCGAATCCTAACAGATATTAAAGGGGCGAGGATAGGGGATACAGAGCATAAAATAGCTTTATTTGCAGACAATGTCTTGTTTTATGTTGGGTATCCACTATTGACATTGCCTATTATTAAACGGGAACTGGATAGATATGGGGGGATGTCTGGCTTTAAAGTTAATTACGATAAATCTGAATTGATGGGGGTGACTCTCTCAGACAGCGAGGTAAATAGATTGCTGGAGTCCTACTCATTTAAAAAAGCGGCAGGGCATTTTCGGTATTTGGGAATTCAGATTCCGAGGGATTTATCTCAATTATATTTGTTGAATTATATCCCACTGTTTAGGGAAATGAGGAGAGACCTAAGTAATTGGAGGCATGGCTGGCTGTCATGGTGGGGCAGGATAGCAGCAATAAAAATGAATCTGCTCCCCCAGCTTTTATTCTTTTTTCAAACCTTGCCAATCTCAGTCCCTAAGGGAGAGATATCTAGATTACAATCTGAAATATTCCGGTTCATTTGGGGAGGGAAGGGGGCCAGACTTTCCAGGAAGATCATGTGGAGAGCAGTGGATCTAGGGGGTAGAGGTATTCCCAATTTACAATGGTATTACGGGGCGGCCCAATTAAAATTTATGACGGAGTGGAATAGGGGGGATGAGACAGCATTAACAAGGTTGGAACAGCATTTTGTGAAGGGATATTCTCTAAAGGGAGTATTATGGGCTTCCATATCTACTAAAACTTATAAACATATAACGAGGAACCCATTTATCATGCACTTGTTAATGATATGGGGGTCACAAAGGGATAAATTAAGAGGAACGAGAATATTATCCACCAATGCATTAATTACTCAAGAGCCCAGCTTTCCGGCGGGAAGACAGGGAAGGGGATTTGTAGGGTGGGCACGCAGGGGATTGGTCAAATTTAGTGATTTACTAGATTCCGGGGAAATTAGACCCTTTGAGGAACTACAGGTAACATAAGGACTAACACAGACAGATATATTTGCCTACTTGCAAGTTAAACACTTTGTTGGTAAGCAGGGATGGGGTAGTCCTGCAATGGAAAAGGCGGAGACCTTTGAAGACACATGGAGTTTTGTGAGCAAAAGGGGGAAAGGCATAACTCTGTTTTATCGCCATCTCCGGGGGGAGGAATTCATTAAATTTCCATATATGAAGGAGTGGGAGCGAGATTTAGGGAGTGAGCTGAATGTGACTGAGTGGAAATCTATATGCAGGGAGGTGAATAAGGCGTCAATATGTGTATTGATTAAAAAAAATGCATACAAAGTATTAAGCAGATGGTACTACACACCAGACCGTGTGAAAAAGATGTATTCTGATGCTAATGATCAGTGTTGGCGTTGTGGAAAAGCAGTGGGAACGTATTGGCATATATGGTGGTCATGTACTGTTCTGCAAATTTTTGGTCAGATGTTGCAAGCTCTCTCACTAAAGCACTGAAGGTTGATTTCCCCTGTGATCCTAAATGGTGCCTTCTGGGGGGAGGGAATAGAAGGGGTTTGAAATGGCATAGACGCGTAAAACGCATAAGTCTGGCGGCAGCGAAGTCCCTCATAGTTTTTCATTGGAAATCGAAATTGGGACCGACCGGACAGCAATGGGCAGCAAAAATTAAAATAGTGGCCGAGATGGAGAAACTAACAGATCGCAGACTGGGGCGTTTAAAATTGGATGCTGAGGAGTGGGTACATTTGGATAACATACTGGGTGAAATGTAAAGTTTAAGTTACTATGTATAGGGGAAGGGAAGGGAGTTAGTTTGGGTGGGAGAGGGAGGGAGGGGGAAGGGGAATAAATAGATTCAAGGAAGGGAGGAGGGTGGGACAAAAATGGAGAGTGGGTAGGTCGAAAAGAGAACTATGCACTTATACATGTATATGTCTAACTTTGGAGGTATATTGTTCTACAAGGAATGTAACGTTTGTTCAGTATTTTGAGGTGTTATGCTTGTTAAACTCTCAATAAAAACTTTAAAGTAAAAAAAAAAAAAAGATGTGGGTATAGGCATTCTTTAAGCCAAGAGAGCATAGCCAATCGTTTTCCATAATCATGGGAAGAAGGGTGCCTAGGAAAACCATCCTGAACTTTTCTCGGACTAGGAATTTGTTCAGGGCCCTTAGGTAATACTACTACTTATTTCTATAGCGCTACTAGACGTACGCAGCGCTGTACAACTTGAACATGAAGAGACAGTCCCTGCTTGACAGAGCTTACAATCTAATTAGGACAAACAGGACAAACAAGAGATAAGGGAATATTAAAGTAAGGATGATAAAATAAGGGTTCTGAACAAGTGAACAAGGGTTAGGAGTTAAAAGCAGCATCAAAAAGGTGGGCTTTTAGCTTAGATTTGAAGACGGTCAGAGATGGAGCTTGACGTACCGGCCCAGGAAGTCTATTCCAGGAATATGGTGCAGCAAGATAAAAGGAATGGAGTCTGGAGTTAGCAGTGGAGGAGATGCATGCAGATAAGAGAGATTTACCCAGTGAACAGAGTTCCCGGGGAGGAATGTAGGGAGAGATGAGAGTGGAGAGGTACTGAGGAGCTGCAGAGTGAATGCACTTATAGGTCAATAAGAGGAGTTTGAACTGTATGCGGAAACGGATAGGAAGCCAGTGAAGTGACTTGAGGAGAGGGCTAATATGAGCATAACGACCCTGGCGGACTATTAGTCGTGCAGCAGACGTTTGAACAGATTGAAGAGGAGAGAGATGGCTAAGTGGGAGACCTGTGAGAAGCAAGTTGCAATAGTCTAAGCGAGAGGTGATAAGAGCGTGGATGAGGGTTCTGGTAGTGTGCTCAGAAAAGAAAGGGCGAATTTTGCTGATATTATAGAGAAAGAAACAACAGGTTTTAGCAGTCTGTTGAATATGTGCAGAGAAGGAGAGGGAGGAGTCGAAGATTACCCCAAGGTTACGAGCTGATGAGACAGGAAGGATGAGAGTGTTATCCACAGAAAGAGAATGGGAGAGGAGGAGAGGTTGGTTTAGGGGGAAAGGTAAGAAACTCAGTCTTGGTCATGTTTAGTTTCAGATGGCGCTGAGACATCCAGGCAGCAATGTCAGACAGGCAGGCTAATACTTTGGCCTGGATTTCGGCTGAGATTTCTGGTGTGGAGAGGCAGATCTGGGAGTCATCAGGTCTAGGATGGGACGCTTCCCCCCCTGTTTTCGTTTGCACAAGGAAGTACCTGGAATAGAATCCCAGCTCTTCTTCCCCTGGTGGAAAGGGTTCGACCGCACTGGTCTTTAGAAGAGCAGAGAGTTCCTTTGCAAGTACCTGCTTGTGCTGGGAGCTGAAAGACTGAGCTCCCGGCAGACAATTTGGAGGCATGGATTCCAGATTGAGAGTGTATCCTAACCAGACTATTTGAAGAACCCACTGGTCGGAGGTTATAAAAGGCCACCTTTGCTGAAAAAATATTAACCTCCCTCCAACTGGTAAGGCGTCCTGAACAGACACTTGCACTGTGTCTACGCTCCATTGGAGCCAGTCAAAAGCCCGTCCCTTGCTTTTGCTGGGGAGCCGCATGGGCCTTAGGCGCACGCTGTTGACAAGAACGAGCACGCTGGGACTGAGCCTGGGCAGGCTGCCGAGAAGCAGGTGTGTACCTATGCCTATTATAGGAATAGGGAGCACTCTTCCTCCCTTCAAAAAAAACTCCTAGATGAGGAGGTGGTAGCAGAAGACACCCGATGGGAGAGAGAATCCATAGCATCATGGTGCTTTTTGATCTGATCGACCACATCCTCTACTTTTCCACCAAAAAGGTTATCTCCCCCCCCCCCCCCCCCCCCCGGCAAGGAACATCCGCCATTCACTGCTGGATCTTATGATCCAGGTCAGAGACACGCAGCCATGGGAGTCTGCGCAACACTATACTTTAAGCAGCAATTCTGGATGTCACATCAAAAGTGTTGTAAGTACCCCTGGCCAGGAATTTTCGACATGCCTTCTGCTGCCTGACCACCTGGTGAAAAGGTGTGGCGAGCTCCGGAGGAAGCGCTTCGACCAAACGGACTAGTTTCGCCAAAAGGCTTCTTTAGGGGATACCGGGTTTTTAAACCGTGGAAACTGTTCTAAGTAGTACTTGACATGTGCTCGTTGGCGAAACGGGTCCTTTGGGTTTCAGTGGTTTTTCGGGAGAACTACACGCGTCAAGCTAAGCTGAATTTTGATTCATTCTTTCTGAACTTTGCATGCTGGACAGTACACTACATTTGAATGTATTGTTTTTAAGTGCATAAAGAAAAAATATTTAAAAAAATAACAAACATTTTTCCCAACGTTTGTGGTTGGCTGGGGGGTTTTTGACCGATGATTACAACAAACTGGCACCAGACAAACATTGTCTAATGGCCATGGGCTTGCAGTGACAGATCATTACTTATGAGGTCTTTTCCCCTTAACTTCTTTTTTTAAGTGGTGTTAATCACTTGTTGGATACAAAATGTAACAAATAAACAAAAAGTTTTAATGAACTACAAGGAAGACAAAATGTACAATCTTCTCCCCCCCACACACAAACACTTTAAAAGCTTGGCCAGTCAAGAGGTAGCCTGGTAGTGCTGAGTTCTACATCCCTGGGCTACAGAACTGGTCTCAGACAATCCAAGCTATCTTGTCCTCAACTGTCAAGTGGGAGGGGAAAGGATTCCTGAGCAACCAATAACCCCTGCTCTTAACCATGTAACTCCAAATTTTCTCACACCAGCTCAGACTGCACAGAGCTAGCCTACAATTTCATGGAGAATAAGACATGCTGGCTAGCTGAGGTCTGCACAAGACTCTCATAGGGTGATGTCATGAAACTCATGGTTGTCAGTCTCCATGTACTCGAAGGAGAGAACTTAAACCCAAACATACAGACTGCTCTGAAGGGATGATGAAACACAGGGTTCCATAAAAGTTACTAAGTGACAATACCATTTCTTACATCATCTCATCCTTGAACAGAATATTACCACCACTAGCTATTTAATTCACTTACAGAGAAAACACATAAAATTTGAATTACTCTATAAAGTGCTGTAAACGTATATGGCTCTTACAATTTCCTTTTGCCAAAACCACAGCAATGAGGCTTCCCTATCCCTTTTACTACTAGCAACAATTCATAAACTGTATTTACCTCATAATCCATCTCTAGACAGGCAAACATGGGGTTTTCAAAGCCCACGTCAACTCCCACCACATGGTAGACCAGGGTGTTGGCTTTGTGAGCTTCAAGCGGGGAAGAAATAGTCAGACGAGCTGCAGCATCTCTGTTCAGAATGTAAACCAGCTTCTGCTTCTCAATAGCACCTGCAAAAGCAAATCAATCTGCTGAGTAGGAACAGAGACCCAACAGTAAATTAAGGGGCAACCACTCGTCCATCAGAACTTGGGACTTTTACAGTCATCAGCTCCTCATTCACAAATAACTGATCTGAACATGTTTACTTAAAAAAATTCAAAAGCTTACAAACTGACCATTTTTCAAAGTTTATCAAGCACAGTTACATCCATATGATTGCATGTGAAAGCTTAATCACCCCTGTCAAGGAATGACTAAAATTAACGGGGGAAAAAAAAAAGTTAATTCTATTGGGTGCTTTCATGTTTCACTCATCAGACTGCCAGCCCCACTCTTCTCCAATCAATGCAACTGGGCTGGTGCACTGTGTGGGGAGTATGGGGGGGGGGGGGGGGGGGGGGGGCCCAGAGGTGATATATGCATACTTGGGTGTGGGAAGCTATAGGGTGGGGGTACAAATACAAAACACAGGCCCATCAGGCACCAGAGACCAATGGAACACCAGTGGTTGCTTACATAATTTGTGAATCCTATATAATAATTCTCACCTCCAACGTTCTGACGCTGCATGGAACCATGGGTCCCTCGGAGGTGGTCTGCTAAGTGCAGTAGATAACACTGACGTCATGAATCCCACACAGCTCATCGAAACCAATGAAGTGCCACTGATTAGCTGCGCCTCGGATGACGTCACCAGCCCGACGCACAGCAACAAACTGTGACCCAGCCAGCAGCAAACAGCGACCCAGGCGGGGGGGGGGGGGGGGGAGGAAGGAGTAGGGACACACGCGGATCGTGTTTCCCTACTCCTCCCCCTGCCTAGGAATTGCTCGAGACTGGCTGCAAACCTCCCGAACCACCCGCGCACAATAACCACCCTCAAAAAACCGCCGCCACCCTCCCTCTCCAAGTCTGGATTCGGAATGTCGGAGAGGACGAAGAGGGAGGGCAACGAGGCGGCAAGTGTCCAATGTGGAGGAGGCGAGTGAGGGCTCAGGGCGGGGGTCAGGGTCCAGTGGCGACGGGGGAGAGAAAGAGCAGCGGGTCCGACTCCAGCGCAGCTGACATTCCCGTTCACTCAAAACAAAGCAAGCAAACCTATGAGATGCTGCAGGACGTTTAATAGACAGGAGTGGAAGTGAGCAAAGCAAGTCTACGGTAAGCAAGGAAGCCCATTGGTTAATCTCTGTTTCCACTCCCCTACGCAGCCGCCATTGGTATACACTCAAAAACAAGGAAACCAAGGAGCTGCTGCTTCACATTGTCGTTTTTAAATTGTTATTCCATCTGAAACAAGTCTAAAGCTGTTTCAACTGGATAGTGCATTAAAACGTGGCGGACAAAAGGAGGGGGGAGACAGACCCTGCAACTGGGAGGGAGGGAGGGAAGGAGGGAGGGGGGGACCCCCCTGCAACTGGGAGGGGGGACCCTAGCACGTACTCTCTCTCTGTCACACACACTCGCACCCAGTCTCACTCCCTCTCTCTGTCACACACACTCGCACATTCACTCTCTCTCACACACTCTCTCAAACATACACACTCCGAGGAAAACCTTGCTAGCGCCCGTTTCCTTTACAACAGAAACGGGCCTTTTTTACTAGTATGTACAGAAAAAGGCTGAAAACCCCTGGTGTATTACATGAGAAAATGAAGCAAAATGAAGAGATTAGAAGGACCTACATGCTGGAAAGTCCCAGGCACCAGGTCACCTAGAATCTGGGAACAGCTGACACCAATCTGACCAACAGATGTCATCACAGCTGGCTTTGAAAGAAATGTTTTCTCCCTCAATCTCAAATACTGTTGCTTCGTGTCCAAAATTTCTAAAACTTTCTCCATATCTGATGCCTTATGCTCTTACCTGCCATACCTATGTTTTATTTACTTGTACATCTCCAACAGTGCAGTGTAACAGAATGATATTACCTCCATACACTGCATCAAGGTTACCTAGAACATTAGAATCTGCAGAAAACAGGTGCTTGCTTCGGCAGAGCATATACTAGAATCTGCAGAAAATGTTACAATTCATAAAATATAAACATATTGCAAACTGTGCCGAAAGAATGACAATAGAAAAATTCAAACAGCATAAAAAAATAATTTACTTACTAATCATGACAGCTCTGCCCTTGGGATCCACAGCCAAGAACTGACCAGGAACAATTCTACGACAGCCACTTTTGCCAAAGGTTTCCTGATGAATCTTTTCAAACATATTCTTGGAAGGATGATATTCTAGAATAACAATCCTGCCTGAATCACTTCCCACCACAATATAATCCTTCGTTCCACCTGTCAGCCTGAAGGCCATGAGGGAGCGAATAACACCAAACACTTCCACTGTCAGCAAGGTATGCACCTTTCCTGTGTTGGCATCCGGTCGCAGCAACTCCAGGATCTTTCCCCGGGATACAACTATTTCTTGCAATTTTGTTCCTAGAAATGAACAAACCCAAGAGTCAAAATGGAAAAGTTACAATCTCAACTGGTGTTTCCCAAGCCTCTCCTGAAGGCACACTATAGTTGTCTGGTTTTTAGGATATCAACAAGAAATATGCATGAAATATATTTGTATACTGGGAAAAGCAGTGTATACAAAACCCTCATATACTGTATTTTTACACATATAATGCGAGCTATACTAGTTTAGTTTCCTAAAACACACTAATTGCAAAATTAAAGCATTTGTTTTTAAAGGCTTTTCTTTTTAGGTTTTTGCAGGTATTATTAACACATCTTAGTAAAAATACACCAGTATAGCACGCTCACTCATATAGCACATATGGGGGTAGGAGTGGTTTGTAAAAATGCATTTAACGCACATATTGTATGTATAAGAATACAGTACATATTTATTGTGGCACTCCTGAAAACCCAACTGGAAAGGTGCATCTCCAGGAGAGGCTTGGGAAACTCCGGTCGAAACTCGGTCTAAGGTTTCAGCAACAAAAGAAGGGCATTTACCTGAAAAGTTGCCATGGATAGCATAGCTGATGCCAGTGGCTCTTTGTAATGTTATGTTGTATAGGAACATGATGGTGGTAGGATGATGAAAGCACTTTCACTCTCTCAATTCTTGCTTCACTTTATATTATAGATGCTAGAAAAAAATAGCTGTAAAAAAATTAAGTACAAAGACTTAATGTAGTAATATTCAACTTATTAAGAACAGAATATTAGATCAAATATAAAGGCAAAATTAACTACCACTGAGGAAGTCAGACACTAATTACCATATGCAGCATTACTGTATTTTTTATGTACATTCAATCACATGCTTGAAAATGCCATCTGCACCCACTAGAAAAAAAATGCATGTACAGTCTGAAGTCAGACACTAATTACCATATACAGCATTACTGTATTCTTTGCATACATTCAATCACGTGCTTGCAAATGCCATCTGCACCCACTAGAAAAAAATACATGTACAGTCTGCAGAATTAACACTGTCACAAGATGGGACAGGGGAATATATCTTATGGTTCCAGGCCATAGGAGACATTACCGAGACAAAGAACTTACTAAGTACTTGAAAGAAAGCATGAAAGATTTCTTCAAAACCCTTCCACTGGGTTTTCAATAAAATACTTATACAGCCCCTTGTTAGAGCGCATTTTCAACCCCAAGTCTGAAGGGAAGTAACATACTGAGGTCACAATGAGCAGCTCAAAAAAGAACAAGCATCCCAGGTTTATAACCTTTTTTAAACATAAGGAGGTCACAGCGTCAGAAGGGAAAATTAGGTTCTTACCTTGGTAATTTTCTTTCCTTTAGTCATAGCAGATGAAGCCATTACGTATGGGTTATGTCCATCAACCAGCAGGGGAGATAGAGAGCACTCAAACTTTCACAGTGCCCTCTTGGCCAGCTAGCTCCACTGCCTCTTCAGTATTTGAAGCTTCCAAAGCAGTATGGCAAACCGCAATGGGAATCACAAGAGCTTTCCTCACAGCGAACGATGGCCCATCACAAGGGCATGAACTCATAAAGGAGGGAATGCACATCCTCCTGGAGGGAATAAACTCATCCTCCTTATTGTATAAGTGGAGGGGAACACACGCGCCTCCTGGAGGGAATCACACATCCTCCCAACACACTGGAGGGAATGAACTCATCCTCCTATTTATAGAACTGGAGGGGAACACACGCGCCTCCTGGAGGGAATGAACACATCCTCCTAAATTTAAACTGAACATGAATCGAAGATTGTTTTCCAATTTTCTCCCAAGGAAGGAACTTCAGGAAATTAGAACAGAACCTGAAAAACAGATTCACAACATACAGACAATCATACAGGGAGGGCTCATGGCTTCATCTGCTATGACTAAAGGAAAGAAAATTACCAAGGTAAGAAACTAATTTTCCCTTCCTTGTCATCAAGCAGATGAAGCCATTAATGTATGGGATGTAACAAAGCAATCCCTAGATAGGGTGGGAACAAGCCACACCATGCGCTAGCACTTGTGCACCAAAACGCGCATCCCTCCTGGCAGCCACATCCAGCCTGTAATGTCAGGCAAAGGAGAGCTTAGAAGCCCATGTTGCTGCACTGCATATCTCTTGAAGAGAGAGTGCTCCAGTTTCAGCCCAAGAGGAAGAAATCGCTCTAGTAGAATGTGCCTTAAAGGCTACAGGCAGAACCCTGCCGGCCAGCAGATAAGCTGAAAAGATAGTTTCTTTGAGCCAGCGGGCAATAGTGGCTTTAGACGCTGGAGACCCTCTGCGAGAACCGGATAGCAAAACAAACAGATGATCAGAAGACCTGAAAGAGTTAGTAACTCGCAGATACTGCAGCAGAGTCTTGCGCACATCCAAAAGGTGCAGCTGCCCAAAAGATTCTGGAAACTCTTCCTCTGAAAAAGAGGGCAAGAAAATAGGCTGGTTTAAGTGAAAGGCTGAAACCACCTTAGGCATAAAGGAAGGCACGGTCCGAACCGTGACTCCGGACTCTGAAAATTGCAGAAATGGGTCTCTACAGGACAGCGCCTGGAGCTCTGACACCCGTCTCGCCGAGGTAATGGCCACCAGAAAAACGGCCTTCAGTGTCAAGTCTTTCTCCGATGCTCCCCGAAGCGGCTCAAAAGGAGATGCCTGCAGGGTTTTCAAAACTAGCCCCAGGTTCCAAGCTGGACAGGGTGCTCGCACTGGAGGTCGTAGCCGAAGCACCCCTCTAAGAAACCGTGCCACATCTGGGTGAGCAGCCAAAGACACGCCTTCCACCTTACCACGAAGGGAGGCCAACGCTGCCACCTGCACCCGCAGGGAATTATAGGCCAAGCCTTTTTGTACACCTTCCTGCAAAAAGTCCAGAATCGGCGAGACAGGAGCCCGCATTGGAACAATGGCTCTGGAAGCACACCAAGACTCAAACAGGCACCAAATCCTGGCATAAGCCAAGGAAGTGGACCGCTTGCGGGCTTGCAGGAGAGTGGAAATAACTTTATTGGAATAACCTTTATCCCTCAATTGCGCCCTCTCAATAGCCATGCCGTAAGACCAAAGCGGCCGGCGTCCTCCATGGCTACCGGTCCCTGAGTCAACAGGTTCGGTACCAGAGCTAACGGCAGAGGAACCTCCAGGAGCATCTGTCGGAGGTCTGCATACCAAGGTCTCCTTGGCCAATCCGGGGCGATGAGGACCACTTCTCCTGGGTGCAGCCGAATCCGCAAGAGCAGACGCCCTATCAAGGGCCATGGGGGAAACACATAAAGTAGACCCGGAGGCCAGGGTTGAGCCAAGGCATCCAACCCCGCCGAGCGAGGATCTCTCCGTCTGCTGAAGAAGCACGGGACTTTGGTATTGGCACTTGTCGCCATTAGATCCATCACGGGCTTGCCCCATTTGGCACAGATCTGCAGGAATACTTCGTCTGCCAGATTCCATTCTGCTGGATCAATCTGATGCCTGCTCAGATAATCAGCCTGCACATTGCTCTGACCTGCAATATGAGCTGCCGACAGACACTGAAGATGCAGCTCGGCCCAGTGGCAAATCAGTTCGGCCTGCGCGGCTAGTGCTCTGCACCTTGTTCCGCCTTGTCGATTTATATAGGCCACCGTTGTCGTGTTGTCCGACATCACTCTGACAGCCAATCCTTCCAGGGTCACTTGAAAGGCCAGAAGCGCCTGAAACACCGCTTTCAACTCTAGGCGGTTGATGGACCACTCAGACTCCTCGGGTGTCCAAAGACCCTGGGCATGCTTCCCCTTGCAGTGTGCGCCCCAGCCCTTCAGGCTGGCATCTGTTACCACTAGGCACCAAACGGGGAGCGTCAGCCGCATTCCTCGCCGCAGCATGCTGTCCGAGAGCCACCACTCCATGCTGAGACGGGCCGCAGGGAGCCAAGTAAGTCTGCATTGGTAATCCTGAGAAATAGGAGACCATCTCCGGAGTAGGGAATACTGTAGAGGTCTCAGGTGCGCTCTCGCCCAGGGTACCACTTCCATCGTGGCTGTCATCGATCCCAGCAGCTGGACAATGTCCCAAGCTCGCGGGCAGGGCATCCTCAGGAGCAGACGGACCTGATTCTGAAGCTTGCACCGCCTTAGCTCGGGTAGGAACACATAGCCTGAGACTGTGTCGAACCTGGCCCCCAAAAACTCTAGAGATTGTGAAGGGGACAGGTGACTTTTGGCCATATTGACGACCCAGCCTAGAGATTGCAGTACTGAGACCACTCTGGCTGTAGCTTTTAAGCTCTCTGTTGCAGAGTCTGCTCTGATGAGCCAGTCGTCTAGGTACGGGTGAACCCTGATACCTTCTCGCCTGAGAAAAACAGCTACTACCACCATTACCTTCGAAAAGGTTCGGGGAGCTGTGGCGAGGCCAAAAGGCAAGGCCCTGAACTGGAAATGTTTTCCCAACACCGCAAACCTCAGAAACTTCTGGTGCGGGGGCCAAATCGGTATGTGCAAGTAAGCTTCTTTCAGGTCTACAGACGTGAGAAACTCTCCTGGCTGAACCGCCGCAATGACGGAGCACAGGGATTCCATGTGGAAATGCCGCACTCTCAGGGACTTGTTCACTTCTTTTAAGTCCAGAATAGGGCGAAAGGACCCACCTTTTCGCGGCACCACAAAGTAGATAGAGTATCGGCCGCAGCCTTGCTCGGCGGGAGGCACCGGGGTCACTGGCCCTAACTGAATCAGACCTTGTAAAGTCTCCTCCACCGCCGCCCGTTTGACGGCAGAACCGCATCGGGACTCCACAAACACGTCTCTTACTGGGGCGTTGAATTCTATTCTGTATCCATCTCTGATCAGGTCCAGAACCCACTGATCTGAGGAAATCTTGGCCCACTCCTCGACAAAGAGGGAAAGCCGTCCGACGACAGGCATCGAGGAGAGGGCCGGCGCACCATCATTGAGAGGGTCGCCCCTGAACTCCTGGTCTTGAGCCACCGGCTGCGGAACGCTTGTCCGAGCGAAAGGAGTTCCTCTGCTGACCACGGGCACATGAAGTGAACCCAGCAGAACGCCCCGGGCGGTACCTTCTAGCTTCACGGAAGCGAGGTCTGTACGAGGAGTGGACCGCCTGGCCCTTAGAGGAAGGCCTCTGCCTATCTTCGGGCAAGCGCTGGGGTTTTGGATCACCCAGGCCTTTCACAATTTTCTCTAACTCCTCACCAAATAGGAGAAGTCCTTGAAAAGGCAACTTCACCAACCTTTGCTTAGAGGCCATGTCCGCTGCCCAGTGTCGTAGCCACAGACGACGGCGAGCCGCCACTGCTACTGCCATTTGTTTAGCCGAAGCTCTGACAAGGTCATAAAGGGCATCAGCCAGAAAGGACAAGGCCACCTCCATCCGCGGAGCCACATCCAAGAAGGGCTCCGCTCCATCTCCGGGCTGAGCCACTGCCTGTTGCAGCCAAGCTAGGCAGGCTCTCACAGCATAACAGCTGCACGCCCGAACAGTGAGACCTGCAATTTCAAAGGACCGTTTCAACGCTGTTTCCAGCCTACAGTCTTGAACATCCTTCAGGGCAACACCTCCTTCAACAGGGAGGGTAGTTCTCTTTGTCACCGCAGTGACTAGGGCATCCACTGTAGGCATTTGAAAACGAGCCATATGTCCCTCACGCAGAGGGTATAACTGCCCCATAGCCCTGGAAACTCTCAAAGGTCCCTCGGGGTCAGCCCACTGAGCCGAAACAAGCTCTAGGATGGAGTCATGCAAAGGGAAGGCCCGAGCAGCTTTCTTGGTACTAGCCATCCTGGGATTACCCGAGGAGGCCATGCCACTGTCAGGATCTTCAATCGAGATGGCCTGCAGGGTATCTGAAATAAGCGCTGGCAGCTCATCAGGGTGGAAAATCCTCACCGCGGAGGGATCATCCAGATCCTGTGGTAAATCCGCACCTGACTCTGGTTCCTCAGATCAAGAACGTCTGTCAGAGTTCTCCGAATCCTCACACCCCGACCACGGGGGGGGAAAAAGGTGCACCACAATCTGAAGCGGAATTAACCCTTCTGCGCTTATCTTTAGGCCAAGCATCCGGGAAAAAAGCCTCACTGGGCAGTCCCAGGCCAGAATCCATCGGGGGGGCAATCAGAGGAGCCTCAGGCGACCCTTGAGGAAGGGCTCTTTTCATCATATATGCTTTATGCAGCAAAAGCACAAAATCCGGGGAGAAAATCTCACCCTGGGCACCCAAATCCTGTCCGGTGCTAGCCACTCCTGAAATAACCTCATCTCAAGGTGCCCCACCCGGCTCAGGTCTCTCCGCGTCCACGGAGGCCGCGCCATGCGGTGTAAGCAAAATGGCACCCGCTGCCAGCTCAGAGCGGGAAGAAACATCGCTCGCCATGCTCGGCTCCTACGCCAATACAGCACGATTTACAGAGCCCTGCTGCTGATTTGCGCTTGCCACAAGTGGAACAGCGCTTTACATTGTCCGCAGCCATCGCCGAAAAATGGCGGTAAAATCCAAAATGGTGGTTTCGCGCCAAAATCACCCCGATCACGGGCCCACCCCGGAGGAGTTGGAAAACACTCTTACCTCAAAGGATCTAGTGTACAACTACGATCCTGCAGAAAATCAGGTCAAAAACCTCTGTTCCAGCGTCTCTGCGTTTAAAAACGCGACGCGACTTTTTTTTTTTTTTTTTTTTAGCTGTGAGGAAAGCAGAGGTATTGAAGACTCCGGAGGCTCAGATGAGTGGGAAAGGCAGGGAAAGGGCGAACCTATATGCCTGCATCCACTGTTGGTGGGTAAGGACAGGGAAAGCAAGGCAATATGTCCACATCCACAGAGGTATGGGTAAGGCAGGGAAAGGGCTAACCTATGTGCCTTTAAAGTGAAGCTGCTATAGCCTCCAACACCCCGGTTAACAACTGGCAAGCCAGGAACCACCTCCCGGCAGATTTTTCTGGAGCTCGAACAAGCTGCAGCCACCCTGCTAAGGGAGATAGAGAATACTGAAGAGGCAGTGGAGCTAGCTGGCCAAGAGGGCACTGTGAAAGTTTGAGCGCTCTCTATCTCCCCTGCTGGTTGATGGACATAACCCATACGTAATGGCTTCATCTGCTTGATGACAAGGAAGGCTTGGCTTACTTTTATTTTGCTAACGAGCCTTATTTTATTTCCTACTAGTAAAAAAGGCCCGTTTATGTTTCAAAGGAAACGGGCGCTAGCAAGGTTTTCCTCTGAGTGTGTATGTTTGAGAGAGGCTTCTGTTCCTGCTGTTGTGCATTCCCAGTGTTGTGCTGATTCGCTGCTCCCTGTATCATGGCTCCGCCCCTCTCCCTTCTATTGGCCAATCTGGTGTGGGTTGTGTGACGTCACTCTTATCTACTACATGAAGGACACCACCTCCAGCAGAAAACAATTGTTCCAGGCAGCCTCAGAATGTTGGAGGTGAGAATTATTATATAGGATGAGAAGTTAAGCATATTAAAAAATGAGAACCATTCTTATTTCTTTCATAGACAAAGCTGAGTTAAAGCATATAGGCAACTATGCAATGGAATCAGACAGAGGTACTTAACACCACATGAAGCTGAATCCCCAACCTCCTGCTAAAAAAGCTAGAAATTGCAAGAGCAAGATGAAGAAACATTTTAATTTAGTATTTTTAATGTTTATTCATGCCAGTGGGGATTCTACTGAATAAGGGGAATGACTATGGTATACAAAGTAAGGGGAGAAGATGCTTGGTCACTAAAGTTGCCACACTTGGGAGAAGTGCATTCTTCATGAAAGGATACATACAGAACCTCTGCCTTACTGGCATTAGAGAAACAAATGTCATAATTTACTTCTGTGAGGCTCAGACTGCAAAATGCATGGTCAAACCTCAGTAGGGGTTCCTTGGTATCTGGGATTAAGTGTAAACACTTTCCCCATGAGCAAGAAGTCTGGTTTTCAACAGCTTAAGTGCCCACTGATTTGTGAAAAGAAATCTGCATTATGCTGGCCACCCTAATCTTCAAGTACTACGGACAGGTTATAGATCACTAACAGCACATCAGCAATTTCATGTTTGAGTTCTTTCAGTACCCTGGGGTGTATACCATGTGGTCCAGGTGATTTATCACTCTTTGGTGTGTCAATTTAGCTCAGTACGCCTTCCAGGATCAACAAGATTTCTTTCAGTTTCTCCCATAATCAGTGTTAAAAACCATTTCCAGTACAGACAGATCTTTTACAGTTTCTTCCATATAGACCGAAGCAAAGAATTCATTCAATTCCTCTGAAATGGCCTCCCTAAGTACCCCTTTTGCTCCTTCATGATCCAGACGTCCCAAAGATTCTCTCACAGGCTTTCTGGTTCAGATATACCTGAAAAAGGCGTTACTATGAGTTTTGTCTCCTCGGCAAGTTTTTCTTCATATTCTGTTTTAGCCATCTTTATCAGTACTTTGCATCTAGCTTGCCAGTGTTTATGTTGCTTCGTATTTTCTTCATTTGGGTCCTTTTTCCATTCTTTAGGCTGTAATAGCCTCTTTCACTTCACCTTTTAACCATACTGGCTGCCATTTTCTCTTCTTTCCACCTTTGTAAATACAAGGAATGCATCTGCTCAGGGATTCTAAGACAATGTCCATGCCTGATTTAATGTCCTAAGCTTTGAAGTATATCTCTTTAGCTTCCTTTTAACCATTTGTATTTATTTATTGCATTTGTATCCCACATTTTCCCACCTCTTTGCAGGCTCAATGTGGCTTACAATAATTATGAATAATGGAACTATATTAGAACATAGACATTTAGTGTTACAGAAGGATCTTGGGCAACATGATAATGAAAAAACAAGATAGTAGTATAGCAAGCAGATATTGTGAGACAGTTCTGAATATATGTGGAGAAGTTGTGTATATTTACATTGGTTGATTTTCTCATAGTCACCCTTTTGAAAATTAAATGCTGCTAAAGTAGATTTCATTTGTGGCTTCATTCCAGATAGCAGCTGAAACTTGATCATGTTATGATCACTGTTTCCCATGGACCCAACACAGTTACTTCTTGTACTCTGCCCTGCATTCCAGCAAGTACTAGACCTAAATTGGCTCCCCCTCTTGTCAGTTCTTGGACCAGTTGCTCCAAGATGCTATCATTTATTATATCTAGGAATTTTAATCTTCTTGGTGCTCCCTAACGTAACATTTTTCCAGTCAATAAGGGGTAATTGAAATCGCCCATTAATATACTGTTGTCCAATTGGTCAGCTTTCCTAATTTCTGTAAACATTTGTTCATCTGTTTGTCTTGTTCTGTCCTAGCAGACATTACATAAGTAATGCCATAATGGAAAAAGACCAAAGGTCCATCGAGCCCAGCATCCTGTCCCCGACAGTGGCCAATCCAGGTCAAGGGCACCTGGCAAGCTACCCAAAACGTACAAACATTTTATACAAGTTATTCCCAAGTCCATTTAGTAGCAGTCTATGGGAACCGTCCAACCCCTTTTTAAACTCTGTCAAGCTAACCGCCTTCACTACGTACTCTGGCAACGAATTCCAGAGTTTAATCATACGTTAGGTGAAGAAAACTTTTCTCCGATTTGTTTTAAATTTACTACACTGTAGTTTCATCGCATGCCCCCTAGTCCTAGTATTTTTGGAAAGCGTGAATAGACGCTTCACATCCATCTGTTCCACTCCACTCATTATTTTATATACCTCTATCATGTCTCCCCTCAGCTGTCTCTTCTCCAAGCTGAGAAGCCCTAGCCTCCTTAGTCTTTCTTCATAGGGAAGTAGTCCCATCCCCACCATCATTTTTGTAACCCTTCACTGCACCTTTTCCAGTTCTACTATATCTTTCTTGAGATGCAGCGACCAGAATTGAACACAATACTCAAGGTGCGGTCGTACCATGGAGCGATACAACGGAATTATAACATCCTCACATCTGTTCTCCATACCTTTCCTAATAATACTCAACATTCTATTCGCTTTCCTAGCCGCAGCAGCACACTGAGCAGAAGGTTTCAGTGTATTATCGACGACACCCAGATCTCTTTCTTGGTCCGTAACTCCTAACGTGGAACCTTGCATGACATAGCTATAATTTGGGTTCTTTTTTCCCACATGCATCACCTTGCACTTGCTCACATTAAACGTCATCTGCCATTCAGCCGCCCAATCTCCCAGTCTCGTAAGGTCCTTCTGTAATTTTTCACAACCCTCTCGCAAGTTAATGACTGAATAACTTTGTGTCATCAGCAAATTTAATTACCTCGCTGGTTACTCCCATCTCTAAATCATTTATAAATATATTAAAAATCAGCGGTCCTAGCACTGGCCCCTGAGGAACCCCACTAACTACCCTTCTCCATTGTGAATGCTGCCCATTTAACCCCACTCTGTTTCCTATCCTTCAACCAGTTTTTAATCCACAATAGGACATTTCCTCCTATCCCATGACCCTCCAATTTCCTCTGTAGCCTTTCATGGAGGTACCCCTTTGTCCCCATGTTTGTTTACTCCTTCAAAGAATTGAAGTAAATTGGTCAGGCAACATTTCCCCACACTAAAGCTGTGCTGACTTGGTCTCAGTAATCCATGTCCTTGGATGTGCTCTGTAATTTTGTTTTTGATATTAGCTTCTACCATTTTCCCCGGCACCGACGTCTGACTCACCGGTCTATAATTTCCCGGATCTCCCCTGGAACCTTTTTAAAAAAAAATTGGCGTTACATTGACCACCCTCCAATCTTCCGATACCATGCCCGCTTTTAAAGATAAATTGCATATCACTAACAGAAGCTCTGCAAGCTCATTTTTCAATTCCAGTATTCTAGGATGTATACCATCCGGTCCAGGAGATTTGCTACTCTTCAGTTTGCTGAACTGCCCCATTACGTCCTCCAGGTTTACTGTGAATTCAGTAAGTTTCTCTGACTCGTCTGCTTGAAATACCATTTCCGACACCGGTATACCACCCAAATCTTCCTCGGTGAAGACCGAAGCAAAGACTTCATTCAATCGCTCCGCTACGTCTTTGTCATCCTTGATCGCCCCTTTTACCCCTCGGTCATCCAGCGGCCCAACTGATTCTCTTGCCGGCTTCCTGCTTTTAATATACTGAAAAAATTTTTTACTGTGTTTTTTTTGCCTCTAATGCTATCTTTTTTTCATAATCCCTCTTTGCCTTCTTTATCTGCACCTTGCGTTTGCTTTGACACTCATGATGTTGCTTCTTCTTATTTTCAGACAGTTCCTTCTTCCATTTTCTGAAGGCGTTTCTTTTAGCCCTAATAGCTTCCTTCACCTCACTTTTCAACCATGCCGTCTTTCTTTTGTAATTCGCGGAATATGTTTAGTCAGGGCCTCTAGGACGGTACTTTTGAACAGCATCCACGCCTGTTGTACAGTTTTTACCCTCTCATTTGCCCCCCTAAGTTTTTTGTTTTTTTTTTACTGTTCTTCTCATTTTATCATAGTCTCCTTTTTTAAAGTTAAAAGCTAACATATTTGACTTCCTATGTATAGTTACTTCAAGGTTGATATCAAAACTGATCGTATTATGATCACTGTTATCAAGCGGCCCCAGGACCATAACGTACCTCACCAGATCATGCGCTCCACTAAGGACCATGTCTAGAATTTATCCTTCTCTCGTCGGCTCCTGCACCAGCTGCTCCATAAAGCTGTCCTTGATTTCATCAGGGAATTGTACCTCTCTAGCGTGTCCTGATGTTACATTTACCCAGTCTATATTTGGGTAATTGAAGTCACCCATTATTATCGCATTGCCCATTTTGTTTGCATCTCTGATTTCTTTTATCATTTCTGCGTCTACCTGCTCATCCTGGCGAGGCGGACGGTGGTACACTCCTATCACAGTCCTTTTCCCTTTTATACATGGAATTTCAACCCACAATGATTCAAAGGTGTGATTTGTGTCCTGCTGAATTTGTAATCTATCTGAGTCAAAGCCCTTGTTAATATACAATGCTACCCCTCCACCAGTCCGGTCCAGCCTATCACTACGATATACTTTCTACCCCATTATGACAGTGTCCCACTGGTTATCCTCCTTCCACCAGCTCTCGAAAAATTGGACATAATAGGCATTACTGAGAGCTGGTGGAAGGAGGATAACCAGTGGGACACTCTACCATCTTATTTCTTCGACTCCTAGCACTTGCATATAGACATTTCAGAGTATGTTTGTTGTTCCTATTTGCATGATGCTTAGTGCTCGACACTATTGATTTGCCATCTTTTGTCTGATGTTTAGTTGTATTTAAGGGCACCTGGCCTACCACAGTCTCTTGTGTAACCTCACTATCCAGAAACCCTATCTTCCCTGTTTGTGAGGTATCCTTGAAAGATACCTTATCTCGAACCATGCGCTGTTGTGCAACTGTCGGCCTTTCCCCCATATCTATCTAGTTTAAAAGCTGCTCTCTTTTTTGAATGCCGATGCCAACAGCGTGGTCCCACCCTGGTTAAGATGGAGCCCATCGTTTCGGAATAGGCTCCCTCTTCCCCAGAATGTCGCCCAGTTCCTAACAAATCTAAAACCCTCCTCCCTGCACCAACGTCTCATCCACGCATTGAGACTCCAGAGCTCTGCCTGCCTCTTGGGGCCTGCGCGTGGAATGGGTATTATTTCAGAAAATGCCACCCTAGAGGATCTGGATTTGAGCTTTCTACCTAAGAGCTTAAATTTGGCTTCCAGAACCTCTCTCCTACATTTTCCTATGTCATCGGTACCTACATGTACCAAGACAGCCGACTCCTCCCCTATCTGACGCGTGAGGTCCGCCACCTTCACACCAGGTAGGCAAGTCACCAGGCGATCCTCCCGTCCACCAGCCACCCAGCTATCTACATTCCTAATGATTGAATCGCCAAGTATGACAGCTGTTCTAACCTTTTCCTCCCGGTCAGCCATTGAAGATATATCCTCTGTGCGAGAGAATAGTACATCTTCTGGTGGGTAGGTCCTGGCTACAGGAGTACTTCCTACTTCACCTTCTGGGAGACCTCCCTCCTCCAAGGTAGCACAGAGGCTACCTGACTGGAGGTGGGACCTCTCTACAACATCCCTGTAGGTCTCCTCTATGTATTTCTCTATCTCCCTCATCTCTACCAAATGTGCTACTCTAGCCTCGAGACAACAAACACGCTCTCTGAGGTCTAGGAGCTCTTTGCATCGGGTACACACATATGACATCTCACCAACTGGGAGATAATCACACATATGGCACTCAATGCAAGACTGGGTAGCACCCCTCTCGCTGCTGGACTGCTGTCTCCATCTTAGTGTTTTCAAGTTTCTCAGTTTTGTAAGAGTTGCTACAGTATTAAGAATTTCAGTCTGATATAAAGTGATTTTAGTTTATATATTGTGGGGGGCAGGTGGGAAGACTAAATTAGATCCTACACTGCCTGTCAGACCCTATCTGCTACTGCATGTTAATGGGATTACTTCACTGGGTAGAAAACACAGCTCCTTCAAAACAACTCCAGCACAAAGAAAAACAATTTACCAGCACAGAATTGAACACAGTTTTAAAAGAAACTACCATCCCCCAAATTAAAACTAGCAAGTATAGAGTAGATAAAAGAGAGGACTTAGAGAGGAAATACCCTCAGCAGTGAAAGAATAGCGTTTTTTTTCTTTGCTTTTTATGTTTGATTTAGTTGAGATATAGAGGCAGACAGTTATAAGAAAGTTTTAAAGAGAAAGAAACGTTCACAGGCAGCCTTAGCCACCAAACAAACCAGCCCTGAAAATCCCCAGCAATTTCAAAGCATAAGTACAGCTCTACAACAATACTCCTCTTTACACATGGAATTTCTAACTTGCCTCACCAATCTACTACATTTCCAAGGGGTGAATAAGAATGTGGATAAAGGTGAGCTGGTCAATATTGTGTATCTGGATTTTCAAAAGGCATTTGACAAGGTTCCTCATGAAAGACTCCTGAAGAAATTAGAAAGTCATGGGATAGGAGGCAATGTCCTCTTGTGGATTAAATACTGGTTACAAGATAGAAAACAGAGAGTAGGGTTAAATGGTCAGTATTGGAGAAGGGTAGATAGTGGGGTTCCCCAGGGGTCTGTTCTGGGACCGCTGCTTTTTAACATACTTATAAATGATCTCGAGATGGGAATAACTAGTGAGATAATAAAATTTGCTGATAACACAAAGTTATTCAACGTTATTAAATCACAAGAGGATTGTGAAAAACTGCAAGAGGACCTTACGAGGCTGGGAAACTGGGCATCCAAATGGCAGATGACTTAATGTGAGCAAGTGCCAAATGATGCATGTGGGAAAGAGGAGCCCGAACCATAGTTATGTGATGCAGGGTTCCACATTAAGAGTCACCGCCCAGGTAAAGGATCTAGGTGTCATCATTGATGATACATTCAAACCCTCTGCTCAATATACAACGGCGGCTAAGAAAGCAAATAGAATATTAGGAATTACTAGGAAAGGAATGGAAAACAAAACTGAGAATGTTATAATGTATTTGTATCGTTCTGTGGTGCGACTGCACCTCAAAAACTGTGTGTAGTTCTGGTCACTGCATCTCAAAAAAGATAAAGTGGAACTAGAAAAGGTACAGAGAAGGGTAACAAAAATGATAAAGGGGAGGGGACGATTTCCCTATAAGGAAATGCTAAAGCAGCTAGGGCTCTTCAGCTTGGAGAAGAGACGACTGAGGAGAGATATGATAGAAGTTTATAAAATACTGAGTGGAGTGAAACAGGTAGATGTGAATTGCTTGTTTGCTCTTTCCAGCGATACTAGGACTAGGGGGAACGCAAAAAAGCTACTTAGTAGTAAATTTAAAACGAATCGGAGAAAATATTTCTTCACTCAACAAGTAATTAAACTCTGGAATTCGTTGCCAGAGGATGTGATAAAAGCAGTTAGCTTTTAAAAAGGTTTGGATAATTTCATAAAAGAATAGTCCATCAACCATTATTAAGACAGACTTGGGAAAATCCAGTACATATTCTAGGATAAGCAGCATGTAATCTGTTTGCTGTTCTGGGCCCTTGCCAGGTACTTGTGATTGGCCACTGTTGAAAACAGCATATTGGGCTTGATGGACCTTCGTCTTTCCCAGTATGGCAATGGTTATGTTCTTACACAGCAGAACCCCCCTCCCCCCCCCCCCATCACTGTGATATAGTTTGTACTCTGTTAACAGTGTCCCATTGATTGTCCTCCTTCCACCAAATCCCTGAGATGCCTATTATAGCTACTTCATCATTTAGAGCTATATACTCTCCCGTCCTATTTTTTAGGCTTCTAGCATTTGTACACAGGCACTTAAAATTTTATTTTTTCCTTGCATCTACAAGCTGCTTTGAAGTTGACGGGAAGTGGTGTGCTGGAGCAGGCTCTCACAGGCTCTCGAGAGCCGTTTGTTAAGTTTTTAAGAATTTTGGGAGCCGGTTCTCCATGGCTACTTTAACAAATGGATCCCAAAATGTGGGCTTGGGCCCCTCCTGAATTCTCTTTTACTTTGCTGGCGAGAGACAGCCCCCTGTTAACAATTTACCAGCACACCCCTGTTTGATGGGGATAATTTGCATCCTTTACTCTGTTCTCCCATTAGACTCTCCTGGTTTTCTTTCACCATTATTGAAACCTATTTATTGGGATTTCCTAAAGATTCTGTTTCATTAGTATCCTTCAAAGATAGTCCACACCAAACCCTACGCTCCTGGGTAACTGTCAGCTTTCCCTCCCTTTTTAGTTCAAAAGCTGCTCTATCTCCTTTTTAAAAAGTTAGTGCCAGCTGCCTGGTGAGGAGGAGTCCATCCTTTTGAACATGACCCCCCTTTCTCAGAATGTTGCCCAGTTCCTAACAAACCTAACTCCCTTATCCCTACACTACTGTCTCAACCACCCATTGAGACTTCAGAGCTCTGCCTGTCTCTTGGGCCCTGAGTGTGGAATGGGAAGCATTTCTGAAAATGCTACCCTGGAGGATCCAGATTTCAGTTTTCTACTTAAGAGTCTAAATTAGGCTTCCAGAACCTCCCTCCCACATGTACCAAGACAGCTGGCTTCTGCCCAGCACTATCTAAAATCCTATCTAGGTTAATACATGAGGTCCCCCACCCTTATCAGGCAGTACCTATTTAACTCTACACTACCCAAGATGCCAGAAATTCACTTACAAGACCAAATATTCAGCAGGCTTCTCATATCAATACATGAACTTATGGAATGCCTTACTCAAAAGCTTAAGACTCATAAGTCAATACCTCAACTTCCACAAACATCTCAAAGCCTTTTTCTTCAGAAAATTGTACTATGAGGACCATAACAATTTTAATATAATCCAGAATAATCGCCATTAATTCAGTATAGTTGTTTGACAAGGTACCTCATGAAAGGCTACAGAGGAAATTGGAGGGTCATGGGATAGGAGGAAATGTGCTATTGTGGATTAAAAACTGGCTGAAGGATAGGAAACAGAGAGTGGGATTAAATGGGCAGTATTCACAATGGAGAAGGGTAGCTAGCGGGGTTCCTCAAGGGTCTGTGCTGGACCGCTGCTTTTTAATATATTTATAAATGATTTAGAGATGGGAGTAACTAGCGAGGTAATTAAATCTGCTGATGACAAAGTTATTCAAAGTCAACTCGCGACAGGATTGTGAAAAATTACAGAAGGACCTTACGAGACTGGGAGACTGGGCGGCTAAATGGCAGATGACGTTTAATGTGAGCAAGTGCAAGGTGATGCATGTGGGGAAAAAAGAACCCGAATTATAGCTACGTCATGCAAGGTTCCACATTAGGAGTTACGGACCAAGAAAGAGATCTGGGTGTCATCGTCGTCGATAATACACTGAAACCTTCTGCTCAGTGTGCTGCTGCGGCTAGGAAAGCTAATTGAATGTTGGGTATTATTAGGAAAGGTATGGAAAACAGGTATGAGGATGTTATAATGCCGTTGTATCACTCCATGGTGCGACCGCACCTTGAGTATTGTGCTCAATTCTGGTTGCCGCATCTCAAGAAAGATATAGTGGAATTGGAAAAGGTGCGGCGAAGGGTGACTAAAATGATAGCGGGGATGGGACGACTTCCCTATGAAGAAAGACTAAGGAGGCTAGGGCTTTTCAGTTTGGAGAAGAGACGGCTGAGGGGAGACATGATAGAGGTATATAAAATAATGAGTTGAGTGGAACAGGTGGATGTGAAGCGTCTGTTCACGCTTTCCAAAAATACTAGGACTAGGGGGCATGCGATGAAACTACAGTGTAGTAAATTTAAAACAAATTGGAGAAAAGTTTTCTTCACCCAACGCATAATTAAACTCTGGAATGCGTTGCCGGAGAAAGTGGTGAAGGCGATTAGCTTGGCAGAGTTTAAAAAGGGGTTAGATGGTTTCATAAAGGACAAATCCATAAACCACTACTAAATGGATTTGGGAAAAATCCACAATTCCAGGAATAACATGTGTAGAATGTTTGTACGTTTGGGAAGCTTGCCAGGTGCCCTTGGCCTGGATTGGCCGCTGTCGTGAACAGGATGCTGGGCTCGATGGACCCTTGGACTTTTCCCAGTGTGGCATTACTTATGTACTTATGTAGTTGGAATACTGTGGGGTATCAATGCTATTATAAATAAAATATAGCTGCTTAAATACTTGAAAAGTATTCATGCGCAAATATTTTTCAAAGACAGGGTAGCTACAGAACTAGAGAACATAAAATGAAACTCCCAGATGATAAAGCTTAAAAGCAACATTGGGAAATACTTTTTCACTGAAAGGTTGGTGGATGTCTTAACACCCAACTAGTAATAGAGGTGACTGGGACAAAGACAGTAAAATAATTGAAAAAAAAAGAGGAATAAATACAGGAAACATCTATAACATTGGGGAGGGGGGGTTGTGCACTACCCACCATGCCTACTCAAAGCATCCTTACTCTGTACCAATAACACATCACAAACAGCAAATGCATAGAAAACTACTCAGCTATTTTTGGCAACCAGAGCTATAAGTTACCAAGCCTTCTGACATTTTGTTTTAAAAGCACAAAAAAATTCGTCAACCTACATTTTTCATATACACTAATTAAAACGTCTTTGCGGTACTAGAAAAATCATCATGATCCTAATATCTCCAACCATTGCAAATTACGATATTCTAATATTAAGCCTGTAGTCATGCAAGTGTTGTATAGAATAACGTTACACAAAAGTCAGGTTTCCACATATCGTACTGCAAAGCAGCAGCAACTTCTATAACCAGCAGAAACAATTGCAGGAACTATCGGAGGCCATAGGCGACAGTTATCACTCACTATCCAACCCCCCTCCCCATCAACCTCATAGAAGAGACACAAAAACAGCCAGCTTTCTCATAGTTTAAAACGAGTTACTATTCCACAGAAATACACAAACGCTTTCACAAAAATTTTAAGACACCACTAAAAAAAGTAAGCTCTGAGCTCCCACTCTGTTCAGCCGAACCCACCCGGGA
Organism: Microcaecilia unicolor; assembly: GCF_901765095.1. NCBI lineage: Eukaryota > Metazoa > Chordata > Amphibia > Gymnophiona > Siphonopidae > Microcaecilia > Microcaecilia unicolor. The sequence goes on from NC_044035.1 coordinate 176,926,903, forward strand.
AACTCAATACGCCGCTTCCACTGTTACGTCTCCAGAAAAGCGGAGAGCCTGTTACCGCACACAGGACAAGGAACCGACGGCAATTCGTCCACCAATACACCTCTAGTCCCGAGCACCAGTGTACAAACAGCAATGTGAACTAGCACTTACCAAAGGAAAGGCGAGGATGGGGGAGATATCACACAGCTGAAAACGGTAGAATTCACTCTGCCGCCATGGCCGCTCCTCCACACCGGATACCCCAAGCCAAGCTGGGCCTTTGCCCGCCACAGCACACAACAATACTCTGAGGGAAACAAAAGGAAATCAATCGCTGCTGCTACCAAGGTTAGTTTGCGTTGGTATGTTTCTATAAATACACACAATTCCCGAAAGTAAATAACTACAATATTTATTTAAAACGCGCAAACCTTTGTTTTTTGTTTTCAGACTGTCCTGAGAACTAGAGCGGAGTCAGCGGAGCCGGAACAGGAAGCTAGCCAGGAGGACGGAGGGATTCTGGCGGAAGTGACGTGGAAGAAGCCATGGAGGATTCTGAATCTTCGTGTAAAGTGGTAGAAGGGGGAGGAGGGAGTAGCCGGTGTCGTTCTCAGTTTTCTATGGAATTCATTCGCAATTTGACAGACCTGCAGGAGCTAGGGGAGGTGTATGGCCGATTGTGTACTGAGCAGGTAAGAGAGCGGGCACAGGTCAGATGCGCTGGCTTAGTTGTGTGTGGCTGGCTCTGAGTGGTGACTTGACAGAGCTGTGCCTTGGTCTCAGAATAGTGAAGGGGGGTGTGGTGGTCCAGGACAGAACGTGTAGCCTCCTTTAAGGTTAGTATTAAAGGCAAAGATGCAAGAAAGGGAACAGGTGCGTGTAGTATTTAGATGAAATCCTGAATCATGCTGTTGATCTGTCTGCTACATACAGCTTTTCTCAAAATTCGACCCAAAGTGACATCTTTGTTGCTAGGACACCAATCTAAGGTAAAAAAAAAATAGAATGTGAGGGGATAAGCAAGAGTTAGTTTATTATATATGAAGAGGAGGGGGCAAGAGCAAAGTGCAGTGCTTGGAATTAAAGGAGCCTGTTTTTCTTTCTGTCATGTGGAAATGCATAAGAGGGGGAGGGGGGATTAAACTATAAAGTGCTGCCAAATGTAATGGCTAAATACTTTTTACTAAGATGTGTTAAGTTTCTTTATGTTCAGGTGTACAGCGCTGCATACATCTAGTAGCGCTATAGAAATGATAAGTAGTAGTAGTAAGTAAGTAGCAAATGTGGGGTTTGCTGCTTGGTAGACAGTAGTGCAGACCCACTATTCTGTCTCCTGTGTTTAAAAAGGCAGCCGCTGCAGTGAAATCCCAGCATTAACTGCCTAACATGGGAGTGGGCAGGATCTGGTTATGACATGAGCAGGAGGAAAAGTGACTGCCAGTGATAGCTAGTACACGGGTCCTTACTATGTGCTAGCTGTCAAGAATGCTGATAGTTCAGTGAAACTTACTGCCACCTCAAGAGGAGGTAGTAAATGTAGCTGCACTACCAGCAGTACAGCATGCTATCACAGGAGGTACAAACAACCCTGACCCTTCCCCTACTGCTGTCCTGGTTGGTGCCTGATTTAAAAGTGGTGGTGGTGGGGAATGGGTTTGTTGTTCAGGAGCAGAGCTTTTTTACAACTTTTATTTGCAATTATATTACAACAGAAATCAACACGATACAAATTGAAAGCCACAATAGTCAGTAAGTATAATACAAACAACAAAAGCCAAATCCCCTTTCCCCATCCCTCCCTCTCCTCTTCCTAGGTAGCCCGAAAGGGTCTCCCTGCCCGATACCCAGGTACTACACAGTCTTCCATATGTCTCTGAATAGCAAATAAATCACCCCAGGGATGTTTGAGGAAAGCTCAGCCTGTAGTTCTGGCTCTCCAGGCCCGATAACAGGCCCAGTTCTTGTGAAAGGTAGCATTATGCCCATTTTGATGGCCTTCAATTCCGACATTAAGCAGAAATAGTCCATTTTGCACAGCAACACTTAAGTATCCGGCATTGTTAGCTGCTTCCACACTGCTGCAGCAAAAACAGAAGCAAAAAATCTCAGCACAAACACACAGGAAACCAAAGCTTTGGTTTCCTGCTTTCACACTGCTGCCAAAGCCAAGTAAGCAGCCATGAACAAATGGATCGCCAATTTGTGTTGTGTGGATTTCACCCCCACAGATTTCTGATAACGCAGGCAATGCTTCGCTCTCAGTGGGTACTGAATCCTCAATATCTGCTGCACCAAATCAACAACAGCCCCCCAATAGATCTAAACAATGGGGCAGGTCCACCAAATAAACATATCCCCAACTGTACCACAGTTACACCAGCAAAGCCCTGTTCCTTTAAAGCATGTTGTGAACATTTTCAATTAGTGCATTACCCACTGATGGCTTTAGAAGATATTTAAAGATCATTTCCCATTTCTACCTCTCATAGGTCTCCCCCAAGTCCCTCTCCCAGCATTGCACATAATAGTCCAGTGGGGAATAGGTCATAAACCAGTGCTTGATAAAGTCTGGAGATACAACCCCTACCACCCCCTCCTCTAAGACCCACTCCATTAAAGTCTCCTCCAGATTAATAACCCCTCATGCTGTACAAGAAATATAGCCTCTGATTTGTCTATACTGAAAGGCCTGTGTGGGGGGGTAATCCATATTCTTCCCAAAGGTCTGAGTAAGGTAAAAACTCCCCTATACTCATTGTTCTCCGAGGACAAGCAGGCTGCTTGTTCTCACGACTGGGTGACGTCCGCGGCAGCCCCCACCAACCGGAACAAAACTTTGCGGGCGGTCCCGCACGCAGGGCACGCCCACTGCGCATGCGTGGCCGTCTTCCCGCCCGTGCGTGACCGTTCCCGCTCAGTCCTTTTCTTTCCGCGCCTGGAGAGAGACGTGTAACGGCTCTCTCGTTGTCAGCCCCGGAAACCGGATCGCGTTGTTCGCGAATCTTCCTTTTATTTTCGTTTATTTTCATTGCCGCGTTTGTTTTTTAGTTTTTCTCAAAAAAAACCAAAACGCGCTGTACTTGTTTTTCCCTCGTCTTTTAGCGGGGGCGTCGCGTTGCGGCCTTGTGGCCGCGTGGTCGATTTCTTTTCGAGGTGTGATTTTACCGCCACCATCGACGACTTTGATTTCGCCGACGCGATTTTTCCGTCGATGTCCTCGAAGGTCCCGAGTGGATTTAAGAAGTGTGGTCGGTGCGGCCGGCCTATCTCGCAGACCGACACTCACGCTTGGTGCCTCCAGTGCCTCGGGCCGGAGCACGATACCAAGTCGTGTACTTTGTGTCTTGGTCTCCGGAAACGGACTCAAGTAGCGAGGCAAGTTCTTCGGGATCGTCTTTTTGGAACTTGCGCCGGCCCCTCGACGTCGACCTCGACGGCATTGGTATCGACGGCCAGTTCTTCGGTACCGGTATCGATGTCCGCGAAATCGGCACCGATGGCATCGACCCCAGGAGCACAGGTCCCGTCGGCCCGCCGGTCCTCCGGTGAGAGGCCGCGTGGGCTATCGGCCCCGGTCACTCCCTCTACCCAGGGCCCTCGGGACCGAACCCTGTCGGACCCGGTCCCTCGAGGCCGAGGGGGATCGACCTCCTCCTCCTCCATTTCACCTAGCGCCGATGACGGGCATCACAAGAAAACAAAGAAGCACCGTCATCGGTCGCCATCGATGCATCCGGCCCCCGGCGCCGGAGAGGAGTCGACGCCGAGAAAGCGTCCGCGTCGAGAGGAGAGGTCCCCCTCTGTTGTAGAGGTACCGCCGCGTCAGGGTCCCAGCACTTCGGTGCAGTCTCCTGGACCCGAGCAGCTTCCGGCACCGACGCCTCTACCGGCTCCCTCGTCTTTCCCGGCAGCAGGCCTGGACGAGTGCCTCCGAGCCATCCTTCCGGGGATCCTGGAAGGGCTGATGCACCAGACTGTGCCGGGGCCGGGGGTGCTTGCACCCTCGGCGCCGTTGACTGTGGCGCCGGCGAGCTCTAGCCCGATGCCGAGGCCTTCGACGCCGCTTGCGGCGCCGGTCTCGACCGCCACGCAGGTGGAGTCGACGTCGATGGAGGTAGCTTCATCCCCGCCGGCGCGGGAGTCCACCACTCGACGACACCGAGGCCTCGGTGCCTCGACGTCGAGCCGGGCCCGGTTGAGGACTCAGCTGCACGAGCTTATGTCCGACAACGAGGAAGAGGCCTCGTGGGGGGAGGAGGAGGAACCCAGATATTTCTCCTCAGAGGAGTCTGTGGGCCTTCCCTCCGACCCCACGCCTTCACCAGTGAGAAAGCTCTCGCCTCCTGAGAGCCTCTCCTTTGCCTCCTTTGTCAGGGACATGTCTATATGCATTCCCTTCCCCGTGGTCTCTGTGGATGAGCCGAGGGCTGAGATGCTCGAGGTCCTCGATTATCCATCACCACCTAGAGAGTCCTCCACGGTACCGTTGCACAATATCCTCAAAGAGACACTGCTTCGGAACTGGGTGAGACCACTATCTAATCCCACCATCCCCAAGAAAGCAGAGTCCCAATACAGAATCCACTCGGACCCAGAGTTAATGCGGCCCCAAGTGCCTCATGACTCGGCGGTCGTGGACTCTGCTCTCAAGAGGGCACGGAGTTCGAGGGATACCGCCTCGGCGCCCCCGGGGCGGGAGTCTCGCACTCTGGACTCGTTTGGGAGGAAGGCCTACCAATCTTCCATGCTCGTGACCCGCATCCAGTCTTACCAGCTCTACACGAGCATCCACATGCGGAATAATGTGAAGCAACTGGCGGACCTGGTTGACAAGCTCCCTCCGGAGCAGTCCAGGCCTTTTCAGGAGGTGGTCAGGCAGCTGAAGGCGTGCAGAAAGTTCCTGTCCAGGGGTATATATGACACCTGTGACGTGGCATCTCGTGCTGCGGCCCAAGGTATAGTGATGCGCAGGCTCTCATGGCTGCGTGCCTCTGACCTGGACAACCGCACCCAGCAGAGACTGGCCGACGTCTCTTGCCGGGGGGATAATATTTTTGGCGAGAAGGTCGAGCAGCTGGTGGACCAACTGCATCAGCGGGAAACCGCCCTCGACAAGCTCTCCCACCGGGCGCCTTCAGTATCCACCTCAGCAGGTGGACGTTTTTCCCGGGCCCGGCAGGCTGCGCCCTATGCCTTTACCAAGCGTAGGTACACCCAGCCGGCCCGAAGGCCTCGTCAGGCACAGGGACAGTCCCAGCGCGCTCGTTCTCGTCAACAGCGTGCGCCTAAGCAGCCCTCTGCGCCTCCACAGCAAAAGCCGGGGACGGGCTTTTGACTGGATCCATGGGAACATAGCCGCCCTCAAAGTGTCCGTACCGGACGATCTGCCGGTCGGGGAGAGGTTAAAATTTTTTCACCAAAGGTGGCCTCTCATAACCTCCGACCAGTGGGTTCTCCAAATAGTGCGGTGCGGATACGCCCTGAATTTGGCCTCCCTGCCACCAAATTGTCCTCCGGGAGCTCAATCATTCAGCTCCCATCACAAGCAGGTACTTGCAGAGGAACTCTCCGCCCTTCTCAGCGCCAATGCGGTCGAGCCCGTACCACCCGGGCAGGAAGGGCAGGGATTCTATTCCAGGTACTTCCTTGTGGAAAAGAAAACAGGGGGGATGCGTCCCATCCTAGACCTGAGAGGCCTGAACAAATTCCTGGTCAAAGAAAAGTTCAGGATGCTTTCCTTGGGCACCCTTCTGCCAATGATTCAGAAAAACGATTGGCTATGTTCCCTGGATTTAAAGGACGCATACACTCACATCCCGATACTGCCAGCTCACAGACAGTATCTCAGATTCCGCCTGGGCGCACGGCACTTTCAGTATTGTGTGCTGCCCTTTGGGCTCGCCTCTGCCCCACGGGTGTTTACAAAGTGCCTCGTGGTGGTAGCGGCGTATCTACACAAGCTGGGAGTGCACGTGTTCCCATATCTCGACGATTGGCTGGTCAAGAACACCTCGGAGGCAGGAGCTCTCCGGTCCATGCAGTGCACTATTCAACTCCTGGAGCTGCTGGGGTTTGTGATAAATTACCCAAAGTCCCATCTCCAGCCAGCCCAGTCTCTGGAATTCATAGGAGCTCTGCTGAATACCCAGACGGCTCAGGCCTTCCTTCCCAAAGCGAGGGCCAACAACCTCCTGTCCCTGGCTTCACGGACCAGAGCGTCTCAGCAGATCACAGCTCGGCAGATGTTGAGACTTCTGGGTCATATGGCCTCCACAGTTCATGTGACTCCCATGGCTCGTCTTCACATGAGATCTGCTCAATGGACCCTAGCTTCCCAGTGGTTTCAAGCCACTGGAAATCTAGAAGATGTCATCCGCCTCTCCCCCAGTTGCCGCACTTCACTGCACTGGTGGACTATTTGGACCAATTTGACCCTGGGACGTCCATTCCAAATTCCACAGCCCACGAAGGTGCTGACGACGGATGCATCTCGCCTGGGGTGGGGAGCTCATGTCAATGGGCTTCACACCCAGGGACTGTGGTCCCTCCAGGAAAAGGATCTTCAGATCAACCTCCTGGAGCTCTGAGCGATCTGGAACGCACTGAAGGCTTTCAGAGATCGGCTGTCCTGTCAAATTATCCAAATTCGGACAGACAATCAGGTTGCAATGTATTACGTCAACAAGCAGGGGGGCACCGGATCTCGCCCCCTGTGTCAGGAAGCTGTCGGGATGTGGCGTTGGGCTTGCCAGTTCGGCATGCTCCTCCAAGCCACATACCTGGCAGGCGTAAACAACAGTCTGGCCGACAGACTGAGCAGAGTCATGCAACCGCACGAGTGGTCGCTCCATTCCAGAGTGGTACGCAAGATCTTCCGAGAGTGGGGCACTCCCTCGGTGGACCTTTTCGCCTCTCAGACCAACCACAAGCTGCCTCTGTTCTGTTCCAGACTTCAGACACACGGCAGGCTAGCGTCGGATGCCTTTCTCCTTCATTGGGGGACCGGCCTCCTGTATGCTTATCCTCCCATACCTTTGGTGGGGAAGACCTTGCTGAAGCTCAAGCAAGACTGCGGCACCATGATTCTGATCGTGCCCTTTTGGCCCCGTCAGATCTGGTTCCCTCTTCTTCTGGAGTTGTCCTCCGAAGAACCGTGGAGATTGGAGTGTTTTCCGACTCTCATTTCGCAGAACGACGGGGCGTTGCTGCACCCCAACCTTCAGTCCCTGGCTCTCACGGCCTGGATGTTGAGGGCGTAGATTTCGCTGCGTTGGGTCTGTCTGAGGTTTTCTCCCGTGTCTTACTTGCCTCTAGGAAGGATTCCACTAAAAAGAGTTACTTTTTCAAGTGGAGGAGGTTTGTCATTTGGTGTGAGAGCAAGGCCCTAGAACCTCGTTCTTGCCCTGCACAGAACCTGCTTGAATACCTTCTGCACTTATCAGAGTCTGGCCTCAAGACCAACTCAGTAATGTTTTTAAATTACCTCTTCTTATAGACCTCTTTCTGACTCCGTCACACGGGGGACTAAAGGTACTTATTTCATATAACAGATTCTGTATAGTTTCTCTGACCTCCATTGTCACCCAATCACAAGGTCTATTCTGGGGTGGCATTAGGAGCCGTAATTAAAAACTAATTCCCATAACTACTGCTTTCTGTTTTTCTGGATCTAGATATACTCTGGGCCATTTATGTTCCCACATAAATCTTATTAAACATCTGTCTAAGTTTCTGCAAAGACTGAGTGTCACTTGTATATGATCTACCTTGTAGGCTAAATGTAAGGTAAAGAGAAGATAGAATCAATAAAAATAAAGACAGAGATAGGTTTAGATAGATAGATACATTTTATTTCTTACCCAAACACAGGTCTTCAAGTTGATACAAATACAGACATCAGATTCTGGTTTCAGCCGCACAGGGCTTCGCCGTCTGACAGAGGCTTTGGAGAAGACTCTCAAACTAAGCCAAAATCTCCCCTCTTTTATACACAAACCTCTCCATAGAAGTGAATGGTGAGAAACCTTGCTCCTAATCTTTCTCACTTTCTGAGATCATACTTTCCCATGCGATCTGCTGTCGGATGTGCCCACCTCCTTCCGTTCTCAGCTACTGCTAATTATCAACATGTTTTGGGAAGCGTTGAGATAACAGTTTCACATCTTCCGGCTGCAATACTTTTCATACTTTTCTCATGAACTCTGTATTACCTCTGTATCATTGTATACCAAAACTAATAAGCTCCATTTTATTCATCTGATCTTTCATTACAGGTGCTATATTTGATTTAAAAATTGTACCAATTTGTGTCAGAAGTCATTATTCAGACCTGCTCTTTGCAGATTCTCAAATATTAATTCACTTGCTTGTTCTTTGGCCTAGTCAGTATTTTTTCCAGTTGTTCTTGGCTGCATAGCTTTGGCCATCACTATTCCAGTGGTAGCCTTAAAGCTAGGCCATATATTAACATTCCCCTCTTCACCCTATCCCATAGGGTGACACCAGGGTTAACGTACCTTGGTACCATCCGTTCCAGAAGGTATTCTATGAGGCCATCAAATTATCTGAGTCTTAAGATCAACTGGTACAATTTGTTTAGTTTTCGGTTGAGACTTACTCAAACCTGTAGCGAGAAATGTTTTTATGAATGGGACTAATCCATGAGCTCATTTACAAAATCCCATGAAATATAGGTATGCGGGTAATAGCAATTTCAGGTGGATCATACTAATAGGCTGTTTAAGGTTGAAGGTATTCAGAATCCTTAAACAGGTCGGGATTCCTGGATCTTACTAGTACTCATCATTGGCATCCAATCATGAGCACTAATAAGTGGATAGCAAGTATGAGGTTGCCTCATACAGCAAAAATGGTCAATCCTAGGAAAATTTATATTAACCAAGGTCATGCATGGATCTTGACATATGCATAATGACCTGGAAGTATGGGAAGCATTGTATATATCCGTTACCCCTCTTGGAGCTTAGTCAAACCTACAGAAAGACATGCAGCTCAAGTAAGCCTGCACCAAAGTCAAACAATTGCATAACAGGTTGATACTAACAGAGTTTACACCTACATTATGATATCTTAGCCAGTATTAGGGTTTGATGTTACCCTTGTATCTGAGCAATATCAATTTCAATTTAAATTACATAAACAGAAATAACGGGGAAACTCGTGGAAAAACATTTAGAACAATTAAAAGAAATAATAGGAAAATAAAAATAAAACCTTTTCAATATCTAGACAGGATTATTGCTAAACTGAAAATAAAACATAATATGAATCTATAATGTCCATAAACAGCAACAGTAGTTCTCAAATTAAGTATCAGTTCAAAAGTTTCTTTCATCGAACATGGTCGAGACGGTGGAAGCGTTGAAGAATCTGGACGGAGTTCTGGAAGATCCAACAGGGCCAGGATAGATTTTGAAGACGTACTTGTGGTGTACAAAGTGGGATCTTTTCATGTCTTTATTCTAGGCATACACTATCATAATCAGTCCATCAAGAGTCAGAGGTTGGTAAAGGAATAAGCAAAGTAACTGTATGCCTGAATGATACATTGCTATATCTTAGTGGGCATAATCAGTGTGAATTGAATAGACATGAAAGACAATGTCAACATGGAGAAAACAGTGTTAATTAGGTGCAAAAGCAAAAGGGAACCCAGAAGGGTTCAATAATGAAAAGCCAATTTATATAAATTATTACAAAGGCATGATCAAATAACAATGGTAAAGTATATGGAACAAAAGAGAAGATTACAAAAAAACAATTAAAAATTTAGAGATGATGGTAAATGTTCAACTATTGATGTATGGAGGGCAATGCATCGCAATCTACCGCCAATAGATATGGAATCTTCACCTACGATGACTACCATTCACCAAGGGTTGAGCCCTCAGCTGCAGGAGGCCAGCAGGACTTACGAGTTAGATGATTCAAAAAGAAGGGTAGCTTAGGAAATAGTCATAATCAAAGCAGAAGACTAATGTGCAGAAATTTAAAACTCATAACTAGTCCAGGTGATGGAAGTATCTTCTGGAATCACGGTCGATGTTTGTTGTAAAAGAGAGCTCATATGTAAAGTGTCATGTAAGTTCTGGAAAAGATGAGCCTGCAAAAATATTTAATATAGCAGAATATTTAAGAGCATAACCAAGAAGGTAAATTAAGGACATCATTTGGACAAAAGAAAATTCTCATTGGAGAAGTTGGTGCTCCTTTTTCTTGCCAGAGGTCAGTTGCAGTAGAAGTACTAAACTGAAATAGAGGCGGTAGATCAGGAATTGGATTTGCAGTCTTCACTCAGCCTACAGGACTTAATAAATAGAGATGAGATACGAGTAATGCCTAGTAGCTAAATCTTAGCACAGGATCATTAGAAAGAAAAGTCAAAGAATGCATTGCTAGTTCTTTGGGGCACCAATAGGAGCATAGTTTTAATATATAAAATCATAAGTTACAAGTAGAAAACAATTTTTCTCTGTAGATGAGATGTTGCTGGCTCAGGAAGTCAACAGAGTCTGAGGAAACATTGTGGTCAGAGTCTGCTCCAGGAAAATGTAGCCTTTAACATGATATTTTAAAAGATAGAGAAAAGGCAATATCAGAAAAGAAAGATGTAAAAACTATATATTTCTATGAGGCCTCCTCACGTGACCTTTACAAGGTTTAAATAGGTCAAATGAGAAGGACAATAACCTATAGTCCTCTGTAACAGTTCAGAACTAATTTGGAAAATAAAAATTATATTAAATTTTAAACTGATCCTTTTTATGCTTTCACAATTTGGGCCCTAAATTATGACAGCATATCAAGATTCACATACAGAGGGATAGCTAGAAATAAGCTTATATATTCCCAGGAATCAATTTACAATTTAGAATATATTTTAAATACAGAGGAGAAGCAGCTCTATAAGTAGGAAACGAGTAGAAGCATTTATTAAAATATTTTAGTAAAATTCAAAAATCAAGAATATAATAACAATTTTTATTAATGCAATAAATGCACAAATTGATCAGTAGGATATGTTCATATGACAAATGGAACAGCTTGTAAGCCTTCATTGTAAATTGAATTCTAAACAAAGAGTAGCAAGGATAACACAGAATCACAGAAAAACCCATCCAGTCATTAAAAATCTGATACACGTAATGAATTTCTTTATCATATATTGTAAAGATGAACTTTAGAGAAAATAAGAACTACAAGGGTTAATCTCTGTCATTTGGTCTTAAGGATATCACGAAATAACGGTGCTTCCTGTATCTAATTTGAGTTTACTGCTCACTGCAAGCATTGGATATAATGGTGACTGAAAATAGGTCTATACCTATACCTGACACCAAAGTGGGGGGGTCAGGCAAAAACTGTAAGTTGAAATTTTTATATTAATACGTCATGCTGGTGTAATTAGTCTTCATAGAATTAATACTGCAGGAGAGGAAAAGGAGGAAAAGAAGGTTATTACTTTATCTGTTTTCCATAGGTACGGGTCTCAATAAAAAGGAAGTTGGCAATTGTAGCTAGTCTTTTCTGAACATAACTTTAAAATAATAGCAAACTGAATTTCTTTAGTTCGGATTTACCAGTTAGTTGTGTTATGCAAGGGTTAATCTTGAAACCCTATTGGAGAGAGCAAGGCCCTAGAACCTCGTTCTTGCCCTGCACAGAACCTGCTTGAATACCTTCTGCATTTATCAGAGTCTGGCCTCAAGACCAACTCAGTAAGGAATCACCTTAGTGCGATTAGTGCTTACCATTATCGTGTGGAAGGTAAAGCCATCTCTGGAGAGCCTTTAGTCGTTCGATTCATGAGAGGCCTGCTTTTGTCAAAGCCCCCTATCAAGCTTCCTACAGTGTCATGGGATCTCAACGTCGTCCTCACCCAGCTGATGAAACCTCCTTTTGAGCCACTGAATACCTGCCATCTGAAGTACTTGACCTGGAAGGTCATTTTCTTGGTGGCAGTTACTTCAGCTCGTAGGGTCAGTGAGCTTCAAGCCCTGGTAGCTCATGCTCCATATACCAAATTTCATCACAACAGAGTAGTACTCTGCACTCACCCAAAGTTCCTGCCGAAGGTGGTGTCGGAGTTCCATCTTAACCAGTCAATTGTCTTGCCAACATTCTTTCCCAGACCGCATACCCACCCTGCTGAACGTCAGTTGCACACATTGGACTGCAAGAGAGCATTGGCCTTCTACTTGGAGCGGACACAGCCTCACAGACAGTCCGCCCAATTGTTTGTTTCTTTCGACCCTAACAGGATAGGGGTCGCTGTCGGGAAACGCACCATCTCCAATTGGCTAGCAGATTGCATTTCCTTCACTTATGCCCGGGCTGGCTCTTGAGGGTCATGTCACGGCTCATAGTGTCAGAACCATGGCAGTGTCGGTGGCCCACTTGAAGTCAGCCACTATTGAAGAGATTTGCAAGGCTGCGACGTGGTCATCTGTCCACACATTCACATCACATTACTGCCTCCAGCAGGATACCCGACGCGACAGTCGGTTCGGGCAGTCGGTGCTGCAGAATCTGTTTGGTGTGTAAATCCAACTCCACCCTCCAGGACCCGAATTATTCTGGTCAGGCTGCACTCTCAGTTAGTTGTTCTTCGTAGGTCAATTTCTGTTATGCCTCGCCGTTGCGAGGTTCAATTGACCTGGGTTCTTGTTTTGAGTGAGCCTGAGAGCTAGGGATACCCCAGTCGTGAGAACAAGCAGCCTGCTTGTCCTCGGAGAAAGTGAATGATACATACCTGTAGCAGGTGTTCTCCGAGGACAGCAGGCTGATTGTTCTCACCTACCCTCCCTCCTCCCCTTTGGAGTTGCGTTTCATCATTTTTGCTTGTCATTCAACTGAGCGGGAACGGTCACGCACGGGCGGGAAGACGGCCGCGCATTCGCGGTGGGGGTGCCCTGCGTGCGGGACCGCCCGCGAAGTTTTGTTCCGGTTGGTGGGGGCTGCCGCGGACGTCACCCAGTCGTGAGAACAATCAGCCTGCTGTCCTCGGAGAACACCTGCTACAGGTATGTATCATTCACTGTACCTGTTTAGTATATCCCAAGATCTCAGAGAAAGGTAACCATGGAATCACCCACAAAGGGTGCAAACCTGTCCAATGCTGTTCCATTCGTACCCAGATCTTAGGGGAGTGAGCAAGCCACTCTGACAAGATCCAAAGTTGTGCTACTTGATAATAGAGGAAAATGTCTGGCACAGCCATGCCACCTTGTTGTTTTCGGTGATAGAAAGTCCATGTCCAAACCCTAGTAGGTAAAAACCTTTCTGTTCCTTAGCGCCCCTCTGGACCGGCCCAGAATGTGACTGATGGGTTGTGCACGCCTTTCAGCAGGTGGAGACTGAGAATAAAACTGTGACTCTAGAGAGAGCCAATAAGAGCCCTTGCCAGCCAAAGAAAGATCCAGTAATCTCAGTCTCCAGCAGGTGGAAGGTGGTGAACCCTTCAGTCTCATTCTTGTACTTCTCTATTTTTTCTGTATTTTCGGTATTTTTTTCTATGTTTTCTCTTATTGGGTTTATTCTCTATGCACCCTTTTATTTCTGACAAGCAGAAAGCCTGTTATGTGGAGGCAAAGGTCCATGGGGACCTTTTTAGTGCCTCGGGGGTGTTAAACTCGGGTGGCCAGGTCCCTCCCCCCTTGTCCTCCCTGATATTGTTTCTGAGCTTTGTTTAAAAAGTACCCATATGTTTGATTTAGGGACTGAAGTTTAATTGGCACTGCTTCAGCCCCTTCTCAGAAGGGTGTCCTGAAAACCAGGAGAGACAGCCACACTGATTCTGCATTGAAAGTAAATAATAAAAAAATTAATAATTATAGCTCAGTTAATTTTTCTGTACAGTCAGTCTGTTCTGTACATTATCAGCTTCCTCAGGCTCTTCAGGAGAAGAGCCTTAGAGGCAGAGAGAGGCAGCCACAAGTTAAAAAAAAATCCTAAGGTCAGAGCTCTGATCGTTTTGTTTCTTTGCAGTATCGGGCATTACAGCTCCCGTTTTGATTTTCCCTGTGGTTTGCCTCTGCTGTGCTGTACTGTGTATACCGCTTTAAAGAAATATTTCAATGCTGACGAAAACGGTCTCTACTGGCGAGCGATTCCTGATGGAACACTTGCATTCAAACAAGCCAAAACTACAGGAAGTAAAACGTCGAAGGACCGACTGACGGTCCTCCTTTGCTGCAATATTTATGGGAGTGAGAATATGGAACCACTCGTCATTGGAAAGAGCAAACAGCCCCATTGCTTCAAGAATGTTAAGCGACTTCCTGTGTCATACGAGGCTAACGCAAATTCATGAATGACTTGAGGAAATTTGGAAGCAATGGCTAAAGAAGTTAGACAGTAGAATGCGGGCACAAAAGCGTCAGATTTTGTTGCTTTGTGTTAATTGTGCTGCAAACGGTGATGATGTCAGGCTGTCTAACATCAAGGTGGTCTTCCTGCCACCAAACACTACCTCTCTGATCCAACCTATGGATCAGGGCATAATAGCCAATTTCAAATAACATTATCGAGCTCTTGTGCTACGTCGTCTGATGAGCATTATGGATGACCAGACTGGCAAGGATAAACGTGCTGTTGAACTGGCTCGTAATCTATCACTGTTGGATTCCCTACATATGCAGAAAGAAGCCTGGAATCATATTACACAGGAAACTATTGTGAATTGCTACAAGCGGGCAAGCCTTGTTAGGGATGTGGAGAGGGACAAAACAGATGCAGCTGTTGCAAACGTGTCAGATGAACAGGCTATTGACATCCCAGCCGGTGTTACTGAAGAGGAATTTCATCACTACGTAGCTGTTAATTATGATCTACAAACAGCTGATGACAGCACTGATGTCAAGATATGCACCTACACGCAGGCAATGGCTGATGATGAAACAGATGATGAAATGAGCAGCGAGGCACATGCTGACGAAATTCAACAATCTCCTGTCACTTTTGCAAGAGTGCTGGAAGAGCCTATCTGGAGGCCACTGGATGTCAGTGCTATGACAGTTTTTACCATCTGGCAGACGTAGTCTATGGAACTCACAGACACAAGAGTGTACAAGTAAGCCTAACGTCAGTTAATGGAGACTGTATAACGTCAGTTAACGGAGACTGTATACTGTACCTATAATAAACAGTACTGTACATATGTTTATCAGATGTCAAGCTTCTTTGGGTCACAGCAGTTAAGTGCACGCTTAACTGCGTGTATTTCTTTGGTCCCAGACCCTTGCACTTAAGCGGATTGCACTGTATATATGTATGTGGATGACAACTATAATTTTTCCTGTTATTTCTGATTTGAAGGATATATATAATACTATTTCTCACTGTTTTTCTATCATTACAAATTGGATGGTCTCTCATTATTTTAAATTAAATAGAGAAAAAACTAAATTTCTGTTGTTGGGGCAATGCAGAATCAAAAATGAATTTAAATCTTATTATTGATGGAGTGTCTTATTCATTGGATCGTTTTATTAGGATTTTGGGAGTTGTGTTAGATGACAAATTATCCATGGTACATCAAGTTAATTCGTTTGTTCAGAGTTCTTTTTATGTAATGAGAAAGTTAAGGAGTATCCGGAGATACCAGAAGATTTGTTTAAATTGGTGGTACAATCATTGATTCTTAGCAAATTAGACTGTTATATACTTGGGCTTTCAAAACGATTGCTGAGAAAAATTCAAACTGTTCAGAATGTGGCTGCTCGCCTGATTTTTTTTTCCCTTAATAAATCAGACAGAATTACACCATATTCCATATTTTATTAAATTACATTGTCTTCCCATAGAAGCAAGGGTGTTTAAGATGGGATGTTTATTATTCAAAATTGCTTGTAGTCTGATTCTTCAATATATGCTTTCTTTAGTTTATTATTCAATCACAAAGATTGTTTTTCTGTCACAGAAAGAGGTGGAATCACAGCTGGAAATGCTTGTTAACCAGCAAAGCAGTATTGAAAACAAGATGACTGCCCTGCAGCGCATGGGGTAAGAAGCAAAATCATCTGTTTTCTATGTTGGCAAAATGAGTATTATGCTGTTGTGAGAAACAGCAATTCATTCTATTAAAATAATATTCTTCAGTAGAGTTGATATTTTATTAGACTGAATAATGCTACAGTACTGCAAACTTGCCTTAAAGTATCTGCAAGCCTAAGGAAGGTATCTTCATTACCAAACTACTTTTGTTATATTTTTCATTAACTTTTTTTGTTGGCTTGCATGTTGCAAAATCACACAATGAACCATAAATGTTTCCTGCCTTGCCTTTCTCATTTCTGCTTAGCTACCAATATGCCTTCTAGGATTTTTTTTCAATTATATATTCCAGAATTGCATAGGAAATAAAAATATTTTTAATTACCGCTATCTTCTGTTTTCTCTTAGCCTTTTCTTTAGGTACATATCTTTTAGTCTTAGAGCAGGCCAACAGGTTTCCTTGTGTAAGCCTCAGGTAGTCAGCCTGAAGTATGCATGTAGCCCTTGAGTCAAAGTGCCCAGCTGCATTGGCTGTTGCACATGGAGGAGCATCCCTTCTGTTTCAGCAACCTGTTGGTTCTCAGGGGAAAGAGGAGGTAGGAGCAGCAATAGGAAGTGCTTCCTGTCTGCTCTTGCATGTGGGTATTTAGATTTAGTTTAGTTTAGTTAACCATTTGATATACTGCCCTTAGACAATGAGCACAGCAGGACAGTTTACAAAGTACATAAAAGAGATGAGGCTGTCTGGAGCTGATATCTCAAAGCTGGAGGCTGATGCTGAAAGCCTTGCAGTAGAGCCACAGCTCAGTTAGCTCTCCAAACTTACCTTGGCACGCTATATGCAATGAACATGCAAATTACTACCATGTTAAAATTGATGCAGAATGCACCGCATGGGCAGGGTGCCACAATTTTGACGATGACGGCGCCTGAGGTAGGAGTGAGTGGGCATTACACCTGCCTCATTTAGAAGTACAGGGTCTTGGGGGGTGCTGGGTGAGGGGTAGGGTTGGGGGTTCCCATTAGCCACAAATAAGTCAGCACAGGGAAAGGTGCCACTAGACACCAGGTAACTTTTTTCTTTTTTTAAAGCATTGGGGAAATAATGTCAAGGGAGAAGGTGTTGGTGCAGAAAGCTAAACGGGCATGGATGCTAGGTCAGGCTACTTTTGCCCTGGACCTGGTGAAAAAATTAGAGTGATATTTGAAAGGTATTAATATACAAACAAACCTTTTCCAGAGATGGGAAGGTGGTAGAACTGGAGGACATGAATTTAGATTGCAGGGGGACTGACTCGGGAATACTATCAGGAAGTACTTTTTCACATAGAGGGTGATAGATGCTTGGAGTGCCCTTCTTCAGGAGGTGGTTGAGTTGAAAACAGTAACAGAATTCAAAAATGTGAGGGATAAACACAAAGGAATCTTGTATGGAAGGCATGGAACCAAACAAGCTTAATGGTGATTAGATGGCAAAACACCAGTAATTGAGAAGCAAAGCCATTACTGGGCAGACATTTATGGTCTGTGTCTTGATCATGGCTTGTCAGATTTGGATGGACTGGAGTGGGGCTTTGATGACAACTTCAGTAGTTGGAGAACAAATCCAGTGTCGGGCAGGCATCTACGATCTGTGCCCTGAAAATGGCAAGGACAAATCCAAGAACAAGGATGCATATGTAGTATTGCATCATACCTTATGCTATGAGTTTTGTGGTCTTTGTCTGCCATCATCTACTATGGTACTATGTAACTGCACGTCAGAGGTCATGTTTTGTTTTGTGCACTGGGGAGGCATACTTAATGGTCTCATGTGCATTCATTTGAATCTAATGTATACCGCACTGAGGTAAACCCATGCTCATCCACTTCCTGCATCACTTGTCAGCATATACCTCACAGTATCCACACAACTGAGCTGGCAGTAGGGTTCTGCATCTGTCCTCTGGGAAGGACCCCCACACATCCTGTATTGAACTTGAAGTTAAAAACAGCCAATAGTACATAAAAAATTGACCAATTAATATTCCAAATGTAAATTAATTTTATTTGCAAAAGAACAGAGAAGGAAAAGATCTTTGTGAACTACAATTGAGTATTTTGTTTGTTTCCTAAGGTGTCTAATACATTGTTAAATATAATATCAATCTTTTTTATTGATAGTTTCAAATATTTTGCAATCTATACAATGAAGAAATTACTTCCCATATACAAGAAAAGAAAATTATCATTCCAAATTTAAACAGAAAATATTCATATTGGAAGCCCTATCAGACCAAGATATTGATGTAGCGTCAGAGTTAATGTCTTTTCAGCAAGAAATTTTTTTCAGATTGTCTGCCATCCTGAAAAGATAGCTATTTCCTTGAAATTTCAGAAGGCATTTACAGGGAACTCTGAAAAAGAAATGGGCTCTGCTCTGAAGGTCTGCTCTGCTAAAGGTCTGAAAGCTATGCCTATTTTGAATAGCTTTAGAAACATCAAGAAAAATGGAAGCTCAAAGTCCTAAAAAATAAATACCACATTTAAGAAAATAATTTTTTAGATCTGCATCACAATCCATAGCCAAATCAAATTGTAGTGGACTGCCACAGGGATCTGTACTGGGACCGGTGTTATTTAACACTAGGAAAAAAGGCCCGTTTCAGACACAAAGGAAACGGGCACTAGCAAGGTTTTCGTTGGAGTGTGTACGTTTTACAGACTGTGTGCGAGAGTGAGTGTATGATAAGGCTCCTTCTACTAGGGGGCAGGCGGCCATTTGGGCCGAACGTTTTTTGGTTCCTCCATTGGATATTTGTAAGGCAGCAACTTGGTCTTCTTTGCATTCATTCTCGAAGCATTACTGATTGGATGTGCAGTGCCGCCAGGAAGCCGTTTCGGGGTAAGGGTTCTCATGCCAGGCTTGCTGGGGTCCCTCCCTTAAATTGTGCTGCTTTGTTGCTTCTCACGAGTCAGTTCCTGGACCGGTCCGGAGGGCCGCTAAGGAAGGAGAAATTAGATCTTTCCTTTAGTCCCTCTGGACCGGTCCAGATCTCTCCCAGATAAATGAGCGGTGTATATAGGTGTTGTTGCATCTGGTGTTTATTTTAGTTTATAATAGGAGCTATTCTGTAGTTTGCACTTAAAAAATAAATAAATATATCTTTTTTATTATAACACGGAATTTATTTCCATTGAGCAGTTCGACACGGAGGTGTCGTTATCTTGCTTGGCATGGATTGACTGCTAACATTTCCAGTGGCACAGAGGAAGGGTAGCTATTCTTGCTCTTTTTTCTTCTTCTGCTTTGGTACTTGTTTACTGAATCTAAGGCTAGTTGCACAGGGCTCTTACTGGCTCTAGAGATTCAGAATTCTCAGTCTCCACCTGCTGGAAGGAAAGAGTACATAACGCACGAGTCAGTTCCTGGACCGATCCGGAGGGACTAAAGGAAAGCAAATTAGCAGGTAAGATCTAATTTCTCCTTTTGCATTTATCCACATTAATTTTATCTGCCATTTGGATGCCAAGTCTTCCAATTTTCTAAAGTCTTCTTGCAATTTTTCACAGTCCACTTGTGTTTTAACAATCTTGAATAGTTTTGTGTTATCTGCAAATTTAATCACCTCACTCGTCGTTCCGATTTCCATATCATTTATAAATATGTTAAATAGCACCGGTCCCAGTACAGATTCCTTTGGCACTCCACTATTTAACCTCCTCCATTGAGAGAAGTGACCATTTAACCCTTCCCTTTGTTTTCTGTCCAATAACCAATTCCTAATCCACACCAGAACATTGCCTCCTATCTCATGACTATTTAATTTTCTCAGGATTCTTTCATGAGGAACTTTATCAAAAGCTTTCTGAAAATCTAGATACACAACATCTTTTTTCTCCCTGCCGTGTGCAAGCAAATTAGAGGAGATTTTACACATATTGGACTGCAGATGTGTTCTTCTAATGTAGCCATTCATCATAAGGCATTGCAGCTTTTCTTGTCTTGTGATGTTAAAAAGAACTTTCTCATCTTAGCAGATGGCAGTACATGTGGATATCTGTCAGCAAGCATACCAGTTATGCACTATGACCAGCTTCGTAGCCAATTTCTACACTTCATCTCTGACGGACATCTGCAAAGCTGCCATCCGGTCCTTGGTCTATGCTTTTATAGCTCACTACTACCTGGATTGGTCTCTTAGCTTGAGTGGTGACATAAGATAACCTGTTGTACAGAAGTTTCCTAACTTGCTTCAACCTGCCATGGCAAGGTTTCAAGGGATAACCTCTCAAATTTAAATCAGTTCTTGACCCTCACTCAGCTTAGGAATCATCTACATCAGTCTTCCTTTTCCAGCTTGTCCACAATGAAAGCAGGACTACTTAGGTGTAACAGGGGTTCTCTGGACAGTAGGGTAAACTAACCATACAGTTCCTCCTTCCTGCCTTGGTGGTTGAAGCTGCCATTACTTATTTCCACATACTATCTCAGCTATGCAGTGAACTGTCACAGGAAAGCAAGTTCCAATCAGGCAGGAACATTAATACATGCCCAGAAAGTATTCTATGCTTTTGTGGGATCTTGTAGAACAGACTCAAGATGGCATAATGGGCGGAACTGGAGACCTATTGACCTACACATACATATGCACAGTTACATCTGCCTCTGATAATTTTATAAAGGCACATGTGGCATCTGGGATTTTTTTAATATCCAATTCTCTTTATAGAGCAAACAGAGCTAACATTAGCCAATAAGATTGTAGCAAACATGTAGGGTCTACATACATAGCTCTGTTGTCCCAACAAGTAGTTTCATGTTTTCATTTTTCCCCTTTTTTCCCTCCTACTCACTTCCATCCTGTAGACCTACCCATTAGGCACCTTCCAGTTACAGTCCCTCTCTGAGGATTGAGCTTTGGTTCTTAGGCCTGCCCACACACAAACACATACACACACTTCCCCCTCCCCCCCTTCCCTTACCCCAAACCCTCAAACCTCCCCCACCAACATCCCTACTGTCCTTCCCCTACCCTACAAGCATGACAAAAATGCATGCAAAGGGGGAAAATAGGCCTGCACAAGGATAAATAATCTCAACTAATCAAGCCTCAAGAGAACAGAAATATGGTGGGAAACAAGATATGACTAAGACCTTATAAAACGGGAAGCAGGCATGATATATGCTCCATAATTTAACCGGCAGTACTAACACATATGAACCCTAACTACATCACCACCTCCCTCACCGACATCCAACAGGATTTCATTTTTTTGTCCTGAAATGAATGTAATTGGGGTTGGTAAAAGATACCTATTTGGAATTATTATAAACTGCAAGACATTTACAAGGAAATGTAATAACAATTTGAACACCAAGAGGCTTATTTTCAAAGCACTTAGCCTCCCAAAGTTCCATAGAAACCTATGGAACTTAGCCTCCCAAAGTGCTTTGAAAATATGCCTCCAAGAGGCATAAAGAAGTAGACTTTTTCCTCCTCTTATGCATCCCTGCAAAAATCTGGGAAAACAGACCTTTTTGTCCTAGAAATAAAACAAGTGTACTACAAAAGCTGCATCTGTTTTATAAAGGAAACTTATATACCTATATGTCTTCATAAAATTGCTTTCCCGAAAGCTCCCAAACAAAGTTAGCGAGTAACTTTATACGTATTCATTGCATATTCTGTAAAATACCCTTATCGGTACCAATTTTCTCTCCCACTCTGCCCATCCTCTGCCCTTGGAAGCACCTACACTTGTGAAGGGCATTTCTATAACTGGGTGCCTGCATTTATACATCCCTTGCGTGTGTAAATTTACAGAACACTCATTCTTTCTGAGTAATTGTACACTTATGCACGTAAGTGCTAGCAGAGCACCTAAACACTTCTGTAAGGCATGAGTGGAGCATGGGAGGGGCATGAGCAATGCTGCCACTTACAAATGCAACTTATAGAACACTATAAGCTAACATTCATCTTTGCCACATCTATGTGCCTGCAGTTACCAGGTCTATGATCAGTGTAACTTTGGCCATGTAAATGTAATTCATACTGATACTGAGTTATGCTAGTATTGTATAACAGGATCAGGGCATCCAGTAGAACAGGCTTTCACCACACAGCATCAGGATGCCTAAAAGGAGGATCCCGCTTGAAGAATTGCTCCCATATTGATTAAAAGCAGGCTGTATGTTTCAACGTGCCTACTTTACATGTGTATACCCCAGGCAGTTTTATACGTGCCAGTTTGAGCATGCAGAATAGCATTTTCAATCATGCTCAGTTATAAAAGTGCCCTCTTAAAGTTCATTGTTCCTCAGGGCAAACAGTTGTAGATCATTTTACATGTAATAGTCTTTTTGGTTTTACCTGTAGGTATAGAAGTACATTATTAAAAGGTTATGTGACTGATCCTTCTTTCTCTCAGATTCCTGGAGAGGTTGTGATGAAGGCATTGTTGTACTGTTGTTGTTTTTGTTTTTACTTTTGAAGTATGTTATTTTGTAACTTGCCTTGAGTGCTTTGTTTGTTAGCAGGGAAAGAAATGTCCATAAACAAAATAAGACCTCCAGGTGATTAGTGTCTTTGTTTGCTATAGTTAATTGGTAGGGTGCTAGAGGCTAGTGCTTCCTCTTTCTGAAATTTGATTCATGTAACATAAATGGTTTCCTTCTAGTCCTAACCTGCAGCTGATTGAAGGGGATGCTGAGCAGTTATCTGGGATGATAAGCTTTACATGTAACCTTGCAGAGAATGTCAGCAGCAAGGTTCGCCAGCTTGACCTTGCCAAGGTAGTTATTTGTTTAAATTTTATATACCGCCTACAGTCTCAAAAGCTTATCAAAGCATTGTAAATTCAGGCACAGTGGGGTATTTTTCTGTCCCTGGAGGGCTCACAATCTGAGTGTGTTCCTGAGGCAATGAAGGATTGAGTGACTTGCCCAAGATAACAAGGAGCTGCAGTGGGATTTGCCCACTGCTCTAACCATTAGGTTACTCCTCTAGTCAATGGAATACCCATGGAAAGGAGTCAATCACCTAAGAGTCACAAAATCAATCCAGAATACATGCATGACCTCTAGATTTCTGTGTGTTCAAGTGCAAAGATAATTCGAAGAACTTGGTTAAGTTCATTTGGGAAATTCAAAATCTTAGTTTTTCTTCTAGATTGTTTCTCAAGGTATTTCAGTCTCCTGTGTATAAAGGAGCTATTTTTAACCATTGCTCCCTTAAAGGCTTGAATGTCTTCAAGCCACATCCCCAAAGAAGCCACTTTAGCTGTATGTTGATCAAGCACTTGAGACTGCACCCCATTAGTATGGGAAATTAAAGTCGTATCTCCCACAGACATTGAGCACGTGGATGATTTCCCAGAGTGCCTCCATTGTCACCGGTTTCTGCAGCTTCTGCACACAAATGCTTGTAGCCAGCTCGCCCCTACTTTGGTCGGGGGGAGGGTCTTAATTTGCTGCAGATCTCCATCTGACCTCTCAGCTGATTCCACTGAAAACAAATTAGCCTGCCCTTACTGCACAGCAGAACTCGCTTCCAGGCTGGGGCAGTCCCAATCTCTTGCAGAGGCTAAGGGAAGCCCTACTGCTGTTGGATGCTCCCTCCAACATGACTGAAAATAACTTCACTGAAGTACTGGTAGTAATGCCAAAATGCTCAAGGGTGAGTTGTACCAGCAGTAAGGTGGCTTAAGGGGCTGAGGAAACATACCGGACTTTTCTTTATATTTCCCTATTCTGGGAAATGGCTAGACCTAAAAACCACCAATGAGGTAAGGAGCTACTGACAGTATGTCCTCTCACAACGCCATATTGGATCCTCTGCTGCACAGTATTCTAAAGGGATGAATTCATAGTTCTCAGTCCCCATCTGCTGATAGGATGACAAAGCTCAAGCTTCTGGACTGGTCTGGAGGGACTCAAAGAAAGTTAGCAGGTAATCGGGCTCATTTTCAAAGCACTTAGCCTTACAAAGTAAGTGCTTTGAAAATGCGCCTCAATGTATCCTTACTGTCATGGTTTGCACAAAACTAACCTATATTGTTACCCATTTTGAACCTGATTGATTAGGGATTTGATGGGATACAGATCCTTTACATAACATTTGTATTTTATGTTCCTGTTCTGATTGGTTAGTCCAGATAGGACGGTATATCATCAAATTCAATAAATAAATAAATAAAATAAACGGAGATGTTGCCCTTGAATGTAAACTGATAGGGTTAGTTTTGATATTGAATGAGATGCTGTGAATTTATGATGATGTCGCCATTTTATAATACAGTAATACTACATTTCATTACTTTGATTTTGAATTTCACGCCTGGAAAATGAACCTCAGTAGGTCCAAAATCTTATCTTTAAACGTTCTTAGCTATGTAAAGGTATTATCTCTGCTGAGTTACATACTTAGTTTATCAAGCCTTTATATCTTATCTGGTCTTTTGGGCAGAACCGTCTGTATCAGGCCATACAGAGAGCTGATGACATCTTAGACTTGAAATTCTGCATGGATGGAGTTCAGACTTCCTTGAGAAATGAGGACTATGAGCAGGCTGCAGCTCACATTCATCGATACCTGTCCTTGGATAAATCTGTCATTGAACTGAGCCGTCAGGGCAAAGAAGGTATGGAGCATGTTTATGGGCACAAGATCAGGCAACAGAGAAAAAAAGGAACAAAGCACGCTGACAGAAGAGAAAAGGAATCAGGAAAGGAAGTTCTGAAACATAGAGTATGATAACAAATAAGCTTATATAGCCTGACCAATTTATGAAAAAATTGATGTCAGTTTCTAGCAAAAGCAAGAAAAGTTGAAGGATTTATAATAGAGCCTGAGAGGGAAGAAAGCATAGATGAAGTAAAATAGAAAAGTAATGAATGATATCTAAAACCCTTTGACTTTTGGACTGTCTAAAACTAACTGCTCATGGTTATTATTACTATCTAGAGCTGCTCTTTGGGACATTGATATTAATTTCTTAATTATGGCGTTACTAGTTGACTTTTTTCTCTAAACTTATCTTTTTAGGGTATTCTTAGTGTTTTTACATCATATAATATTTATGCTTTGTGCAACACCTTGGGTTTTTTTGGAAAGGCATGTCATAATCATTTATTTTATTATTTAGCTTAACTGTATGAGTGAGATCAATGAAGAGAAAGTAAAACAAATTAGCAAAAAGCAGAGCATCTGGAGGAAAAAAAATCTCTTTATTTGTGCACAAGAGATAGATCAATACTCTCTCCACTTGTATTAATGTTATGTAGATGATTTCTAATTTCAGAGACCATGGAAGAGCTATCTATTAACAACTTAAATCTAAGAAGTCTTCAATGTGCTGCTGACACTGTATTTAAAGCACATAAGAAAGAAGAGCTAACAAATGATAGACTATACATAACCTGGAAGGTCTACAGAATGAGCTTGAACACTAAGTGGGCAGAAAGAATACCAGCACTATAGAAATAATGGTTGAAGTGCAGAAACTGGAATGAATATAACAATATAGATATCTAAGGGCCTCTTGTATCAAACTGTGCTAGTGGATCCCGGTGCGGTAATCCATCAAGCCCATTCACTTTGAATGGGCTCCGTCGGCATTGCTGCTTGGCTTGATAAAAGAGGCTCTAAGTGATTAAATCAGAGTAGATGGAAACTTTAACAGATGAGAAATGAAAAATGGTTTGGAGAAGTATAAGGAATTTATTACAAGGAGCATAGAACGGTGACAAAGACATTCTGCTAATTCAATTGTTCCAAAGGTTAAGAAGCAACAGGGGGTTAGTGGTGTTTCTTGAAACATTTAAATTTTTTTATTTTATTTTTACCTCTGTTGTTAACAGATATACTCGGTGAAGTTTGCTATTTTATGTTTTTATTTCATTCTCTGCTGAGAACACTGATATGGATGTTTCTGATGGACAGTGTAGTAGATATTGCATTGCCCATATAAGAACAGTCTTTAGCTCTGAAAGCCTCTTTTGTATGAGTTTGCTTCATTTGTATTGCTGGATAATACTCTTTTAGAGTTGGGGGATCTATGCTGGTTTGCACTAGGCCAGAATTGCTTCTTTTATTGCATAGAGCCATATTGGGCTGGTAAATTGCAAAGTTTGTAGTGATATTTATTTTTCTGTATTCTCATTCCCATGAGGAGTTGTTTGTGGTATCTTAGAGCCTGTTTAGATTATAAGGTTAATACTGGACTTTAGTTGGGAGGCTTGGAAATCTTAGTTTTTTATTTTGTTTTGCAAGGGGACTTCTTATTTTGTTCCAGGGGGGCTGGGGTTTCAAGGGAGGTCTCATAGTGACCTGGATCCATTATAAAAACTGGGAGTACAAATAGGTCTGGGCGGAGGGGAGGGTGGATGGGAGGGGGAAATAACTCAGTACATATGATATGTTTTAATTTTATGTGGGGTTTATGGTATTCATAAGCTTCAAACAACTTGGGAAATCTTTGGATGTCGATGATTGGGACTGGAGGAGAGTTGATATAGGGTGGGCTGCTCGCTGGGATAGCCCTGCCCCCCTATATAAGGATGATCTGTGCTACGTATTTCTTTAATGCGTATTCTTATTTTGCTGTTTATTGGCCACTTAATACAAAACCTTTTTCAATAAAAATTTATTTTTGCAAAAAAATATATATTCATCCTATTAAGGTCATTTTGTAGAATGTGGGGGGTATTTCGTCACCCATTAAGAGAGAGAAAACTCTTCAAGCCCTCAGTCATAATGGGATGGATGTTGCCATGTTGCAAGAGACCCATTTATTTATTTATTCATTCATTCATTCTTTCCATTATTTAGCCTGTCCTCCTGACAGCTCCCAGAACAGGTTACAGAATTATATTCATAATATAATAAAACAGTACAACATATAATTAATTGGGACTGGAAATGAGTTGATACAGGATGGGCTGCTCGCTGGGACTAGGGGGCATGCAATGAAGCTACAAAGTAGTAAATTTTTAAAAAATCGGAGAAAATATTTCTGGGATTCGTTGCCAAGAATATGGTAAAAGCAGTTAGCAAGGTTTTAAAAAGGTTTGGATAAATTCTTAAAAAAAGTCCATAAGCCATTATTAAGATGGACTTGGGGAAAATCCACTGCTGATTTCTAGGATAACCAGCATAAAATGTATTGTACTGTTTTGGGATCTTGCCAGGTACTTGTAAACTGGATTGGCCACTGTTGGAAACAGGATGCTGGGCTTAATAGACCTTCGGTCTGTCCCAGTATGGCAGCGCTTATGTTCTTACCCTCCAATACATTGATCTTCCTCAAGTTCTCCTCCACCATATTCTCCACTCTCACCACCCATTCAGACACAGTCTCAGCAGATCTTTCCATTTGGTTCAACCGATTACTCACTGTTTGTGTCAGTGTATTAATAGCTGTCAACTGGTGCAGCCTCCCTCGATTATCCATCAGGAATTAGTCTGGTTTCCACAAGTGCTTCCTGCAACAGCAAAACTCCCCAACCAGACCTATTCCTCTAACTCTCATCTGGTTTGAGATGCTCGCCTCTCCCCTGTTCAAGGTGTCAAATGCTTCGGGGTGATACCCTGCATTCCTCTCCACAGAAACCTCCCTTGCTTTGGTCACACTCAGGGGTTGGGGAACTAGTAGCTAGTGATTGGGGAGGCAGGCAGGCGGGCTGTGCAAAACGCATATCCCAAGCCCCACCAACACTCTCTGTCCCAGTGGGGCAGTAATGCCTTCATTTTGGTCCCAATATGGAAAATCAAATTGAAGAATAGAGACCTGACCCCATGGAGGAGCAAAGGGTAAGACTGCATGAACCTTTCTGCTCCTTTTCAGAATCCCAGCTCCAGAAAAAACAAAATTTAGAGACACTAGCACCAGTGCAGCCAGCCTTCACTATTGCTCTGTCAGCCATCTTGGATTCTCTCCTACCCCCTCCAATTCCCTCACCTAAAGATTTCAAAAATTTACAGACTTGGTACTTAAATTTGTGGCTACCGCAGGAGGTGCTTGATTTTTCTCAGTTAATCAAATGGATTCCTGCTTTGTCAACAAATGCAGATTTAAGAGAATGTCAGTTTCGGCTATTATTTCATGCTTATTTTACACAAGAACAAGCGTATAAATTGGGACATGTAGACACACGTTTATGTTTAAAGTGTGGCAAAGTGTCAGGTTCATTCTACCATTTTTTTGAACTTGACCTCAGATAAAGCAGTTTTGGTGGGCAGTGATAAATTTATTTGGAAATACTGATTGGACAATGTCTCCAATTATCACCCACTGATGGCTTATTAATATAACGCTGTGGGGATTATAAGGGTGAAGTTTGACTCACTTATACTGCAGGGCATTGACAACCATGATAGAGGTATATAAAATAATGAGTGGAGTGGAACAGGTGGATGTGAAGCTTCTGTTCACGCTTTCCAAAAATACTAGGACTAGGGGGCATGCGATGAAACTACAGTGTAGTAAATTTAAAACAAATCGGAGAAAATTTTTCTTCACCCAACGTGTAATTAAACTCTGGAATTCGTTGCCGGAGAAAGTGGTGAAGGCGGTTAGCTTAGCAGAGTTTAAAAAGGGGTTGGACGGTTTCCTAAAGGACAAGTCCATAAACCGCTACTAAACGGACTTGGAAAAATCCAAAATTCCAGGAATAACATGTATAGAATGTTTGTACGTTTGGGAAGCTTGCCAGGTACCCTTGGCCTGGATTGGCCGCTGTCGTGGACAGGATGCTGGGCTCGATGGACCCTTGGTCTTTTCCCAGTATGGCATTACTTATGTACTTATGTACTTATGTAACCAATTATGCCATAAGGCTGGATTGATAGGGAGGAAAAAATCATTTTGAGTGTTTGGATACTCAGTGACCTGCCCACCTTTTGAAGTTGGCAGAACAGATTTCCTAGAATAATGTTGTTGATGCAGAAACATGCTAAACTTTCTTTGAAGAAGAAGAAAATCTTTTTATTCACTTGTGAAGCACATATGCAATCTTCGCCTCCCCAGGCTAGAAGTTTGATTCTTAACTCCCTCTTTTGCTGGTAATTGATACAGTTATTTCCATTTCTGAGTTGTTGTTTGATGTGACAGTGAGTTTGGGTGTGTTTTTTTGGTTGGGAGGAAGAGGTAAGGGGGGGGTTGGATATCTTTACGGAGGTTCCTTCTATGGCGGGGGGATATTGGAGCTCCCCCCCCCCCCCCCCCCCGTCTTATTTTAACTTGGAGCCTGGAGATGCTGGTTAACAGAGAATTGGAGTCATCACCCAGCTAGCCCTTGTATATTGGTTCACTTGGATGATATTTGAGAGGTGGGAGAGAGAAGGGGTTAAAAAGGAACTTGTTTTATTTTGTTCATTTTTCATTTGTTTCTTCGTGATTGGTACTGCAGTACTGGTTGTTCACTTCAATAAAAAGTCTTAAAAGTACTAGGAGCATAGATCTAAAGGTAAAGAAGAGGCTGATGGGTGTATACAACTTCTGAGGGGTATGATAAAGCATGTGCTTTTTGAGTTTTGAAAAGTAGCTAGAAGACACTTAATCTCAAAAGTAAAAGTCAATGAAGAAGGGGAGGTGGGTGAATCATGGTGGAAGACCTGGCCAACAGGAAGTTGAAATTTGCTAGGTTATGCATTGGGTTTGGGAGGGGGTTGGTTTTTGTGTTTTTCGTTTTTTTTTTTTGGTTGTTTTTTTAACCAGCTAATTGTTGTATTGGATTATATGAAAGAAAGCACCAGTGAGAGAGGAAAATATACCTGTGTCAAGATCTGGAAATATGCACAAAGTAAATAGGAAAGATGAGCACAGACAGAACTGGTGCTCCTTAGTTTTCAATCTTTGTAATCAAAGACTGCAAGTGATGATGGTTAATGATGATGAAAGAAGAAAAGTTTTTGAAATGGAAAAGTGAATTAAACAAAGAACTAGTGAAACAGAAGACATTAAGCATTTGATTTTAGAAAGAAAATATTCAAAATAGTGTATTAATATAATTTGCAAACAAAATATGTTCCTAAAATTGTGATGATATGTACATTACACTTTGTGCAGGGCTAAGAATGTAAGCCAGAAATATGTGCATTTGAGAAGATTGCTCTATATAGCAGGGGAAAAAAAGGGACTACTGGGGCTTTGGTGGGAGTTTCTCAGTATAGTAGAGACAGAATGGGGAGGGGGAAGGGGCTTGAGAGAAAAGCCATAAATAATCACTCTGGTTCTGCGGCTTCAGGCCTTGCCCATTAACATGCCAAGGAGTGATGTAACTGCAGGTTCCATATGGCATGGCAGCTTGAGAGAAAGGAAGCTTACCTATCCAGAATACCTTGAGCTATAATTTTACAGTACACGCTACTGTTTTCATTATCAAGATGCCTATCTGCAGATAGGTGGTTCTGGCTAGCTGAATTTTCTCACCTTTTGTTCTCTTTGGCTGTGCCAGGTAGCATCATCGATGCCAACCTGAATCTCCTGCAGGATGCGGAGCAGCGCCTGAAGGTCATTGTTGCTGAAAAATTCAGTGTGGCCACCAAGGAGGGGGACTTGCCGCAGGTGGAACGCTTCTTCAAGATCTTTCCTTTACTCGGCTTGCATGAGGAGGGGCTGAGCAAGTTCTCAGAGTATCTCTGCCAACAGGTAAGCTGTACTAGTTGCAAAACTAGAGACTTCTGCCCTCATGTGTTTCAAAGACCTTTACAAATTACTCTCATATAACCTGTTGAAATACTATGGTAATGCCAATGTGTAACCCATGCCAGCCCTAAACCTTCAGTGCTGCCTGATTTATTGTAATAATCACTTGATATATGTCCATGTAATAATTTTCTGTATATCAAAACCTACTGCACATCCACAGAGGTACTTTTGTATTGCTCTTGTTTAGTAAACAGTACCTTTCACAAATTAACAAAGAAGCAGTACTGTTTTAATTGTATTTTATCAATCACTTTCTTTTGGAGAATGTGAGTTAGGTCCGGTGAAAAGATCCTGTGCTTTGGTTTGGAAGTCAGTGCTCTTTTTTTTTTTCCCCCTCCCTCTGTTGAGTTTCGTTTTTCTTTGTAATACACCTATGATGGTATAATGGAAAAAAAGGCTCAAAACCTTTTCTCCAGAGTCTGTACCTCCCTTGTGCCTATTTGACTGACTGTACATTTGTCCTTTAGATGGTAAGCTCCTTGAGCAGGTACTGTCCTTCTATGTTAAACTGTACAGCGCTGCGTAACCCTAGTAGAGCTTTAGAAATGTTAAGTAGTAGTAGTGCAGCAGACCTGGATTGTTTTGCGAGTATTTTGTCTGAAAATGCAGGAATCGTTTCCTTTGCTAGAGAAGGCAATCAAGTGGCAGCCTTACCAAGAGTAGCTCTTCTAATCGGTGTCTTCTGGGATTGACACAGTGCATTCTTTGGTCCCCTCTGACGTGAAATTTCTCAATATAGCTGTTGGAGTTGGTTCTATACTATCTCCCACAGCCAACAGTAAGGAAGTCATAGCCTGGGAATGTCTGGTGTCAGGAAGAGCTCCAGAAAGTGGGTAACTGGATCTGAATCTGCTAAAGGAGAGGTGGCAACTGCACTTATTGTTTGGAAGCCACCCGAGGAAGCCCGCAGAGAAATGAGGAGGTTGAAGGAGGTCTCTTCTGCTGCTCCCAATTCGAGCATAATAATGAAGGTAGATTTCTCTGCTCAGATACTCCCTATAATTAGTTACCTTAGAGGCCATTTGAACAACTCTTGTGAAGCTGGTTACTATTGTATACTACCTGTACTATGTAGAGAAGATGATATGTCATCAGGTCGGCTTGCACTCTGCAATGCTAAAGGAATTAGCATTGTCCCTGCAAATATATTTTCCTGAAAAGATTTAAAAAAAAAAAAAACATGTTTGATCTGATTGTATAATCTGACTGTGTTTCAAACTGTTTGTGTTTCAAACTGGTTTATTGATATCTGTGAATCTGAAAACTAGATTTCTGATTTCAAGCTGCCAGCAAGTATTAGAAATCTTTCTTTTGCCAAGTTTCTGAGCTCCTTCCTTCCCCCACCCCATCCATCTCAGCTCACCTGGCTTTTTTCTGCAGCCATTTTAAAAGCACAAGTGTGTTTTCTGTGGAGAGCTGTGTTGCTGGTCTCTGGCTGGGAGAAACTCAGATAAGGCTTGTACTGGCTATATTTGTGGCTTTTCCTACCCTAGAATTGTGGTTTTTTTTGCACATCTCTACCTACTATCCTTGTGTTCCCCTTGTCCCAATCAGCTTTGTAGAAAAGAGGCTTAATACAGGCCTAAGATAGGTTTTACAGTAAACACATTCCACAAGTTTAGGTTTCTCCGAGGACAAGCAGGCTGCTTGTTCTCACTGATGGGTGACGTCCACGGCAGCCCCTCCAATCGGAATCTTCACTAGCAAAGTCCTTTGCTAGCCCTCGCGCGCACCGCGCATGCGCGGCCGTCTTCCCGCCCGAAACCGGCTCGAGCCGGCCAGTCTTCTTTCGTCCGCACTCGGTACGGTTGTGTTTTCACCGTGTCGAGCCCCGGAAAGTCGACCTCGCGCGTCCTTTTTCTCTTTGACGTGTTTTTTTCTTCGGAAAATCTTTAAAAAATTTGTTCGGGAAGTGCTCCGGAAGCCCCCTCGGGTTTCGTTTTGCCCCTTCCCGTATTTTCAGACTTTGCCCCGGTAAGTTTTCTTTCGTCGTCGGGGTAGGCCTCTTTTCGGCCTCGGTCGAGATTTTTCTCCCTCAAAGGTTTGGTGCTCACTTTCGTCATTTCGGATTTTGATTTCGCCGGCGTGATTTTTCCGCCCATGACATCGAAGCCTTCCAGCGGCTTCAAGAAGTGCACCCAGTGCGCCCGGGTAATCTCGCTCACTGACAGGCACGCGTCGTGTCTTCAGTGTCTGGGGGCCGAGCACCGCCCTCAGGCCTGTAGTCTGTGTTCCCTTTTGCAAAGGCGGACTCAGGTAGCGAGATTGGCCCAGTGGAACGTTTTGTTCTCGGGCTCTTCGTCGGCATCGGCACCGGGGGTATCGTGTGCATCGGCGTCTTCAGCGTCCAGAGCTTCATCCTCGGCTGCCAGTGCATCGAGGCATCGGACCTCTGCATCGGCGCCGAGACATCGCGTCCTCCTCGTCGGTACCGGGAAGCTCCGGAGACATGCTTCGTTCCAAGAAGTCGAAGAAGCATCGTCACCGGTCCCCTTCCCGTGTCGGTACCGAGAGCTCTGGGTCGCCGAGGGAGTCGGCACCCAGCAGGCATCGGCACCGAGAGGACCGCTCACCCTCTGTTCAGGAGGTGTCGATGCGCTCCACTCTGGACAGCCCGGAACAGCCTCCACGCCCGGAACAGGTTCTGACGTCGACGCCTGCATCGACCTCCATGCCTTTCTCTGCAGCCGCTCTGAACGAGAGCCTCCGGGCCGTTCTCCTAGAGATTCTGGGAGAGCTGCTGCGCCCTACCCCTCCGGTACCGGCGGTGCTTGCGCCACCGGTACCGTCGAGCGTGGCACCGGCTGGCCCATCGCCCGAGGTGAGGTCTCCGGCGTCGGTGCCGCGTGCGGTACCGGCTGCCATCGCCTCCCAGGAAGGCTCCCCGACTACGTCGGCGGAGGGAGCTTCGCCGATGCGGCGAGGGAGTCTACCTCTCGACGCCCCCATCGTGGACGTGGCTCCACGGAGTCGAGTCGGGCACGGTTGCAGACACAGGTCCGTGAACTTGTGTCTGACACCGAGGGTGAGGCCTCGTGGGAAGAGGAAGAAGACCCCAGATATTTCTCTGACGAGGAGTCTGAGGGTCTTCCTTCCGATCCCACTCCCTCTCCTGAAAGACAGCTTTCCCCTCCTGAGAGTCTGTCTTTCGCTTCCTTTGTCCGGGAGATGTCTACGGCCATCCCCTTCCCGGTGGTTGTGGAGGACGAGCCCAGGGCTGAAATGTTTGAGCTCCTGGACTATCCTTCTCCACCTAAGGAAGCGTCCACTGTTCCCCTGCACCATGTCCTCAAAAAGACATTGCTGGCGAACTGGACCAAGCCTTTAACTAATCCCCACATCCCCAAGAAGATCGAGTCCCAGTACCGGATCCATGGGGACCCAGATCTGATGCGCACCCAGTTGCCTCATGATTCTGGAGTTGTGGATCTGGCCCTAAAGAAGGCTAAGAGTTCTAGGGAGCATGCTTCGGCGCCCCCGGGCAAGGACTCTAGAACCTTAGACTCCTTTGGGAGGAAGGCCTACCATTCTTCTATGCTCGTGGCCAAAATTCAGTCTTACCAGCTCTACACGAGCATACACATGCGGAACAATGTGCGGCAGTTGGCGGGCTTGGTTGATGCTCTCCCCCCTGAGCAAGCCAAGCCTTTTCAGGAGGTGGTCAGGCAGCTGAAGGCGTGCAGAAAATTCCTGGCCAGAGGGGTGTATGACACCTTTGATGTTGCGTCCAGGGCCGCTGCTCAAGGTGTGGTGATGCGCAGGCTCTCATGGCTGCGTGCCTCCGAC
The DNA here is from genome assembly GCF_901765095.1 of Microcaecilia unicolor. Lineage (NCBI taxonomy): Eukaryota > Metazoa > Chordata > Amphibia > Gymnophiona > Siphonopidae > Microcaecilia > Microcaecilia unicolor. Next base: position 176,961,376 of record NC_044035.1, read on the forward strand.
CTGGAGAATAGAATCCAGCAGCGGATTGCGGACTCGCCTTGCCGTGCGGATAATATTTTTGGAGAGAAAGTCGAACAGGTGGTAGAGCAGCTCCACCAGCGGGACACCGCATTCGACAAGTTCTCCCGCCGGCAGCCTTCAGCTTCTACCTCTACAGGTAGACGATTTTTCGGGGGAAGGAAGACTGTTCCCTACTCTTCTGGCAAGCGTAGGTACAACCCTCCTTCTCGACAGCCTGCGGCCCAGGCTAAGCCCCAGCGCGCTCGCTCTCGTCAGCAGCGTGCGACTCAGCAAGGCCCCTTGGCTCCCCAGCAAAAGCAAGGAGCGAGCTTTTGACTGGCTCCAGCAGAGCATAGCCGCCATCCAAGTGTCAGTGCCGGGCGACCTGCCAGTCGGAGGGAGGTTGAAAGCTTTTCACCAAAGGTGGCCTCTCATAACCTCCGATCAGTGGGTTCTCCAAATAGTCCGGCAAGGATACACCCTCAATTTGGCCTCAAAACCTCCAAATTGTCCACCGGGAGCTCAGTCTTACAGCTTCCAGCACAAGCAGGTACTTGCAGAGGAACTCTCCGCCCTTCTCAGCGCCAATGCGGTCGAGCCCGTGCCATCCGGGCAAGAAGGGCTGGGATTCTATTCCAGGTACTTCCTTGTGGAAAAGAAAACAGGGGGGATGCGTCCCATCCTAGACCTAAGGGCCCTGAACAAATATCTGGTCAAAGAAAAGTTCAGGATGCTTTCCCTGGGCACCCTACTTCCCATGATTCAGGAAAACGATTGGCTATGCTCTCTGGACTTGAAGGATGCCTACACACACATCCCGATACTGCCAGCTCACAGACAGTATCTGCGATTTCAGCTGGGCACACGTCACTTCCAGTACTGTGTGCTACCCTTTGGGCTCGCCTCTGCGCCCAGGGTGTTCACAAAGTGCTTGGCTGTAGTAGCAGCAGCACTTCGCAGGCTGGGGGTGCACGTGTTCCCATATCTCGACGATTGGCTGGTGAAGAACACGTCCGAGGCAGGAGCCCTGCAGTCCATGCAGATGACTATTCGCCTCCTGGAGCTACTGGGGTTTGTGATAAATTACCCAAAGTCCCATCTTCTCCCGGCGCAGAGACTCGAATTCATAGGAGCTCTGCTGGATTCTCGGACGGCTCGCGCCTATCTCCCAGAGGCGAGGGCCAACAACTTGTTGTCCCTCGTCTCGCGGGTGCGAGCGTCCCAGCAGATCACAGCTCGGCAGATGTTGAGATTGCTGGGCCACATGGCTTCCACAGTTCATGTGACTCCCATGGCCCGCCTTCACATGAGATCTGCTCAATGGACCCTAGCTTCCCAGTGGTTTCAGGCTGCTGGGGATCTAGAAGACGTGATCCACCTGTCCACGAGTTTTCTCGAATCCCTGTATTGGTGGACGATTTGCTCCAATTTGACTCTGGGACGTCCTTTCCAAATTCCTCAGCCACAAAAAGTGCTGACCACGGATGCGTCTCTCCTGGGATGGGGAGCTCATGTCGATGGGCTTCACACCCAAGGAAGCTGGTCCCTCCAGGAACGCGATCTACAGATCAATCTCCTGGAGTTGCGAGCGATCTGGAACGCTCTGGAGGCTTTCAGAGATCGGCTGTCCCACCAAATTATCCAAATTCAGACAGACAACCAGGTTGCCATGTACTACGTCAACAAGCAGGGGGGCACCGGATCTCGCCCCCTGTGTCAGGAAGCCGTCAGCATGTGGCTCTGGGCTCGCCGTCACGGCATGGTGCTCCAAGCCACATATCTGGCAGGCATAAACAACAGTCTGGCCGACAGGTTGAGCAGGATTATGCAACCTCACGAGTGGTCGCTCAATTCCCGAGTGGTGCGCCAGATCTTCCAAGCGTGGGGCACCCCCTTGGTGGATCTCTTCGCATCTCGAGCAAACCACAAAGTCCCTCAGTTCTGTTCCAGGCTTCAGGCCCACGGCAGACTGGCATCGGATGCCTTCCTCCTGCATTGGGGGGAGGGCCTGCTGTATGCTTATCCTCCCATTCCTCTGGTGGGGAAGACTTTGTTGAAACTCAAGCAAGACCGAGGCACCATGATTCTGATTGCTCCCTTTTGGCCGCGTCAGATCTGGTTCCCTCTTCTTCTGGAGTTATCCTCCGAAGAACCGTGGAGATTGGAGTGTTTTCCGACCCTCATCACGCAGGATGAAGGGGCTCTTCTGCATCCCGGCCTCCAGTCCCTGGCTCTCACGGCCTGGATGTTGAGAGCGTAGACTTTGCCTCTTTGGGTCTGTCAGAGGGTGTCTCCCGTGTCTTGCTTGCTTCCAGGAAAGATTCCACTAAGAGGAGTTACTTCTTTCTATGGAGGAGGTTTGCCGTCTGGTGTGACAGCAAGGCCCTAGATCCTCGCTCTTGCCCTACACAGACCCTGCTTGAATACCTTCTGCACTTGTCTGAGTCTGGCCTCAAGATCAACTCTGTAAGGGTTCACCTTAGTGCAATCAGTGCATACCATTACCATGTGGAAGGTAAGCCGATCTTGGGACAGCCTTTAGTTGTTCGCTTCATGAGAGGTTTGCTTTTGTCAAAGCCCCCTGTCAAGCCTCCTACAGTGTCATGGGATCTCAATGTCGTTCTCACCCAGCTGATGAAACCTCCTTTTGAGCCACTGAACTCCTGCCATCTGAAGTACTTGACCTGGAAGGTCATTTTCTTGGTGGCAGTAACTTCAGCTCGTAGAGTCAGTGAGCTTCAGGCCCTGGTAGCCCAGGCCCCTTACACCAAATTTCATCATAACAGAGTAGTCCTCCGCACTCACCCTAAGTTCTTGCCAAAGGTCGTGTCGGAGTTCCATCTGAACCAGTCAATTGTCTTGCCAACATTCTTTCCCCGTCCTCATTCCTGCCCTGCTGAACGTCAGCTGCACACATTGGACTGCAAGAGAGCATTGGCCTTCTATCTGGAGCGGACGCAGCCCAACAGACAGTCCGCCCAATTGTTTGTTTCTTTTGATCCCAATAGGAGGGGAGTGGCTGTGGGGAAACGCACCATATCCAATTGGCTAGCAGATTGCATTTCCTTCACTTACGCCCAGGCGGGGCTGGCTCTTGAGGGTCATGTCACGGCTCATAATGTTAGAGCCATGGCTGCGTCGGTAGCCCACTTGAAGTCAGCCTCCATTGAAGAAATTTGCAAAGCTGCGACGTGGTCATCTGTCCACACATTCACATCTCATTACTGCCTGCAGCAGGATACCCGACGCGACAGTCGGTTTGGGCAGTCAGTTCTTCAGAACCTGTTTGGGCTTTAGGATCCAACTCCACCCCCCGAGGGCCCTGTTTGTTCTGTTCCAGGCTGCACTCTCAGTTAGTTGGTAAATTTTTTAGGTCAATCTCAGTTATGTCCTCGCCGTTGCGAGGCCCAATTGACCATGGTTGTTGTTTTGAGTGAGCCTGGGGGCTAGGGATACCCCATCAGTGAGAACAAGCAGCCTGCTTGTCCTCGGAGAAAGCGAATGCTACCTACCTGTAGAAGGTATTCTCTGAGAACAGCAGGCTGATTGTTCTCACAAACCCGCCCGCCTCCCCTTTGGAGTTGTGTCTTCCCTTGTCTTTGTCTTGCTACATATGAGACTGGCCGGCTCGAGCCGGTTTCGGGCGGGAAGACGGCTGCGCATGCACGGTGCGCGCGAGGGCTAGCAAAGGACTTTGCTAGTGAAGATTCCAATTGGAGGGGCTGCCGTGGACGTCACCCATCAGTGAGAACAATCAGCCTGCTGTCCTCGGAGAATACCTTCTACAGGTATGTAGCATTTGCTTTATACCCACCCACCCACCCTAAGACTGACACTTCCTAAATCCCTATTCTAACTATACTACTTATCACAACTTAACTCCACCCGAATTACAACTGTCTCAAATTGCTGAGGAGTAAAGTTAATCTTGTACACTGTCAAGCCCCATCATACAATACCTACTCATACCCATTCAACAAATCAAGATGACTTTTATTCTCTGTAATAATTGTGGAGCTTTAGTTTCAAGGCCAATCATCTGGAAACTTAAAGCTTGTCCTATCTGTAATCAGCTCGCTAGTTTAAAACAAGAGCTCAGTAAATTAAAGCAGGAATTAGATGCACTTAAAGCAACTTCTAAGACTGCACAAAATCAAACGAAATTCACACCACTGCCTCAAAGGATAAAACCACCTAAGAATAGATGGTTCACAGTAGGCTCAGGCAGACTTCGTCATGTGACACAGAGGCATACACCCTCACAAGTGTTACCCCTACAGAATTCTTTTGCTCCATTAGAGCTCTGTGAGGTTCCTAAAAATAGAACTGAGCCAGAAGAAACAGCAAAAACAAAAGAAATTAAGGTGGAACAAAAAGATATGGAGGGACCCAAAGACAAAAAACACACCAAAATATCAAATGTTGAAACACATACCAGGAAATGTAAATGGAAAGTGATGACCACAAATGCTCGCAGTCTTGGCAACAAAGTTCATGACATTCAAGCCCTGATGTTGGAGGCAGACTTAGACGTTGTTGCAATCACAGAGACATGGCTCAATGGTTCCCATGAATGGGATGCAAACATACCAGGCTATAATCTATTTAGGAAGGATAGAGAGGGTCGTAAAGGTGGAGAAGTAGCTCTATATGTGAGAAATGATATCACAGCAACCGAAATGACAGGGACCTGGGGTAAGGAACAAGCAATATGGATCACCTTAAAAAGAGATGATAGAACCTCTGTCCACGTGGGTGTTGTCTACAGACCTCCAACACAATTGGAAGAATTAGATAGAGACCTGATCGCAGATATTCAAAAGTTGGGAAAGAAGAGAGAGGTGCTGTTGCTGGGAGATTACAATCTGCCAGATGTAGATTGGAAGGTTCCATCTGCGGAATCGGAAAGAAGTAGAGAGATTGTGGATGATTTCCGAAGTGCTCTGCTCAGACAAATGGTCATGGAACCCAAGAGGGAGGGAGCGACACTGGATCTGGTGCTCACAAATGCAGATAGCATGTCAAATGTCCGAGTGGGTGCCCACCTGGGTGGCAGTGACCATCAAACGGTTTGGTTTGATATGACGGCTGAAGAGGAGGGTGGCCACTCAAAACTCAAAGTCCTGGATTTCAAGCATGCTGAGTTTAGTAAAATGGAATACTTAAGGAAGGAGCTGATGGGCTGGGAGGACATACGAGAAGTGGAAGGACAGTTGTTTCAGGCTGAAAGAAGCTATAAATAGGGCCACAAACCTTTATGTAAGGAAAGTAAATAAAAGCAAGAGAAAAAGGAAACCGCTATGGTTCTCCAAGCAAGTGGCTGAGAAAATAAAGGCTAAAGAGTTCGCGTTCCAGAAATACAAAAAAACTCAAGACGAGGAACACGGGGAGGAATACCGGAGGAAACTGAAAGAAGCCAAGAGAGAGGTACGTCTGGCGAAAGCGAAAGTGGAAGAACAAATGGCTAGAAAGGTAAGGAGGGGTGACAAAAATTTCTTCAGGTATATTAGTGAAAGGAGAATGACTAAAAGATACTGCAAACCGCTATGTAGATAATGATGAAGAAAAGGCAAATTTGCTAAATAGATACTTTAGTTCTGTTTTTACTGAAGAAAATCCAGGAGAAGGACCACGATGGACTGGCAAAAGTTCATTTGAGAATGGAGTGGATATAGCACCGTTCACGGAAGAGACTGTGTATCAACAGCTAGAAAAACTAAAGGTGGACAAAGCCATGGGACCGGATGGGATCCACCCCAGGATATTGAGGGAGCTCAGAGAGGTTCTGGCGGGTCCTCTTAAAGATTTGTTTAATAAATCCTTAGAAATGGGAGAGGTTCCGAGGGATTGGAGAACGGCGGAGGTGGTCCCTCTTCACAAAAGCGATGATAGGGAAGAAGCTGGAAACTACAGGCCGGTAAGCCTCACTTCGATTACTGGAAAAGTAATGGAAGCGATGCTGAAGGAAAGGATAGTGAATTTCCTGGAAGAAAATGAGTTGTAAGATCCGAGACAACATGGTTTTACCAAAGGGAAATCGTGCCAAACGAATCTCATTGAATTCTTTGATTGGGTGACTGCAGAATTGAACCGTGGATGTGCTATAGACGTAATCTACTTAGATTCCAGCAAGGCTTTTGACACGGTTCCCCACAGGAGGCTCTTAAATAAACTAGATGGGCTGAAGATAGGACCCAAAGTGGTGAACTGGATTAGGAACTGGTTGACGGACAGGCGCCAGAGGGTGGTGGTGAATGGAGTTCACTCGAAGGAGGGAAAGGTGAGTAGTGGAGTGCCTCAGGATCGGTGCTGGGGCCGATTCTGTTCAATATATTTGTGAGTGACATTGCCGAAGGGTTAGAAGGTAAAGTTTGCCTATTTGCGGATGATACTAAGATTTGTAACACAGTGGACACCCCGGAGGGAGTGGAAAACATGAAAAAGGATCTGAAAAAGCTAGAAGAATGGTCTAAGGTTTGGCAATTAAAATTCAATGCGAAGAAATGCAAAGTGATGCACTTAGGGAGTAGAAATCCAAGAGAGGCGTATGTGTTAGGCGGTGAGAGTCTGCTAGGTACGGATGGGGAGAGGGATCTTGGGGTCATAGTATCTGAGGATCTGAAGGCGATGAAACAGTGTAACAAAGCGGTGGCTGTAGCTAGAAGGTTACTAGGCTGTATAGAGAGAAGTGTGACCAGCAGAAGAAAAGAGGTGTTGATGCCCCTGTACAAGTCGTTGGTGAGGCCCCACCTGGAATATTGTGTTCAGTTTTGGAGGCCGTATCTTGCTAAGGATGTAAAAAGAATTGAAGCGGTGCAAAGAAAAGCTATGAGGATGGTATGGGATTTGCGTTACAAGACTTATGAGGAGAGACTTGCAGACCTGAACATGTATACCCTGGAGAAAAGAAGAAACAGGGGTGATATGATACAGACGTTCAAATATTTGAAAGGATTAATCCGCAAATAAACCTTTTCCGGAGATGGGAAGGCGGTAGAACGAGAGGGCATGAAATGAGATTGAAGGGGGGCAGACTCAAGAAGAATGTCAGGAAGTATTTTTTCACGGAGAGGGTGGTGGATGCTTGGAATGCCGTCCCGCGGGAGGTGGTGAAGATGAAAACGGTAACGGAATTCAAACATGCGTGGGATAAACATAAAGGAATCCTGTGCAGAAGGAAGGGATCCTCAGGAGCTTAGCCTAGAATGCGTGGCAGAACTGGTGGTTGGGAGGCGGGGCTAGTGCTGGGCAGACTTATACGGTCTGTGCCAGAGCTGGTGGTGGGAGGCGGGACTGGTAGTTGGGAGGCGGGGATGGTGCTGGGCAGACTTATACGGTCTGTGCACTGAAGAGGACAGTACAAATAAAAAAGTAGCACATATGAATTTATCTTCTTGGGCAGACTGGATGGACCGTGCAGGTCTTTTTCTGCCATCATCTACTATGTTTACTATGTATGTTTACTATGAATTTCAGTAGTCCAGGTTCTAGGAAACAGCAGCAGCTCTAAGATCAGGCAGGGATTATTTATTATGCCAAGCTCATTCCTTGGGACATTGAGTGGTGGGAGAGCTTAAAAATACGGCTCCTGTTCCATATGAAGGGGGTAGTTGTCCACAAAACACAGATAGTGCTTGTAACAAATTTTAGGGTGTTTTCTGTAAGAGTAATGTTGGGAAAAATGTCTTTTGTTAAAGCAGTCTTTTGACTTTTTCATAGAACTTACAGTCCTGCATGCAAACATCAGGATTCTGGAGCAGGAACCATCTCTTGTGTGTTTGTGCATAACACTGCATATGTCTAGTAGAGTTATAGAAATAAGTAATAATAGTAGATTCTGGAAGTAGTCTCTCTAATTGGCTGTACTATCCCACAAAACCTATCCCAAAAAAACATTCAGATCAGCAAGAGTGTGGTCTCTAATTACAGAACGATTGCCTCAATTCATCTGCTTGTCAAAATGGCTGAAGGAATATTTGCATATTAACTTGTGGAGTACTTTCATACCTTCTCCATTTTACATAGTTCTCAATCTGGATTTAGACCATTCTACAGTACTGAAAATCACGGCGAAGTAACCTCAGATTTAAAGGCATACCAGATACTGATCAAAATATGGATTGTGCTAAAATCATTAGAGAAATATGTGCTCTTATTCTGGGAGAGACTGCAGAGATCCAGCAGGAACAAGGAGATCCTGCAGTCCAATTTGACAGAGTACATAGAAGCCTGGGACCCAGGAGGTCCTCTCAACCTCGAGATATAATCGTCTGTTTTTCAAGTTATACAGTCAAAGACATGATCTGGAGAAAAGCAAGAGCTAAGGGTGATGTCCTCTGGGAAAACCAGAAAATTACGATATTTCAAGATCTGGCATTAGGCACCCTACAACGTAGAAGATCATTTAAAGATCTTACTCAATATCTTCAACACTCCAACATTAGATATAGATGGACATTTCCCTTTGGATTACAATTTACAGTTGGAGGTCAATCCCGGAGGGTGTCACGGCTAGGAGAGGCGTGGACTATATTGAAAGATCTGGGCTGTAAGGATTTGCCACCAGAAGCTTCTGGATCAACCTCTACAAATGCGAATCAGTCACGCATGGCATCCACATGGCAGAGAGTGGGATCCAGAAAGGAAACAAGTCCTCGAGGATCTCCAAAGAAGAGTGGGACCTGAACACACGATAGTGAGAACTGGATGCATACCATACAGTGTTAATTATATAATCAGTTGGTTGAACATGTCTATTTTAGGTGACAGTTTCATGTCGCTCCTGAAATGTTGTTAATACATATGTTTTATGTTGGCTAGCAATAATATTAAGACAAGATTAGAGAGAGGGATAAGGATTGAAACAGTGTATTGCAATTGGGGGGTTTTCATACGAAGCTTAATAATAGTCTGCTCTGGCGAGGAGTTACTTCCTCAGAACCACCTGCTGGCAGGTTTTCTACCAGCTATTTCAGGGGGGGGGGAGGGGAGGGGGAGGGGGGTCAGGGGTTAAAAGTGGGTACATGGAATGTCAGTGGGTTGAACTCCCCATCAAAGCGCAGTCTTGTATTTCGGGAGGTGCAACGGCTTCATTGGGATATAGTAATGCTACAGGAAACACATATTAGGAGTGGTGATGCTCATTTGCTCAAGCACAAATCTTTTGCTGATTGTATAGCTCATTTTGATAAAAGAGGAGGAAAAGTGGGAGGGCTTGTAATCTATGTTCGGAAAGGTATACCATTTATAATTGATGATATTTATAAAGATGTCCTAGGCAGATGTTTGGCGGTAAAGGGACTTATATATGGCAAACCTGTGACTATTGTGAATGTATATGCTCCGAATGTGGGGCAGGGGGACTTTTTCGATAAAATGACAGAGGAACTTTCCCAATTCCAACAAGGTCATATGATTTTAGGAGGTGATTTTAACACATATATGTCACCAATGGACCATTCTAGAGGAGGAGGCAGCATAAATGTGACCCACAGTAAAAAACTAAAACAATTGACTTCACAGTTAGATTTAGTTGAAGTTTGGAGGCTCAGACACCCAGGCCAAAAGACATATACATTTTTTTCTCATTCACAAACTACATATACTAGAATAGATATGATTTGGTGCAGTCGCACACTCTGGGATAGTGTGTTAGATTCTGAGATTGGCCCCATTAGTATTTCAGACCATGCTCCAGTAGAACTTGAACTGAAGGGGTGGAGGGAGGAAGATCGGCTCCTCTTCTGGAGATTAAACGAGTCATTACTGGGAGACCACAAAATTTGTGCAGATATTCGTAAAGTGATCCAGTCTTACTGCATAAGCAATGACACGGGGGAGGTTTCAGATGGGACGCTCTGGGATGCATTGAAGGTGGTGGTTAGAGGGCATCTCATAAAGTGGGGGGCTCGTAAAAAGCGCGCCAGAGAAGCAGCGGAACTCAATTTGAGATCCAGACTGGTTCATCTGGAAAGACAACACCAGGCGGGGGGTTTGGCAAAAGACTTGCAAGAGCTCAGGAGGTGCCGGATGGAACTAGAAAAGCTACAAATAGTGCGGGTGGAATTTATGAGGAAGCTCCTCCAACATAAATTTTATGAATATAGTAATAAGTCAGGGAAAATGCTGGCCAATTGCCTTAAGGCTAGGCAGAGAAATCATACCATTACAAAAATTAAAGGCCCAGGGGATCAGCTATATTACAGGGATGACGAAATTAGAACTCAATTTTTAACTTTTTATAAAGAGCTCTACAAAAGAGAAATAGGGTTGGAAGCTGCTGAGGTGCGGCAGAGTTTTGAGGGACTTGGGCTGTCCAAACTGACTAGCGAGGAGAGCCGTAAGCTGGAAGCTCCATTTCGTCTTGATGAAATCACAGGAGTCATTAAGAATCTTAAGGGAGGAAAGGCCCCGGGAATGGATGGCTACTCCGCCAGATTTTACAAACTTTTTGCGGGGGAAGTGGGACCTTTGTTGATGAGAGTGGGTAATGCCTGTTTTGAGGGTCAGTCATTGCCCATTAGTATGCATGAGGCGGGAATATCTCTGCTTTTAAAGCCAGGAAGGGGCCCAGCTATATGTGGGTCCTATAGACCAATCTCGCTGATCAATCTAGATATAAAAATATTATCAAAAGTGTTGGCAGACCGGCTAGGTGCAATCCTACCAAAATTAGTACATACTGACCAATCTGGGTTTGTTAAGGGCCGGCAGGTAGCAGATAATGTACGTCGTACACTGCATGTTATATGGGAGGCTAAGAGACAAGATATGCCGGTCACTTTGCTAAGTACAGATGCAGAAAAGGCATTTGATAGGGTGGAGTGGCCCTATCTATGGGAAGTTATGGAACATATGGGAGTTGGGACTGGTCTACTGGGATGGCTCCATAGGTTATATGAAAGGCCAATAGCTCGATTAAAAATCAATGGTGGGTACACGTCGACATTTCAGATAGAACGTGGAACTCGCCAGGGCTGCCCATTGTCTCCGCTGCTCTTCGCGCTCTATATAGAGCCGTTAGCGCAGAAGATTCGAGAATCTGCGGATGTAAAAGGGATAGTAATTGGGACTATAGAACACAAATTAGCATTATTTGCGGACGACGTGTTATTTTTTGTGGGAAGTCCTGCATTGACCCTTCCGAACCTGATGGTAGCTTTAGCAGAGTATGGACGCATGTCGGGCTTTAAGATCAATTATGACAAATCGGAGTTGTTGGGGGTTTCCATTACACAGGCTTGGATGCAAGAGCTCATGAGAACATACCCATTCCGTGTAAGGCACGATAAGATTAAATATCTGGGGGTCAGGATACCTATAGAGATCTCACAATTATTTAATCTGAACTATATACCACTTTTTCAACAGGTACGAGCAGATATGGAAGCATGGACGGGGAAATGGCTGTCATGGTGGGGGCGTATAGCAGTTGTCCGAATGAATATTTTACCTCGAGTGCTATTCTTCTTTCAGACATTACCAATATTGGTGCCTAAGGGAGAGTTGGAGAAATTGCAGAGAGCTCTTTTGAGATTTATCTGGGAGGGCAAAGCGCCTAGGCAAAGCAGAAAGTTGTTATGGAAGTCAGTTGATTTGGGGGGACGAGGGGTTCCAAACCTCAAATGGTATTACTGGGCTGCTCAATTAAAGTTCATCTCCGCATGGAGCCAAGATAGGCTTTCAGTGGTGGCCCAACTTGATCAATCTATGGTGCCGAATCAATGTCTAAAATCAGTACTTTGGGCCTCCTATCCACGTAGGATGTACACAACATTGACTTCCAATCCTTTCGTGCAACACCTCTTAATATTGTGGGCAGTGGTTAGAAGCAAACTGTGGCAGTCCAGGCTCACCTCATCCTACGCATACATTGGGGGGGAACCAGGGTTTCAGATAGGGATGGGTCATCCGGTGGCAAGGAGATGGGCAGAGAAGGGGATAATTTGCTTTAGAGATCTAATGGATGATGGACAAATGGTTCCCTTTGCAGAGCTTAAAGAGCAAAATGGGATTTTAGATACTGAACAATTCTTCTACATACAAGTTAAACATTATATACAAACACAAGGGTGGTTGAAGGCGGACCCGGAGGAGTTTTAGGGCCTAGAGAACATGTGGAGCTCCTTGGGGAAAATGAAAGGTACTATCTCTATATTGTATAAATTTTTAAGGGGAAGGACCTTTGAGAAATGTCCTTATATGCTTCAGTGGGAACGGGATTTGCATAAGGAATTTACAGCACACGAGTGGAAGGCAATTTTGGCTGAGGTTACTAAAGCCTCAACCTGTGTGCTGATAAAGGAAAATGCTTTCAAAATCCTGTCACGATGGTATTATACCCCACACAGATTGCATGTTATGTTTCCAGGGACATCACAATGGTGTTGGAGATGTGGAGATGAGGAGGGGACCTATCTACACATTTGGTGGTCCTGTGCCAAAATACAGGTCTTCTGGGGAAATGTTGCTACAAAGATAGCAGCCCACACGGGGAAGCCTTTCCCATGTGAACCTCAATGGTGTTTGCTTGGATTGGGTAATAGACGAGGAGCTAAATGGCAGAGCCGGTTTAAAAGAATGTGTTTGGCAGCAGCAAAAACTGTCATAGCTAGGCATTGGAAACAATTAGAGGCACCCTCAGAAGAGGACTGGCTCTTGAAGCTATCTTTGATTGGTGAAATGGAGAAATTTACGGACAAAAGATTGGGACGTTATAATGAATCTTCAGAATTATGGACTCAATATCGGAGCTTAACCCACATGACATGTAACTTAAATGTATAATCGGCTGGGGAGGGAGGGGTGGGGAGAGGGAGGGGGACGGGAATATTTTGGATTGTATCAGTGAATGACTGTTCGATAAGCAACATATTTGTTATTATACAAAACCAATAAATAAATACAAATTAAAAAAAAAAAAGAAAGTAAAGGCGATATGTGTACCTGGGAGCATTTTTATGAAGTGCACAGAAGTGACCCCTAGGGTGCTCCATTGTTCTCCTCTGGAGTACCAGTCTGCTAAAAATTCTGACTCCTCCTCAGTGGCTTGATTTTCTACGTTTTGCACTTATTCGTTTATTGTTTTTTCAATAGACAAAAAAAACAAAATGTCCAAAACACAAAATCCTGTTTGAAACAGTATTTTTGAAAAAAAAAAAAAAGATAGTCGGATTTTGGACATTTTGTGCAAAACGTCCAAACTCGGACTTAAACGTCACATCGAAAATTCCCCTCCACGGCTTACAAGCAATAAACAGCGGGGCTCATTTTCAAAGCACTTAGACTTACAAAATTCCATAGGTTCCTATGTAACTTTGTAAGTCTAAGTGCTTTGAAAATATGCCTCTATTTGTCCTTCTGCAAAATGCTGAAAACATTCTTGATGAGTACTGCTTTTAATAACAACAAAATATGATTCAACTGTTAATGATATTATCTGTCTTCAACACTTCTCTGATTTATTTATTTATTGCCTTTTTGAAGGAATTCACTCAAGGTGGTGTACAGCAAAAATAAATAAAACATGAGCAATAAGCAATTACAACAGTAAAATTATTTAAATCACAATTCAAAGTATGGCATAGTATATACTACTTACAATGTCAACATAATATGTAATTGAACGTTTTAATTGATAGTGAAGGTATAAGCAAAGATGGAACATATAGATAGGTAAGAGAGTAAGAAAAGTTAGAAAGTAAGGTAACTAATTTATGTGATAGTAATAATCTATGTCTTTTGGCATGATTTAATAATCTGTGCTTACTGTTAACTTAACCTTTTATTGTTAGTCAATGCTTTTTATTGCTTGTAAGCCACATTTTTCCTGAGCCATTTTGGGATAATGTGGGGTATAAATCAGTGGCGTAGCCAAGGGTGGGCCTGGGTGGGCCTAGGCCCATCCACTTTCAGCTCAGGTCCACCCAGTAGCAGCACACCTATGATGTGACTGACATGGATCCCCAAGCCCCACCAGCCGAAAATGCCCAACAACTGTACCTCCTGCATATCTTTTAAATAGCAGATCTTCACCTGCAGTGAGCAGCAACTGATACTGCTTTCACCGGCCCCACAGCTTTCCCGCTGATGTATTCCCGCCTATGCAGAAACAAGAACTTGCATCAGAGAGAAGGTTGTGGGGCCAACATGAGCAGTGTGTATTAGTTGCTGCTTGCTGCCGGTGAAAATCTACTATTTAAAAGGTATGCGGGGGAGGGGGGATATTTGAGAGACCATATGGCATGCAGTAAGAGAGGGAGAGACCAAATCACTTGTGGGTCAAGGCAGAGTTCTTCTGCCCACCCATCTTGTGCCCAGGCCCACCCAAAATTGGGTGTCTGGCTACGCCCCTGGTATAAATATCATAAATAAATACTAGTTGAGGAAATCAGAAATCCAGAGTCGCAAGCAAGTCAGGTGCATGGTGTCATCAATGATGACAGACAGACACAGTGATACAACTTGTTTACAGTGCAGGCTCCATATTGGTTGCAACACTGTTGCTTCTTCAAGGTCTTTAGGGCTGAGAAGCATTCAGGCACTTGCAGTCTCAGTGTAAGCAGTGAAAACAATGAACAATTGTCTCTTTCATTCTTCATAAACAGGCAGCTTACTAGTTCCTCTTCAGTGTAGCAAGACTAGAATTCCTTCCTTCAAAGAATGCTAGAAGTGTAAAAGTAAGATGGAAAAATTATATCTGTAAGCCCTGGCCTTTTATGGTCACTCTGGGCGGTCACCTAGTGTGTGCTGTGGATCATGAGAGCTTGCCAGGAGCACAATATTTTATTTTTAGGGGCCAAATAAGGCAGTGCTCCACTCGTTCACAGTCACTCAGATCTCAAATAAATGCAGACCACATGATTGATGTGCTCTGAGCCACAATAACAGTTTACTTCAAAAATAAGCAGATGTCAAACAATCAGTGACATTTATGGAAGAGGCAGTTTAAATTCAGGGCATCCAAAACTTTATACACGGACACTTCCTTCCACTTCTCTTGAG
This sequence comes from Microcaecilia unicolor, assembly GCF_901765095.1. Classification (NCBI taxonomy): domain Eukaryota; kingdom Metazoa; phylum Chordata; class Amphibia; order Gymnophiona; family Siphonopidae; genus Microcaecilia; species Microcaecilia unicolor. The sequence continues at coordinate 176,976,379 of NC_044035.1, forward strand.
AACTGTGGAGGTCTCCCCCAGAGTATATTTATACTTCCAACTATACATCTGTAGATGTTAGCAGTAAATATTTACAAGGATATAATACACTTACTGTTGTTGAGCCATGCAGTGCTAGTTCTTGCCACTTTTGAGGGAATGGGTGGCCAGTAAGAAATAAGTGGTGGTGTTTTGGTTCAGGAACTGTATAAGGTCTCTTCTCCCAGCTGGTTATTTGGACTCAGTATTTTTGGTTGGTAGCTAAAAGATGCTTGGTGGTACAGCACAGATGAGACACAGGTACTCTTCTTTTTCTCCTTCCATTATCAGTCCATAGGTAATGAGGTGAATCCCTGATTTCCAGGCTCACACCCTAGGCAAAAAAACAACAGGTCAGAAGTCTGTGTGATAATTTTGAGTCTTGTCTGTTTAAAAATAAAACAGTTTAAATGTGTAGACTGCATATGTACACCACAGCTGCAAGTATTTTTTCTGTTTCTAAAAGGATGGAATTTTCCTATGCACAAAGTCTGTGCCAAATCCCACAGATTCCTACATATTATTAAATTAAAAGATGGATATAGGATCATGTGACACCATTCTGCAGGAGAGACATTGATCTGTTTGTCTTTTGCCTTGACCCTAGCACCTCTGCCCTTTACTTAATTGCTTTTATCTGAATCCGGTCGTTTGGTGGATATTCGAGCCGCTCGTATGGTGTACAGGCATCTGATACTTCTTCTGTCGCTGAATGGCGAGTAAATCCACTCATAAAGATAAAGGCTGTGGTTGGCTCCCGGACATCAAGATGGCGGCGCCAGGTAGTCCCTCCACCTCCTCGGTGAGTTCAGCGTGGGCTGCAGAGATTACCACATAGGTTACCATGGCATTAGAAGTGGTGCTGGTGAAAAAACTGCAGCCTATCGAAGCTAAGCTTGAACAAGTGGAGGTAAAACTGGATGAGTTTGGAAAAGAATTATTAGCATTTCAGCAGTGCACTAGTGCTCTCAAAGATAGAATGCAAGGGGTGACGGATACCTAGGCTCGTCATCAATCTAAGCTCGAGGCCTTGGAGGAAAAAATAGAGACATCATGTAGACATTGCATTATTACATTAGACAGACTTCAAACATTCTAAATGGTGGGTGGGGGACTGTGTCGCATCACCTGCAATCAATTTTAAAGGGTGGGGGGGTGCGATCCTCTTTCGTCGGGGGGGTCTTAGACTATTTACAGCCACTTCATGGAGGGCCGGGCGATTTTGTGTAAGGTCATTATATGCAGACAGAGTGTTGTTTTTGATAATATCTATGCCCTTAATCAGTTTAACAAGGCTTTCTATAAATCTCTGCTGGACCATCTGCTTCATTATGTGCAGATGTCACTATTGGTGTGTTGGGGGGGGGGGGGTGATTTTAACACTGCTTGGGATCCACAGCTGGATAGATCTAGTAATTCCCAGGGGAAAGTATACTCTCTAATTGGGGCCTTCCCCATTTGTGTCAAATGTTAAATCTTATCGATTTATGACGTGTCTTACACCCACCTGATTGTGATTACACCCATCTTTCTCGAGCACATTTGTCCCAATCACAAATAGATTATCGTCTGATGTCGGATACTGTTTTTAACCTGGGTGCAGCGAGGAGAGATAGGACCGTGTGAGATCTCAGACCATACCATGGTATGGTGGAATGGCAGTTTGGGCCCCAGCAAAGGAGCTCTTCTCCATGGAGCGTTTCTCTTTGGTTAACAAAAGATAAGCAATTTCAGGATTTTTTGGTGGAAAAATGGAAAGATTTTAAAACAACACAATGAGGCTCATATGTCCCAGCCATTTTGTACTAGGAAACCTTGAAAACCATACTAAGAGATGAGATTGTGAGCTATGTTAGTCATAGGAAGAGAGTGTGGGATCTTGAGATCATTCGCTTGGAGCGACAGGTTCGTTTTGTACATAGATGCTATAGTGTGACTACTAACATAGCAGATAAACAATGTTTGCTGGAACTTTAAGCCTCACTTAATGAGCTTCTACATCAATGGACAATTAAATCCTTGGCATACTCTAGATACTGTCTCTCTAGGCATGGAAACAAGGGGTAGTTATTTACTGGCAAGTTAAGTATCCCGTACCATGGGCCTCCGCCAGATTAATACCATATGGAATGTGTGAGGGGGGGGGGGTCTCCTTCACAATGATCAGGAGATTGCAGACTGTTTTCATACTCATCTGCAGAATCTCTGTGCTACACCTACAGATGAGGGATTGCGGGAGGGAACAATACTTGGAGGGACTGACTATTCCCTGCTTGCCACCGGCGGAGCGGGAGGCCTTGGGGGCCCCTGTTTCTCAGGAGGGTTTGGACTTTAAATCAAAGCCCGCTTCTCAAGGCACCAGGTTCTGACAACTTTCATGTTCATTTTTATAAGATTATGGGACAGGAGGTAATTTCACCGTTGACTGTTACGTTTAATGCCCTTCTAGATTTAGATTCAGATCAGCTACTGGGCGAGCTGAATATGGCGCACGTTGTTGTCCTCTTGAAACCAGGATAAGACTCCTTATTGCCAAATTCCTACCGAAAGATTTCTCTTCTGAATGTGGAGACTAAACTCTTGGCCAAAGTCTTGATAAACAGGATGGTATGGCTATTGCCCACTCTTTTACATGAGGCCCAAGTGGGGTTTGTCAAGGGGCAGTCAGTTGTTAAGAATATATGTAGAATGCTTGCCTCCGTAGAACATTGGGAATGGAAGGCTTTGCCTTCTCTGCTGGTGAGTTTCAATGCTAAGAAAGCCTTTGACAGGGTTCGATGGAACTTTTTGTTTTCTGTATTGCAGGCCTACGGTTTTGGAGATCGTTTCATCCGCTTTATTAAGCTTTTATATATCAACCCTAGAGCCAAGCTAACGGTCAATGGGACTTTTTCTAATGCTTTTCCTATCCTTCGAGGTACCTGTCAGGGATGCCCGCTTTCTCTGTTGTTATTTATATTAACTTTGGATCCTCTGATTCAAGATGTTTATGCTAACCCGGAGATTAGAGGAGTAGACCTGGGAACCCATAGCTTTAAACTTGCTGCCTTGACTACATTATTGGAATGTTTCTCTGAATATGGTGACTTTGTTGGTTTTAGACTTAACCTTCAGAAATCGGAGGCGTTGCCCTCGGGGGGACAGGCACATACCGTTATCTTGGTATTCAGTTGAGGATGAGTTCTGGTAAGCTATATAATGCAAATATCCCTAAACTCCTGGAGGAGACACAATGCCAATAATGGGCCAGATAAATTTGATTAAGATGGATTTGTTTCCTAGATGGTTGTACCTCCTTCAGACCCTTCCCATACGACTATTAAATAAGGCGGCAATATAGGAAGGCTGTAAAGAACACTCTTATACAAACTGTTAAAATTACCTTTGAATTGTTACTTACTTCGATACGAGCATACCGAAGAGGAAGGGGAAGCTTAAGGGACCTCCTGTCCCGAAGCTAGAAACTCCTTCAACTTGTCAAGCTTCTATTGCAGCCTTTATGGTATCAACCCCAGTTTTGGGTGCTTCTGCATCCGGGTCTAGGAAGAGCCCTGGACTGGAAAGCGAATCTTCACTTAGCCCGGCGGGACCAGCTACCCCTCCACTACCACAACCAGATGGGGTAACCGTACCAAGACCACATGTAAATGAAGCCTCGAAGGGGAGGTGTGCTTCGATCCAGGAAGTGTTTATTGGAGCTGCTGCCGAGGGTACGACTCCTCGGTCTTCAGTGGAGGGGATCCAGCACTCCTTGAACATGGCGTTGGAGGAGGCAGTGGTGGAAACCATTTCCGCCAGTTACACCGAAGAGGAGATTTCCCTTTGTGCCTCAGCGATTCAACCATTGAAAAGATCACAAGAAATATCGCTGGAAACTATTTGGACTATCTTTGAAACCCTGCATAAGGTCTGTACCTCTTTTGTTTCTGTGTCTTTAAATAACTCTGTGCAAACAAGAGAAGTTATGAAAACTATTGAAACTATTACTACTAAACAAACTAAACTGGAAACGGATATGGTAAAATTACAAGAGAACCAAGCTCAGTTTGCAGGGGATAGACTACTCCTTCATCGTAAAATGGAAAATTTAGAGAATGCGACGAGGAATTTAAATCTATGAATACTTAATTTCCCATATTCAAAACTTATCTCACCAAGAGAAATGTTTCATAAATTTCTAAAGGAGAACTTTAAATATCCGGATCATTCTTTTCCACGTCTTCAGAAATTATACTATCTGACTGCAGTGTTGAAGTTACAGGATAATCAAGTGAGGCAGGAAGATCAAGTACAACAGGAAATGTCTTTGGATAACTTAGATGTCTCCACTTTCCTGGAACAGTCTAAAGAAGAAGTTAAAACTAGAGCTACACTCTTGGTTTATTTTGTGTTTCTACAAGACAAATAAGCTTTATTGAGACTATATTTCCAAAAAGCCCAACCTAATTTTTTAGGAGGGAAAGTGTTAATTTTTCCTGATATTTCTAAGTGGACTCAACAAATTAGGAAAAAAATTATTGAAATGAGACAAGAGGTTGTATTATTGAATGCTCGTTTCCAGTTACGATTTCCATGTAAATGTATTATTTCCTTTAAAGATAAAAAAAATATGTGTTTTTTGAACCTCTCCAATTGTGCAGTTTTTTTGAATGCTCAGGGTAGCATGGGAGAAGATCCAAATGTTTAGCTGTTCAAGAGTAAAAGGGGAAAGACTACCTGTATCTTTTCATAGTAATAGTCTTCTTTATATTCCAACTTCCTTTGGATTTATTCATGGACCCTCCTATTTCTGAAGAAAAGTTGTCTATAGGTGGTCTTCATAGAGCTCTTTGAATGGCAGAAAAGAATTCGGAATGGTTGCGAACTACGTGAGAACGGGAAGGGACATCCTTGCGAGATTGGGACCTGCTTTTGGCCTTGAAAAAGACACCGCAGATAGTATTGACAACTGTTTTACAGGAAACACATTTTAGAATCCTACACAGGGTTTTCCTTTCCAAGCTGCAACTTTTTTGCGCAGGGCTTGTGCCTTAAATGCTCTGTAGAGGAAAATTCATTTTCTCATTCTTTGTGGAGCTGTCTGAAGGTTCAGGCCTCTTGGAGTCAATTAACTGATTTTTTTTGCTTCTGCCATGCACCTGTCTGTACCTCTGACCCCACGGGCCTGTTTATTGGGAACCGTAGCTGCTGGGACCATGGGTGAGAAAGGGAAGTTTATTTTATTTTGAAAGTTGAGGCTTGTAGCTCTTAAATGTGCATTACAGGTTTGGGTTTCAGTGGATACCCCTTCTTTTTGGGGGCAGAGGAACCAGGTGCATACTTTAGCTCTTTGAGAGGCTCGAGATGCCTCTTTCTCCCATTAGCGCATACAGAGATTTTTGCTCAGTTGCGATTCTTACCTTCATATTTTATCACCCTCAGGACATAGTTCTTTGTTAAACAAATTATATTCATGAGTGGTCAGAGGAGAGGGCTTAGTGGGTTGGGTTAGGGTGCCCTGGTAGGAGGGGCATGGGTCACGGGCAAGGATATTGAATTTGAGGCCCTCTGAGCGTGTAGGGCTCTGGGAGACTATAGGAAACTCAGGGGCGGCAAGCCCAACAAGGGCTTACAGCTCACTAAAAAGGAAGTACCCGCCGGGCTACTGCAGCAACCCGATGGTACTTCCCACCCTTAGCACGCCATCATATCCTGCAGGAAAGAGAGACTTCCCTTTTACCCGCTGTGGTAAAAGGGGGCCTCGACACATGTGAAAAACACGCACCAACGCCAATGCCAGGTCCCCTTTTGCCACAGCTTGGTAAAAGGGGCCCCTAGTCTCTCAGGCTTTATTATGGTGGGGTTGGGGTTTTGTTGTAAGATGAGTTACGGCAGTACTCTTACTAGGTTGGGGGCAGGAGGGCGTGGGTTCTGTGGTTCACCTTGGTTGGTTGTCTGCTTTGATTTTTGGACTGAGCAGGTTATTGGAGTTATGTACCTCACCAAATGTATAATAGAGAGTAGGGGTAGGTTTTTGGTAGTAGCTGGGGAATATAACATTGTTAAAAGTTTGATGGCACATCATATCATTCTGTTTTTACTATATACGCAGTGATATTTGATTCTTTGTAATGCTGACCCCTGCCCCTGGGGACTACACTTCAGCCTTAGAGAAGTTCTCCTTGCATGGAGATGAACTCCTTGACTTTGTTTAACCTTATACCTTATGCCCCCTTATCAGATGCAAGGCTAAACTTTCAGACATTTATTCCCTGGATAAAATAATTTGGATTAAAGAACACAGGAAGAGATACACCATTAGCCAATCATAAATTTATCATAGAAGCTTATTTATTACAAATAAGAAAATAGACATCTAATTGCTGCTTTGCCAATTACAATTCATAAGTAGTACATACAAATAGTCTCTTTCCTTTCTGTTCCTGTGGAGGAATTACCAGCCTGAGCAAAACGTAGTCTAGTAAGATTCCTGTTTTATTTGTACCTTTTATACCTTTTTTCTAATTATGTGTACATGACAATTCCCAGTCTGCTGTCTCAGCTCCTGCTGTCTCATTTGATGACCCCCTTATCTAAAAACAACATTTGATTTACTTGTTCCAGCACAACCAGTCTCACAACCTCCAACCATAAATCTTTGCACAGTATAGTCCTCCTTCTTCACCCCTCTGTGTTGCTGTGCTTGCAAGTGGAATATTAAGATAAGATTATACTGAAATACTGTCTGACCTCACCTTGCTGTTTTACAGAGTTGGACAAACTCTGTTTCACAGAAAAAAGGCAGGCATCTTAAGAGTTACACAGTGATTCACCATCTTATTGACCACAGATTTATACAGTGTATACGTAAAACATTGATTATATTTACTTTGAATTGTCATCAATAAAAAAAAAAACATTGAAATTAAAAAAAAAGGTAGATATAATAGGCATCTCTGAGACCTGGAGGAAGGAGGATAACCCAATGGGACATGGTCATACCAAGGAAAAATGATATTGCAGTGATTCGGTAGATCAGTTTGGAGAGGTAGCAGTATATGTTAGAGGGCCTTGAATCAAATAGAATAAATGATCTGCAGGAAACAAAACACACCTTGGAACACTTTGTGGATAGAAGTTTCATATATAATGGGGAAAAGAATAATGATAGGGGTATACTTTCATTTGTCTTTCTAGAATGAACAAACAGATGTTGAAATGTTAGCAGAAATTAGGGAAGCTAACAAATTAGGTAAATTAATAGTAATATGTGATTTCAATTGCCCATTGATGATAAATGTTATGTCACACTAGTGAGTTAAAGTTCGTAGATAAAATAAATGACTTCTTTGTGGAGCAGCTGGTTTAGGAACCAACAAGAAGGGGGAGCAATTCTAAATCTAATCCTTAGTAGAACACATGATTTGGTGCAAAAGGTAATGGTGCAGGAGCCACTTGGCAACAGTGATCATAATATGATCAGATTTGATTGAATAACTGGAATAAGTACACACATGAAATCCATAACTCTCAAAAAGAAGACCATAATAATATGAGGAAATTGATTTAAAAAAAAACATAGAGGAGCAACTGCAAAGGTCAGGGGTTCACAGGTGTAGCCGTTGTTCAAAAATACTAGACCAGATAAATTCCACATATTAAAAAGGTGGAAAGAGGACCAAACAACAGCCAACATGATTAAAAAGTGAGGTGAAGGAGGCAGTTAGAGCTAAAAGAACATCCTTCAGAAAATGGAAGAAGAATCCAAATGAATGTAATAAGAAACAGCATAAGGAATGGCAAGTCAAATACAAAGCACTGATAAAGAAGGCAAAGAGAGACTAAAAAGAAGCTTGCCTCAAACGCAGAAATACATTATTCAAAGCAAGAAGCTATTAAGAGAATTAAGGAGCATGTTATCAACGTGTGCTACTGTTAGGGTTGTGTTATTTTGTTTTTTTAACACAGGTCAAATGGAAGAAAGTAGGAGAAAACCAATTCTATTCCAGTTTAAAAATTTAACGCAATATAAAATCATCATCGACAATAAAACTACGTAGTAACATAGTAGATGACGGCAGAAAAAGACCTGCACGGTCCATCCAGTCTGCCCAACAAGATAAACTCACATGTGCCATTTTTTGTGTATACCTTACCTTGATTTGTACCTGTCTTTTTCAGGGCACAGACCGTATAAGTCTACCCAGCACTATCCCCGCCCCCCAACCACCCGCCCCACCTCCCACCACCGGCTCTGGCACAGACCATATAAGTCTGCCAAGCAATATCCCCACCTCCCAACCACCAGCCCTAGTAAGTTAATAGGTCCAAACTCGTGCAGTAACCATAAAAATAAGTATGTGTTACATAAAACTAAGTCTGGAGATCTGTGTTCCGGCTATTAAAGCCTTCTTCAGGAGTCTCAAGATCTGGACTGACTAAGAATCCTGGTGTGTATGTTGGGTGTGTGGGTGCTTTCTAGGAACTGTGGGACCACTGGGAGTGTAGCCCCACTAACCTAGAAATCACTGGGGATAATTTGAGAGTGGGAGACTCACCCAGAGGCAGTTGTGACCAAGTCAGTGGGAGGAGGGTTCTAGTGTAGAGCACAAGCAGCAGGTGCAGGCAGACCTGAGCTGTGCTGGGGATAGACCCTCTAAGTTGCCGTAGGGTAGCCCCAGGTAGGTGGCCAGGCGTTTCGTGACAACATAAATAACTGAAATGTCACAGAACATCAAAGCAGTACAGTACAGTCTTAATTATCTGACCTTTGCTAATCCTACCATCCAGCATATCCGACAGACCCCCACGGTGATGTCATTGCTTTGCTGTTAAGAAGTGCACGTCTTCTCTTAACGTTTTTCAGCCAGCTCCATAGGTGGTATCGGAGTTCCATCTTAACCAGTCTATCATTCTGCCTGCATTCTTCTGCAAACCACATGCCCTCCTGGCAAAAGTGGACTTCACACCTTGGACTGCAAGCAAGCCTTAGCCTTCTAGATGGAGTGGACTAAAGCCTATAGACAGTCGACCCAGCCTTTTGTTTGTTTTGGTCCCAACAGGATGGGGGTAGCCATTGGCAAATGCACCTTGTCCAATTGGTTGGCAGACTACATTGGTCCACACATTCACATTTCAGTACTGCCTTGAGCAAAATACCCAACACGACAGCCAGTTTGGTCAGAAAAGTACTGCAGAATCTGTTTCGTGTCTAGAATCCAACTCCACCCTCCTAGGCTTGTTATTTCAGTTCCAGGCTGCACCTTACAACTGTTCTGCTTTCGGTTCTTTCGAGTATATCTCTTTCAGACATATACTATAGAGGCGGTCAAAGGTTATTACATAAACTTTATTCAAGTAAGTAAATCATAAATCATACATCACCGCTTGAGTTACAGACAACATCTCCGTCAGGGGCTGGGAGGCTTGGGGTGCAGCCAGGCAGAGAGTCTCAGCGGGCACAAGGGGCTTGGGTAGCTCCCATTCTGAAAATTAACCTCTGTCCGCCCTTAGCTTCTTCTTTTATACTGACCAATAAACATGATCTTATTTAATTGAATAAGGCTGACGTGTAGTTAAGGATGTGACAGTTTCTTAATGCATCCCCAGGAACTGACCAGGTTTCCAGAGATTCATGTGAAACATCATCCCTAAGCATGTTGTCATTCCATTTAGTACAAATTACTTCATCATTTAATATGATAATGTTATCAATTCCTGTCCTGAGAGTCCATTATGTACTTTCAAGAGAGCATTAAATATCCATATGGGAGTCCATTATGTACTTTTTTTTTTTTTTTTACATTTGTACCCCACGCTTTCCCACTCTTGGCAGGCTCAATGCGGCTTACATGGGGCAATGGAGGGTTAAGTAACTTGCCCAGAGTCACAAGGAGCTGCCTGTGCCTGAAGTGGGAATTTTCAAGAGAGCATTAACTATTTTTATTTATTTTATTTATTTATTTATTTGCTGTACTTGTATCCCACATTTTCCCACCCATTTGCAGGCTCAATGTGGCTTAACTATGATATCATTACTTAATTATGTACTTTCAAGAAACATTAAATATGATAACACTTAGGCAGAACTCAATGTCAAGCACAAACTTTTCCATTACAACAATCATTTCGTTTTGTTTTCAGGTTGATTGCTTGTGTAGGCCTTGCTGTTGCAAGTCCGTATTGTACTAGTGTTGTTGTTTTCATTGTGACTGGTAACTAGCAATTCCCAGTTGTGTATTTTTTCACGGAGAGAGTAGTGGATGCTTGGAATGCCCTCCCGCGGGAGGTGGTGGAAATGAAAACGGTAACGGAATTTAAACATGTGTGGGATAAGCATAAAGGAATCCTGTGCCGAAGGAATGGATCCTCAGGAGCTTAGTCAAGATCGGGAGGCGGGGATAGTGCTGGGCAGACTTATAGTGGAGGAGTAGCCTAGTGGTTAGGGTGGTGGACTTTGGTCCTGAGGAACTGAGGAACTGAGTTCGATTCCCGGCACAGGCAGCTCCTTGTGACTCTGGGCAAGTCACTTAACCCTCCATTGCCTGCCGCATTGAGCCTGCCATGAGTGGGAAAGCACGGGGTACAAATGTAAAAAAAAAAATATATATATATACGGTCTGTGCCAGAGCCAGTGGTGGGTAGCGGGACTGGTGGTTGGGAGGCAGGGATAGTGCTGGACAGACTTGTACGGTCTGTGCCAGAGCCGGTGGTTGGGAGGTGAGGATAGTGCTGGGCAAACTTATACGGTCTGTGCCAGAGCCGGTGGTTGGGAGGAGGGGCTGGTGGTTGGGAGGCGGGGATAGTGCTGGGCAGACTTATACGGTCTGTGCCCTGAAGAGCACAGGTACAAATCAAAGTAGGGTATACACAAAAAGCAGCAAATATGAGTTATCTTGTTGGGCAGACTGGATGGACCGTGCAGGTCTTTTTCTGCTGTCATCTATTATGTTACTATGTGAGAAGAGATGGCCTGCTTGTTCTCGGAGAAAGCAAAGTTACTTACCTGTGGCAGATGTTTGCTGAGGACAGCAGGCCATTAATTCTCACAAACCCTTCCTCCTCCCCTTGGAGTTGTCTTTTCCACCTATTCTATTAGACTGCTGGTCCCATGCTTACATGTCAGATGGGAAGGCACCTGGATATGCATAGTGGGATGCTGCCAAAGGCCTCTTAAAGACACAGAGCGCTGGGCAGCATCCGCACTGGGTTCCATCGAATGACATCACCAAGTTGTGAGAATGATTGGCTTTGCTGTTCTTGGAGAACGCTTTCTATAGGTAAATAACTTTGCTTTACTGTTTCCAAAAGTACAAGTACTGGGGGCACATAATGAAGTTACTAAGTAGTACATTTAGAACAAATCAGAGAAGAGATTTCTTCACTCAGTGTGTAATTAAGCTCTGGAATTCATTGCCAGAGAATATAGAGAAAACAGTTAGCTTAGCAAGGTTTAAAAATGTTCGTACATTTTCCTGGATGAAAAGTTCATAAACCATTATTAAGGTGGACTTGAGAAAATCCATTGCTTGTTCCTGTGATAAGCAGCATGAAATCTATTTTATTCTTTTGAATCCTGCAGGTTTCTTTTCTTGTAAAGTGGATATGTTGCAGAATCAGGAATCTTGGTTTGCTGCCTGGGGGAGGGTAGAAGTTCTGGAAAAGGGCACAGTGGATATAAAATATGTTAATGAGAAAGTTATCACAAGGTAAATATGACGAAAATCAGATAAAACATTTAAATCTGTGCCTCTTGCACTTACCCAGAGCGATTGGTGTGAGTTATAGGTTGCCTTTCAGAAATAATGTAACTGAAATATTAAATATCACGGCGGAAACAGTGTTCCTGGTTAATAAGATTAAACTTGCCAGTGGGCAAAAAAATAAGTCACTGAAGAGGGAAGTTTAATCATTTCCTTTTGAATAATTCCTAACCTATTTTCTTTTTTAACCACTTCCACACACTGAACTGAGGATTTCTGTGTATTGTCTACAATGGCTCCCAGATCCTTTTCCTGGGCGGTGACTCTTAAGACAGAACCCAGCATTGTGTACTGACAGTAGCATTTTTTTTTCCTTTGTGTGCATCAGTTTGCAGTTATTTACATTAAAATTGATCTGCCATTTAGATGCGCGGTTCCCCAGTCTGGCAGAGTCCTTCTGCGATTTCTCCCACTCTGCTTTAAATATTTTTATGCCATCCGCTTGGAATTATAGGATAAATATCTATACAATTTATCATTACTCTGACAACTGATCCAATGTAACAATAGCTCTGTCCCAGGATGGGGGTCACAAGTCTGTGAGCCTAAGTGCAAGTCTGATGAACAGTTTCAGGCTTGTGCTTTTTGTTTGTTTTAAGATTTTTTGATCTGTAGATGGTTTGAGATTTGTTATAAATTTACTTTAGATTTGTTATTAACAGGAGACAGGCTTATGTGTATTGCCTTTGGGATTGGAAGGCAGTTTTGGAAAAGAGAAAGAAGTAATAGCACATGTTCAGACAATAGAAATGGACATAAGAAAAAGGGAAAGAATGTTTTGGGGGGAAATTACTTACTATTTGTCACAACTATTAGGTCAAAATATAGCCGGTACTCCAGTGCAGCTGCTGCTGAATCTGCCAGGATCATTCAAGGGACAGATACCAGAGCACACTTCGTTCTTCCGCAAACTCACCTTGCTAGCAAAGAAATGTATCTTGCAAAACTGGACGAACGAAGTAGGGCCAGAATACTGGCATTGGCGGAACCTTGTCCACCAGTTAATGATGTAGGAAGCAAAAGAAGCTAAAAGTTCACTAAAACGGAAGAAAACATTTAAGAAAAATTGGGGCGCTTACATAGATTCTTTGTCCCATAGGGGGAAAAGTTGGGTCTTCAACACGCTAGGTCAATAGACAAGTACATAGGTACCAGACAACGTGAGCAGGAGGGGAGGTTATAAGGGCTTGGGAGAAAGGGGAGAAAACAGAAATTTTTGGAGACAGTTTGTCACAATAGAATGTTATTGGACAGTTTGTGTTTGGTTGTTGTGATCCAATGGCTGTAAGATTGTGTAAGCAATGTCTTCAATAAAAAACGGTGAAACATAAAAGAAAAAGGGAAAGAGGATGGGATTTGATATACTGCCTTTCTGTGTTTACAATCAAAGTGGTTTACATAGTATATACAGGTACTAATTTTGTACATGAGGCATTGGAGGATTAAGTTACTTGCCTAGAGTCACTGTGGGAATTGAACCTGGTTCCTCATAACCCTTTTTTTTTTATATATCTTTCAGGTTGCCAATAAGGCAGAAGAGAACTTGCTGTTGGCACTTGGGACTGACCTAAGTGACCGTAGGGCAGCAGTCATCTTTGCTGATACACTGACACTTCTCTTTGAAGGTACAAAAATTTTTGTTTGTGATTTCTTATTCAGATATACCAGAGTGCTCGTTCAGTGTCATATTTTCTACCCTCTATGTTGGCACAGACAAGGGATGCTGCAAACACAGCATTCACACCTTTTGCAGGAGCAAAGGAAGTCAATTATGGTGCAGTGGCAACACCTAGTGGTTGAATTTAGTGTCCGTGATTGCAGTGTTTCAGAAGGAGTGATGATGCATAGACCCTGGCCGAGAACTAAGTAAACTAAGCTGGAAGGGGTTATAAATTTGAGAAAAAAATCCCAGGTAATCAGGTATGAAGACTCATTGCTCCTGATACCAGTCCTTGTTCCCATTGAACTGAAGTCCAAAGGAATACAAAGTGTCAATGCAGAATAAATTCTTTCTAGAGCCACACTCTGATTATAAATTTTATTGTTGACCCAACATGACCGTGTTTTGATAAGTACCTGCATTGGGGGTCCTTGTTTTTCAACGTGAGTAAACTTTTACTTTGTTTTAGCAGACCACGAAGGAGTGAGTTTGTGAAGATTTTCTGTCTCAGTGCCATTTTGAATGGTGTAGCCATATTTGTTGGATTGATTGATTATATTAGAGGCTAAGGTGGTGAACACATTGTGTTTACTCACATTGAAAAACAAAGACCCTTGATGCAGGCACTTGTCAACAATAACATTTCTAACTAGAGTTTGGCTCTAGTGATGACATGATCCCCCTGACCATCTCTGCTTTTTGTTGTTTCTGTTGTCTTTGGACTGTTTTCATTCTTCTCCTGTTTCCCTTCTGAATAAATGATTTCTCACATCCCTCTCAAGTTACTTGTTCACAATGATATATTCTTGATACCAAGAGGTTCGTTTTCAAAGCACATGGGCTTAGATAGTTATATATGTTTGTATGTAACTTTGTAAGTTTATGTGCTTTAAAAATGAGCACCTAAGTCTAATACTGCATTAACATAAGTTTATAATAATTAACAATATGATTGTTGTGTGGAAGAGGTAAATAAAAATATTTAAGCTAACTCTGAAGGCTTAATCACTAACAAATTAGGATGTCTGGATGTTATGACTGTGCAAGCCATAGTAAAATCTTGAATGACTTAAACTGTCATGTACAGGGATTCCTAGTTTAATTTGTGTCTGTTGTGCCTTTTTCACTGGAAGTACAGGGTGGATTTCAATGATCAGTAAACAAAATGACTAAGAAAAAAATTACAGCATGTTATCAAACAACAAAAGTAGACTAGGCAAAATTAAAAGAATGTCAGCAATATACTGAGCATTATAAATTATAAGAATTAAAAGCTAAAAATAAGGGAAAAAAACAAAGAAAATTGACATGTTTTCCCTCCTCACCTTTAGTGCCACAAATTAAATCCAAAAAGCTATCATTTTAGGTGGCAACAAAAGATCAAATAATTTTTTTCTAGTTTTAACTCTCTTGGAAGTTAATTCCATAGCGCCAGAACTGCTGCGCTATATATGACCTGTGCAACATAGCTTTTTAAAAGCACAGTAGCTAGGAGCCATCAAAACCAATATGTGTACTCAAGGCCCAAGCCACTTACAGAATGAAAGACTAAACAAAATAGTTTAAAATATGTTCTTGTACTTATCTGGAGCCAATGGAGGCCATACAAAAGAGGAATCACTCCATCCCTAGCACCACGATGAGTTACAACTGTGGCCACTAAATTGTGAAAATGTTGCAGACAACTGCAACATTTTCACAATTTAGTGGCTACAGTTGTAACTCATCGTGGTGCTAGGGATGGAGTGATTCCTCTTTTGTATGGCCTCCATTGGCTAAATATAAACTAAAATATAAAACATTAAAATAGTTTAATGATCAGTTCTTGTACAATAGTTTTAAAATGTTGTGAAGATTAAATAGGAGGATTTGACATACCAATCTCAACTTAAGCCATCCTTTTTTAGCAAGTGTGTTCACCTGAGCCATGGTAAGAGGAGAATCTAAAAATAATGCCCATGCTTTGTCCTTTGGATTTCAACAAAATCCTGTCCTCTTATATGAGTGATGAGATACTTTCAGCACCCTATTCCCTAACCAAAGAATCTGTTTTGCTCAGTTTTAGATTCACTACTAGATAATAACCAATTCACCACGACACTGCAATTGCATCAGTATGTCATCCAAATCGCAGTTCAGTCAGCGGCCATCTTGGACTCCGGCTGCTTCTGTTTTTTTTATTTCCCCCCCTCCCCCCCAACTAGGGGACTGCTTTGGTACATCCCACTCGTCTCTGGATTGATCTGTGGGACGCTATGGAAGGTAAAATTAGTCTTTACCTGATCATTTTCTTTCCATTAGTCCTAGCAGATCAATCCAGAGGCCCGCCCTTCGATGATTTTGGATTTTGTAGGTTCCTTATAAAACAATGGCAAGTTTTGGACTGCAGTTTCCATTTCCCTCCCGCAGGAGCGGTGGAGGAAGAGCCTCCGTGGGCTTTATAGAGGCAAGAGTGGATTTCCTTTTGGATTTATTCATTTGCTTTGGTATCGACAATACTGAGGCTAAGATGGATGCACAGGCCTACATATAGTAAGACTCTGAAGTTCTCTCTATCTCCACCTGCTGGTAGAGGGACATAACCCACTCGTCTCTGGATTGATCTGTTGGGACTAATGGAAAGAAAATTATCAGGTAAGGACTAATTTTACCATGAGCAACAATACACAGTTGGTCTGTGATAAGAAACTCCTGAATCTGACAAATCACCCGCAACTGAACAAAAATAGCTTTCACAAAGCTTTGCCATATGAGCATTCATTTAATTCAATTTATAATCCACTCTTGTCCAAAGTGGAGTACAAAGTAACATACATAATAAAGCATGTTCCAGACAAAATCAAACCACAGACAACAATAAAAATAAGACAAAATATCAAGTGACAATCCAACTAAACACCTAGAACCTCTGATATGGAATCTTTGCCCCTCCTAACTCAATGGACAGGCAATCCTACCTCTCCATTTCCAGCCATATAGCACTTTTGTAACTAAATAAAGCAGTAACTATTATTAAGCCACTCAACCACAACTTATATCTTCTCATTCAGCTGTTGTAATTTCAGTTCATCACCTACTCTACGTAGGGAAAAGATCTGAATATCATCCATATTCAGATGGTACAGCAAAGCAACAGGATCCAGCATCACATATAATGGAGCCATGTATGAGATAAGGTGGTCAATAGTACTGACCTTTTTGACACTCTAGATTGCATCTCCCACTCCTCAAATAAGCCCTCCTTCCTTATAGGAAGGAAGAAAACTGATGGAGAACTGAGTTATCCATCCTCTATTCCCTAACCAATTTCTCAACAGTTCATGATGAACAGTGCAAAAGCTGATGACAAATATAAAAGGATAACTAACATTCCATTACTTTTATCCACTGCCTTGCCTAGTATATCTCATCCTTAAGGAACACAAACATGGTCTTAGTACTGCAGAACTTGCAAAATCCTTAGTACTAAAATGGCTCAGGAAATGATTCAGCTATGCCCCTACCACCTTCTCCAACAGCTTTGACAGGAGACACACTTTGGATACCAAGTACCCACTTCAGCTACGTCCAATGATGATTTATTCGTGGACATACAATTGAGCATGTCAACAGCCGTGTCACTACCCCTTCCCTCAGAGAGGTATTCACAAGCAACTTCAACACCTAACCCAACAGCCTTAAATAACTGTGAAGGGCAAGGATAAGCAAGCAAATTGGTGATTGCATCATGGATAATGTTTTCACCATTTGCTGACCAGTAACCAAATTCATTCCACCTTTCACCTATTTCCTTCTCACTCAACCACTTATACCTCTGCCCTTGCCTCTCTCCCTGCACCGTCTGCCCAACCTAACCAGTCGGTGCGGAATCCTCCACCATACCCTTCTTTGATTCCTCGCCTACACAATCCAACTTAACACTCCTACCTTTTATAAAATTCACCAAAGGCCACTATACTGAAACTTATTTTGAAAAGAACTTTGCAAAGTTGATTGCACTTAACCTGTCCGTTCCATCACAACCTCCCAACTGTATCACAAGCCAGTTCTTTGACCAACTTAAGTAATTTCTTTAAGAAACCACCCTCTATCCTGTGCTGAAAATAACTATAAGAATAACCATACTGGGTCAGACTGATGGTCCATCTAACCCAGTATCCTGCTTCCAACAGTGGCCAATCCAGGTCACAAGTACCTGGCAGAATCCCAAATAGTAGCAAGGTTCCATGCTACCAATCACAGGGACAAGCAGTGGTTTCTTCCATATCTATCTCAATAGCAGACTTAGGACTTTTCTCCAGGAACTTATCCAAACCTTTTTTAATCCCAGATACACTAACCGCTGTTACTACATCTTCTTGCAATGAGTTCCAGAGCTTAACTATTCATTGTGTGAAAAAATATTTCCTCCTATGCATTTTAAAAGTATTACTATGTAACTTCATTGAGTGTCCCCTAGTCTTTATACTAGAGAGCTGCACAGGAACAGGGTTAGCAGGAATCCCATAGGGATCCCTTCCAGGTCCACAGGGATGGACACAAATCCTGCGGGGTTCTCGCGGAAGTGTTGTTCCAGGCCATCCTACTATCCTTTCCTCACAGTCTCCTCGCTGATCAGGGGGCAGGACTGAGAAGTCACATTCGCCAAACGCCAGTCACAGCATGTGGCGATTGGTAAGTGCGACCTCCCAGCCCAGGCCCACCCACTTATGCCCAAGGCCTACCCAGGAATGATGCACCCCGACCACCCATAATCTCTTCCCTCCACTCCCACCCCGTCCCACAGATCCGGCACTTCTCTTTTTTCCTCCTGTTTCTGCCGCGGTGCTTCCAACTCACAGGATTGGCGGTACCCAGCATCGATTCACAAACATACAGGCCGGCTCCGGCATTCGCTGTGCTGCGTCACGCCCTCTCTGATGCAACCTCCTATTTAGGACGGGACATGGCAAAGGGAACTCCAGAGCTACTGCGAGCCTGTGTGAATCGCTGCCGGGTAGTTCCAATGCTGTAAGTTGCAGACCCTGCTTTAGAAGCAGGGAGAAAAACAGTACAGAGGTGCCGGACTGGGTACTGGAGGCGGGGAAGGGAGAAAAGTGCTGGACTGGTTGGGGGGGTCATTGGAGGAGGGGAAGGGAGAAAAGTGCTGGACCGGGGAGGGGAGCACTTAGAGGGAAGGGAGAAAAGTGTTGTATGGGAGGGGGGCACTGGAGGGAATGGAGAAAAGTACTGGCCCAAAGGGGCGGGGGTTGCTTGAGGGGTGGGGGAAACAATGAAAGCAGAGAGAGGGTGAGAACGCAAGAGGAAGCTGTGTGTGAATACCCAAATATAATGTGATATTATGGAATAGTCTGATATATGGCTTAGGAAACTTAAACTGAATTCGGTGCAGCTTTATTAATAACAGACTGGCTTCACTAAAAATAGCCTGTCAAGTGCATAAACTTGTTTAAGGTATGAATGAGAGGGGTGCAAGAAATAGAAATGTTGCACATAGGGGTGAAGGGGAGGGAGAGGTGGTGCATGGGGAAATAGGGTGAAACGTTGGACATGACAGTGGAAGGGAGGAAGGAAGAGATGCTGCATGGGGGGGGGGGAGTGGAAGAGAGAAATGTTGGACCTGGGGCACAAAGGAGGGAGAGAGAGAAATGGTGGACAGTGGGGGCGAGGCAGAAATGTTGGACGTGGTGGAGGAAGGGCATGAATGCTGGGAGGGAGGTGGGAGAGAGAAGTTGGCTCGGGGGTACAAGGGAGGGGGAGAGAGAGATGTAGGACATGAGGTTGGATGAGAGGCAGGGAGAAATGCACAGGTGGAGAGGGGGAGAGAAGAAGATGGATCCAGGAGCAGATGAAAATGATGGAGAGATGCCAGATAATGGGAGTGAGGGAAGAGAGAAGGAGATATGCTGGACCATGGGGGACAGGACAGGAGGGAAGAGAGAAGGGACAGGATATATTAGGCTACAAAGGTGGGGATGGAAGAAAGAGAGAGCAGATGCTTGGCTAGAAAGGTGGAGGGAGGAAGGCGCTGGGAATGGTGGAAGCATGTGGGAGAGGCCAGGAAGGGGAGGAGAAGGGTGGCAAGAAAATGGAAGAGAGGATAGTGATTACAGAGGGTAGAAATATGGTAATGGAGAATAGATTAAAGATGGAAGGGAATGGAAGCCTGGGGAAGGAGTGAGATGGGGAATAAGAGAGCTAGTGGGTGAAAGAAGATAGAAATCAATCTGATAGGTAGCTGAAAAGTAAAAAGGAAGAGAAGGATGAGAAAGAGGGTGAAATTTGAGTTGACAGAGGCGGAAAAGAAAAAAAATGAGAGGACAGAACTAAAAAGGAATGATCATTATATCAGAGGTAGGTGTAGTGAGGGAATAGACAGCAGAGAGAAGACAAATGTACAGCAGCCGCTTGAAGGAGAATTAGTAGATGACAGGAAATTGGAACCAACATAATGGAAAAATAAAACATCCAGACAACAAAGGTAGAAAAAAGCATTTTATTTTGAATGTTTTAAATGGAATATATTAGCTTTCAGAAATGTGCATAGCAATTGTCTTTGCATTGTGTTCAATAGAAAGGAAATGCATTTCTGTTGTTATTTCTCCAGTGTTGTTGTATATGTTAAGTTTAACTTCTTGGGGTTCTCAATTCAATTTTTGTGTAAATATTTTAATTTCTAATTTGTGATCCCTTGGTCTGTATTTGGTGAAGGTCTGTCAGTGTGATTAGTATTGGCAGGTGGTGAAATTGGAGGGGAGGCAGGGAGGAGAGGGGATCAGAGAAAGTGCCCTCCTTTATTTTCTGACCTGTGCCATAGCATGGCTAACACTGGCCCTGACCCTTCCTTTATAACTGGTGGGGAACCCCAAGCATCCCCAGCTGAGAACCTCCTCCAAAGGCAGCCAGAATTCCCTTCTACCAGTCAGTGACAGCATCCTTGAGCCACCGACTACTAAGCACGCATGTGGTGCTGGCATTAGTGGCTTAGGGACATTGCTGCTGCCTGCCAAGCTTGGTAAAAGGGAGTTCTGACTGCCTTCAGAGAAAGTCTTCAGCTAACAGAGCTTGAGTGTCCTCATTAGCCTAAAGTATTTATATTTTGAGGTGGAGATATGGCAGGGCAGAGATAATTTTGTGCCCATCCACTTTAGGCTCAGGCCCACCCAAAATTGGCTGTCTGGCTACGCCACTGGTTTGATTTATTTATTGATTGATTGATTGATTGTGCCTTTGTTTCTATGCATTGCTTTGTGGCTGAGCTTTATATTGAACAAATTGTTTTAGGGTTGTAGCATTAAGTTTGATAACTTTTTAGATTGAGTATGGCTCTCTGTCATACAGGGATTCTCGAGATGAAAGTGAGTGGGATAAATGGATTTCAACTGTGTAGATTAGAAGTGGAGAAAGAAAAAAGAGGATTATTGCAAGACCATGACATCTGCCCATAAGACAATACTAGCAAATCACTCATATACCATAAGAAACAATGGCTTTGCTGAATTATTGGTATGGAGAATGCAAATCTGGAAACCAACTGTACACCACTACAATAGCCCTTATGTCTTCAGGTGTCACCTATATGTGGGAACAGTAGGTTTTTGGTGGATTTTGGAGGGCTCAAATTTTCCACCACAAATGTACTAATTACAGTGGGATATGGGACGGGGTCCCTTTCTCTACAATCCACTGCACCGACCACTAGGCTACTCCATGGACCTGCTTGCTACTCTAATAGGACTGGCCATAACATCTTAAGTTGTCATAGAGGCTGGTATTTACTGTTTCTTTCACATCTTTGGGGGGGTGGGAGGGGGGGTCATTGACCACTGGGGGAGTAAGGGGGGGTCATGCCTTAATCCCTCCAGTGGTCATTTAGGGCAGTGTTTTGAGACTTAAAGTGGACAAAGCTATGGGGCCAAATGGGATACATCCCAGAATACTGAAGAAACTCAGAGAAGTCCTGGTGGGACCTCTTAAGGATTTATTTAATAATCTTTAGAAACGGGAGAAGTTCCTCGGGACTGGAGACAAGCTGATGTGGTCCCTCTTCACAAAAGCAGGGACAGGGAAGAAGTGGGAAACTACAGGCCGGTAAGCCTCACATCGGTGGTAGGAAAAATAATGGAGTCACTGCTGAAGGAAAAGATAGTTAACTTTCTAGAATCAATTACAGGATCTGAGGCAACATGGCTTTACCAATGGAAAATCCTGCCAAATGAATCTTATTGACTTCTTTGATTGGGTGACCAAAGAACTGGATGAAGGACATGCACTAGATGTAATCTACTTGAATTTCAGCAAAACCTTTGATGAGGTCCCTCACAGAAGACTCATGAGTAAGCTGAGAGGTCTAAACTTAAGACCCAAAGTGGTGAATGGGATAGGAAACTGGTTGACCGCCAGGCAGCAGAGAGTGGTGGTAAATTAGATCCGCTCGGAGAAAATGAAGGTGAGTAGTGGAGTTCCTCAGGGGTCGATGTTGGGGCTGGTTCTGTTTAATATATTTGTGAGAGACATTACTGAAGGATTGGAAGGAAACGTTTTGCCTTTTTATGGATGACACGAAGGTAGCCAATAGAGTGGATACCCCGGAGGGAGTGGGGGCCTTGGGGGCAAGGAGAGCAGAAATTGCTTAAGTACAAGTTCCACAACTGCATTATAAAGATAAGTGCTTCACTTTTGCATCATTGATAAGTGCTAGTGCTTTGCTTAGATAAGCCCTCTACCTTTGCATTAATATTAAAGGTTTGGACTTGTTTTTGACAGTTTGATTCAGTCAAACACAGCACATTATACACAACAGAGTTTTTCCTAGATTTTTTGATGAATATTATAACAACAAAAAAGAGATATTTAAAAATATCTATAAAAGGATATTTTTCACTGGGAGGGTTTTTGCTGATGATAAAGAGAAGATCGTTTGATCTGGTAGGCTGTGTAAATCTGTATGATTTTGAGCTCTTTGAGGCTTTTCCCTTCCTTTTATGAATATTTACAAACAGTTTTTCATTTTCATGTTGTGGATTTTCGTTGCTTTTGTTTTGTTCCATTATGGCAGAAAAATGTCCAAGTTTTGAGAATGCCCAAATCCTGCCCCCTTATGATTTGGGCGTACTGCCTACGAACTGCATAGAAAACCATCTTAAAAATGTGTTTTGAAAATGGTGGTTTGGACATTTTGGCAAAAAAAAGCCATCCATCTGCCGCTTTTTGGACGTTTTTCTGTTTCGAAAATGAGCCCCTATATCTCTCATTCATTTTGGATTCCAGACTCTTTTTTTTTTTTTTTTGCTCGACAGTTATAATTTTCTGTTCCAGTGTAGAAACCTGAGATAATTCTACAGAGAAATGTTGAGCAACTGCATGAAGTTTTTGGGACAAGGATGATTCCATGCCAACCATAGTGTCCCACAAAGAATGCAAAGTTATACCTACTGGCCTTTGAGGAAATGAAGACTTAGAACAGCGTGCAGATGAGGGCAATCTTCATCCAAGGCATTTATCATTCCTGACTCCTCTCCAGTTTTACCACTTCCGGACTGCCACGATAGGAGCAGTTCACTGTGGTGTCTCTTCTGGCCAAGACAGACCCGCCTAGGATACCTGAGATGGCCATGGGAGCAGCTCCTGTTCAAGGCTCTTGGACGCCAGCATTGGAAGTGGACTCTGAATTTCCAGGCTGAGGGTGATGTCAGCCTCAGATAGGGGGAGCTGTTTCCCTCTCGATGCTCCTACTTGCAGGCGAGGCAGTCTCTCCAGATAGAACAGATGGAACAATGTGGTGGTCCATTGGAACCAAACGGGCTGAGGGAACACATGCTGCTTCCCTCTCCCTCTCCTTTTCCTTCCCCTTAATTATTTTGGTCACCCTTCTTTGAACCTTTTCTAATTCCGCTATATGTTCTTTGAGATATGATGACCTAAATTGCACATAGTGTTCAAGGTGAGGTCATACCATGGAATAATACAGAGGCATTGTAATATTCTTTGTCTTATTTTCCATCCCGTTCCTAATAATTCCTAGCATTTTGTTTGCTTTTTTTGGTCACCGCTTTTACCATACACTGGGCAGTAGATTCCAGTATATTGTCCATGATAACACCTAGATCTTTTTCTTGGGTGCTAACTCCTAAGGTGGAACCTAGCATTGGGTAGCTATTATTTGGATTATTCTTCCCAATGTGTATCACTTTGCTTTTGTCCACATTAAATTTCATCTGCCATTTGGATGCCCAGTCTTCCAATTTCCTAAGGTATTCTTGCAATTTTTCACAGTCCACATGTGTTTTTATGTTTCAATAATTTTTTATTGGTGAGTTAACATAATCACATTTCCATTAGATTCAGTGTATGACTGATTAACTAACATAGCTTATTTGTATACGTTGGTCATAAGCAGTTATCATCCAAGTTTTTACCAATTTCTCCCCTTTTCCGCTTGTTCCTTATTAACTGCAAGCACGCTTCTTGAGTTTATAATGATAACTTATATATTTAGCTGTGTTTTGTTAAGGAGGTAGCTGCCTTTTACCACAGTCATTAACTGCGACAACCTTTTCTCTCCATAAACTTTTTAAGAGAGATATTGAACCCTGGGAGAGACAGATGGAAGGGAAGGAAGAGAGATAAGGGACCTGGGGAGGGATGGAGAGATGCTGGATAACAGGAGGAGGGAAGAGAAGGGGAATGATGTTGGACCCGGGGGTGCAATTAAAGATTTTAATCTAAATGTAGCCCTAATTAAAAGTAATAGGATGAAGGTGACTCTGTCTCTCTCTTCACAGGGATAGCACGGATCGTAGAGACTCACCAGCCCATCGTAGAGACATACTATGGCCCTGGCAGGCTCTTTACACTAATCCGACACCTTCAGGTTGAATGTGACCAGCAAGTGGATAAAGTGGTAGAAAAGTTCATTCAACAGAGAAGCTATCACCGGAAGGTGAGAGGTTACACTAGGGATTGATATACAGGAGTAATGGGGAGGCAGCATCCTGCCTTTCTACCATCCACGTGTTCCACTGTCTCCCTGATTCCAGTGCACAGCTAATACTGCATTGTTGGATTGCTGCCAGTTCGTTTGTACTGATTTTGATGAGAGTGTCATTTCCATTAGTAAAACAGCGTTGAGGTGTTTGAAAATTGCCCACCCGGAGTGTTTAATGCTACTGCATTATAAGACATTCCCATGGGCGTGTTAAGGTCAGGGGAGGGAAATAGTGTACATAGATGACTTTTGAAAAACAATGTGTGTTACTTCCAATGGAAACGTATCCATAGAAAACAGCAGATACAGATCTCTTTGGTTGCTTTTTTCCTGGGAATAATCCAAGAAAAAATATGCATGTAATTTTGTTTTGATTATTGATGCAAAGCTCAAATACCTTGACTTTGCATCAGCACAGGTAGTTTGATTATTACCCATAAATACAGTGTTCAATTTCACCTGATTTTATTATGTTTTGAAATCACAAAATTTGGTGAACAAACCTGTTGGACTACACGAAATAAAACCCTAAAGGAGAGAGGCATTACAGCTCAGCTAGTTTGACATGGGTACTTTGGAAGGCAACCTTACTAACCCCTCATTCTATATGAGGGCACTTAACTTTATAGAATACTAGCATTTACGTGTGCTAAGTGCTATTCTATAATTTAAGCACATCCACAGAGGAGGGGTATGGGTGGATCTGACATTTGTGTGCATAACATAAAATACTGAAGATTACATTCCTAAATGTAGGTGCGTAAAGGAGAAATTGTCTTACTTGATAATTTTCTTTCCTTTAGTCCTTCTAGACCATTGAGAATAGTTGTGTCCGTTGATAAGTGGATAGAGACAGAAAAAGAAAGTATTTCTTTGTGACTGTGCCACTCAAGGGTGTCACACAGCCCTGGAATGTTCAGTATTTCGACTAGTTAAGCAATAGTGCTCATTTTTATAATGCCAGTCAACAGGACCCTCTCGACATTCCATTGCTGACTGAATGCAGGTTAGGCCGAACATCAATAGATGTACAGCCCCTCCACAGACAGAAGATGCAGGGGATGAAACAGGTTGAACTTCAGCTGACGTGTAGCCCTTCCATTGAGCAAGATTGAACCCCAATTGACATTCTTCATGTCCACTTGAATTAGGAGGCATGTGGGACGCAGTAGAAAGAACATCAACTGACATGTAACCCTTCCAGCAAGTCAGGAGGAGAGTGAGGCGCAGCAGAGTGTGGAGCACTTCCTTTTATTTTTTTATTTTAGAATTTCAACATGACATTCAAGCATGTACTTGAAAGAGAAATCAGAAAAGACATAGAAATTCAGGGGAACCCTTTAATAGAGGAAATAAACATTTATCCATTACTCCACAATATTGCTGGAGTCAAACAGAAAAAGAAAACCCTATCAACAAAGCAAATGAATCCTATACAGTGATGTCCAGATTACGTGCTAACTAAAGGAACTACCATCACAGTGGACCTCTCTCCCAAGCCACCAAAAATTCCAACAATTGCTTAGGTTCAAGAAATGATAAATCACTACCATTAAATTTTACATGACATATAACAAGAAATGTTTAACAAGTAAGGTGGCCCTATCACCAAAACCCTTGGGCAGAATCCAAAAAAGTCCTTATGGCACCTTAGGTTGTTGAAAAAAGATCAGGAAAAAATACAAAACTTTGAACCCAGAAATTGTTCATACATGTATCTCAAGTAACGTAACACCAAATTTCTGTCCAGTTCCAGGGCAAAGGTTACTAACAGGGTGGATGTAGACATCATGGGGCAGCTATTCAGCTGGCAGGAAGCAGCCCGCATAAGTGCCACTAACCCCGAATATTCAATGCTGGGCCGTTTCCGGTGACCGTCATAAAATATCCAGCTTCATTTTTGCCCACAGGAACTTAACCAGTTAAGCCAATATTCAGCACTATCCAGCTAAGTTCCTAATGGTTAAAGATAGGACTCCTGTGTACACGGCCCTATTTAACCGCTGAACCTAGCACTGAATATCGGCACTAACCGCAAATATTTAGCGAAGATAACCTGCTGTCGCCCGCTGAATATTAGTGGTTAGCCGGCTAAACACTATTTAACTGGCTTAAACTACGGTTCTTCAGGAAACTCACCAATCACTGCCTGTCACAGCAGCTAGCCCAAGAGGAAGCTGTGCCCATGAGCTATACTGTGAAACCCAGGGCAGCCTAGGTATAGCTCACCCAAGCAAATTTAGCACTATAGAAGCAAAAAGTTGAAAGTAGCAGCTCTGCTAGCGGCTTCCATCTTCCTGAAGGTAGAGCCTACAGAAGCATAAAGCTTGCTGAATCCTTCGGGGAACAAGTCCCTGACGCACCAATAGCAGCACGGTAGAATAGATGCTGAAGGCAGTAACGAAAGCACTGCCAGGAAACAAAGCCCGCCAACCTACTAACACTTGCATTGAAGAACTAGACTACTATCAAATGCACTAGCAGCTGGGAAGCAAGTCATAATGACCCTTGGAGCTGTGCAACCTGAGAAGAAGAGCAGAGTAAAGAAACTAGGTGGGAAGAACTCCTTATTGCCTGTTCGACCACAAAAGAGAAAGTTCTAGAGGGCCAAACATGAGCAAAATAAAAATTACTTACCACAATGAGAAGAAACTCATAAAAAATTAAAGGAATTCTTTTTAAAAAATCATCAAACTCAAAAGGCATTTTAGGTGTTCACTAACAGCCACCTCGAGAACGGAGGAGGAGAATGACAAGGCCCACGGAGTTTCTCCCAGCTCCAGCTATACCTCCAGACCAAATAAAAAGGAGCTAATTTGTCCAGAAGTAGACCCCCTGCTCTACTAAACTCTGACAACAGCTGATTTAGGAGCCATACGAGAGCACCAAAGAGGTGCTGCATAGTACAACAACCATCTGCTTGGAGACAGAAGATACTGAATGTTTCAGGGCTGCATGACTCCCTTGAGGGTTGAATCACAAAGAACTACTTTCTTCTCTGCTTCCATCCACTGGTCGGCTGACACAACTATTCTCAGTGGTCTGGTATAGATTACAATGAAGCTGATTTTATGGTAGGATTATAAAAACACTTATGCATGTATATGGGGAAGTTATCAACATGGGCTACTGTTAAGTCGCGTTGGGTTACCATAAAATGAAACCCTGTACTAAAGTAGCTCTACTTAACAGTAGCCCACAATGATAACTTCCTCCCTGAGTGTTCTGATAGAATAGGCTCACAGCCTGTGTAAAAGTGTGCCCCTAAATTGTGGCGCCCAGTTATAGAATTGCTCTTTAAATGCGTAAAGGTTTAGGCTTCCTTTTAATGATCCAAACTTCATCCTACTGCTTATTGTGTGAATTATTGTGGGATGGTCATCTGACTTCTTTAATTGCCTATAACGTTAATTTCAAAATGTTCTGTGTTTGAATTAACCTCTAACTAATGCCTGCAGTATCTTTACTGTCCTTTCATCCTGAGAATGTACCCCTGGGTACTAGAGGCATGGATTTCCTATTTAGCTCTGCCCATATGCTTATTTCCATGTGTATATTGCAGCTGTTATATTGTGAGCCCACTGGCTTCCTGTTTTTGTTACAAAGTAACAAGAAATGCAGTATTAGAAGAATGTGATAACCTTCTTTATGGGTCAATAAAATATATGTCTTAGTACTTGAGCTTTTCAAATATTATTGCTTCAGTTTTTATTACCTCTTCAATGCTGCATTCGGCACCTAACTCTTACCATTCACTAAATCCAGACTGCCCCAATTTGACCGCCCCTATCGGACTGTCCGTTCACTTGTCTCTTAGATTGTAAGCTCCTTGAGCAGGGACCGTCCCTCTATGTTAAATTGTACAGCGCTGCGTAACCCTAGTAGCGCTTTAGAAATGTTAAGTAGTAGTAGTAGATATTGTCAAACCAGTTGCAGGTGATACCTTTATTATTATTATTTTTTATTGTTAGCCTAACAATGTTCTTTCCCCTCCTTTTGCATTTCCAGTGTAATTGATTCTTGGCTTTACTGAGGCATTTTGTAGTTTCCCAGAGTTTATTTTTTCATTTGCTTTGGGGTTTTTTTGTTATTGTTGTTGTTGTTTTTTATTATTAATAATTTCAACATGATACCAACAAGAAAACAAAACTTCTTGATAAGGCAAATAGGTTTCCAAACTCTAGCAAATATTCCATAGCCAAATTCAAAGAAATAACAAATATAGATAAAAAGAAGAAAAAAGAAAGCTGAAAAACTCTTTTAGTCCCCAAAAGAGAGAGGGACGCAACCAAAGGAAATCATACAGGGATTTTCTCCGAAGAAACAAGTACATAAGAAAAGGACAATGCACAGGTTCCTAAATTATACTCGTAACCTAGCGAACATTACACACTCAGGGTTCTGTAGAAGGCATTTCATCAACTTGGATATGAAACATCAAGAAAATTAAGTTGACCTGGGCCATATAATGCATATTTTGCAATTTTATCAAGCATTTTGAAGAAAAAGGTACGAAATGTTCTCCATTTGTTTGGAGAACTCTGGAGCAGAGAGCCAAGAATAGCTTCTGTTGCTTCTGAGTCTCCCTACATACTTCAGGAAATCATCAAATTTTTTGACGCAGGAAGATTTTTGTCTGCTTCAGAGACAAAAGAAACAAGAAGAGTAGCATGAGTATCCACTACATGAAAAGATGACATCAACATCTCAGTCACATTTGAACTGTCTAGTGATGTTAATTCCTCTACTTCATTAGTTACTGCATCAACTGAAGAACTTGTTTGTTTTTTCTTTGAGGGTAAATAATATATCTTATTAACAGGTGGCAGTGCTTCACCAGGAATTTTCAATTTGTCTAGATGAAATCATCAAGACAGTTGAAGGTTACATGCCCACATTTGATTTTCCAACAGTTCTAATTTACACTGCAATCCTTCATATCCTTGTAAGATCTTAAACTGACTTTCCTGAGATTTTTTTTCCTTCTCCATATTAGTAAGTCTCCCCTCAGTTACTTCTTTAAGTTGTCACATGGCTAAAACTCAGACAGTTTCCCAGGGTTTTATCCTTTTTCTTAACACTATACCCTCCTATTTAGCTCAGTCATTATAGTGACTGTCTTCAGCTAGAGGTCCCACAAGCTATAACTTCCCTCCAGATCTTGACCATTAAGGAGCCCTTTTACAAAGTGGTGATAAGCCCTACGCGGGCTTACTGCTCACTAAAAAGGAAGTACTACTGGGCTAGCGCAGTAGTTCCCACCCTCAGTACGCCGTCATTTTTTAGTGCTGGTGTTTACCTGGCGGTAATCGGGCAGTGCCACACGCCACCCAGTTATTGCTGGCTTAGCGTGAAATGCTTCACTTGCCACATGGTCATTTCCTGAAGATCCACCTTTTACCTGCTGCAGTAAATTAGGGCCTCAGCATGCGTCAAAAACATGCGCAGACGCCAGCGCAGGCCGCCTTTTGCTGCAGCTTGGTAAAAGGGGCCCTAAGTATGTGGAATGGACATGATTCCTGAGCTCTGGTTCGAAAGCATCTGCAGAGTAGCTAAAGCCAGGCTAGCAAACTGAACCTGGATCTTTCCCATTATGACACACATCACCGAACTATCAGATCATTCTAACTTAATACAGTCATACATTTTATAATTTTTTTCAAGAAAATTAACTTTTTCCCAAAGAAACTAATTTAGCTCATGCATTTTCCTTGGCAGTGCAAGGCAAGTTACATTCAGCTACTGTAGATAGTTCCCTTTCCAGTAAAAAGATATTACCTGCATCCTGTTTCACCTTTTCTTTATATGCATCTAACATAGGACTTGTGTAATTAATTTTTAACATCTTCATAGATGATTTGTTTGTAATTACAGTTCCAACAAGTTCAGAACAGCATGATGAGAATGTCTGCTGCAGACAAGATTGAGCCACGGTAACTACAAGTTCATTTAAAAAGGATAAATCATGTTTGTTTATTTTTATTTATTTATTTACTACATTTGTATCCCTCCTTTATACAAGGCGGGTAACAATAGTCACATATATAGTCTTAAACACGTAACAATTGCTAAGCATATGAAGCTAAAGCATGAGTAACAAAATGGTCTTACCCAAAAATGAAAATAGAAAAAAAAAACCACACAGAAAAGGCAAACGAGTCAATCAGATAAGTCTTCATGTTGCCAAAAAGGCTTTCACAAACAGATGCCTTTTTAGCAGCTGCTTGAATTGTTTTATGTCTTCATAAGCTCTCAGGTATCTGGGTAAAGCATTCTACAAAGATGGGGCAGCGATAGAGAAGGGCCATAGTTTTGTCTCTATGTAATTATATGATGTAGCGGCAGGTAAACAGAGCTGATGGGACGTTTCGGATCTTAGTGCTTGGTTTGGTTTATATGATGGCAGGGTACTTCAAAAAAAAATGTATGTTTTCTTGCTTTTTCACTTTTTTTAATTTCTGTCTCCAGGGAACTGGACCCTATCCTTGCCGAAGTTGCTTTGATGAGTGCCCGTAGTGAGCTCTACTTGAGGTTCATTAAGCGCCGAGTCAGCTCAGACTTTGAGGTGGGAGACTCTATGGCTTCAGAAGAAGTGAAACAAGGTAACCTGACTGAGCATGCTGAGACAGGCCTGCTGAGCTCTGGTTCTCTTGATTAGTCTGTGCTCGTGACATTCTTCATAGCTTGCTTGCTCTTCTCTTTGTTTGTGGTCTCTGTGTGTTCTGGTTGTAACCAGCATCTCCTTGATTGCTTCACTGCAGTGCAGCTAGGTCTGTTGTCTCTCCTCTGCCTCACCTCTCTCTGCCTGGCTGTGGTGTTGACTGTGATAAGCTCATTCCTGCTTTGTTTGTTTAGTTTCCCTTTAGCCTCCTTTAACCCTTTATGTGCAGTGCTTGGTATTTGTTTTGTGCCAAAATATTTCATCATTTTGACTTTAAAGGTCTTACGTTCCTGGATTGTCTTAAAATTTTCTTTTGGTATTCTCACCATAAAATCATCGATGCAGTGGTCTGGGTTTGTAAAGTGCTGTCCCACAGACATCCTGATTGGTATTGTTGATGTTTAATATGATGTGTGTGTAAATTGATTCTTGTCTTTATCATCTGGCTTGTTTCTCCAATCTAGCACCCCCCCCCCCCCATTTGAATTGACTTTGGCACAGGAAGATAGACCCCCACATTTTTATAACTATACTGAGTATATGTACAATTAAACAGATACACATAGCCAGCCTGTGCTCCATGGAGATTACAGTCTAGTTTGGAGACAAATGTATTCATAGTAATAACTTGATTTTTACCATAGTTGACAAGGGTAAGACGTGAAAGAGTCAGGGTGTTGGGATTCAAAACAGTCTCAAAAAGATGTTTGTTTGTTTTTTTTTTTTTTTTGCAGGACATGATTAATAGGCAGAGAAGGATTAAGATATACCAGTTTTGGAAGTCTGTTTCAGGCATACAGTGCCACAAGACAACAAAGAGCCTGGAATTAGCAGTGTAGAAGAAGGGCATAGGTTAGAGTGTTTTGCCCCACAAAAGGTACTTGTGTGGGAATTCTGCACTCAGTATATTTTAAAATTCTGGAAAGCTTGCATAGTTTATTTGTAGTGATTTTGTGCAGAATTCACTCATTCTAAGGCCTGAAATCCCCTCTTGCCTTTTCACTCCTCAGGCCTTCCCAGTTCACGCTGTTGCTCCAGCTGCAATTCTCTCTCCCTCTAACTCCCAGCAAGACCCCTAATTCTCTTTGCCCCCAAAGTCTTCTCCTACATGTAATACCCCCACCTCTTGTTCTTTCTCACCCATTCACACACCTCTACCTCTCATTTTCCGTTTGCATCAGGCACACACACCCCCACCTCTTATTATCCCTCCCTCCAGGCACATGCCCCTACCTCTTATTCTTCCTTCTCCCAGGCACACATCTTTACCTCATTCCGCACCCCACCCCCAGCCAACATTCCCATCTTTCATTCTTTCTCCTCCCTTTGCTATCATTGTATCTCTCCCCCACCCTCCTCCATTAAACACCTCAGGGTTCAACCCCACCACACCAGTGGTGCAACCTTAGTTTTCTCTGCCCCTCCCATCCCAATTGCATACTCTCACCTTGCTCTGCTCCTCTCCCCATCCCTATGGCACACTTACCTTGATCTCTCCCCCTTTACTTATCCTCATGGCATACCCACCTTGCTGTACCCCCCCCCCCCCAATCCCCAAAGCACATACTCAGCCATCGTCATTAGCTTCTCAACTCCTCCCCCACAGAGCATGCTGCAGAAGGAGAAGGAAGTGAATGGCTGCACATCAGTCCTCTTCCTCTTCTGTGCCATCTTGGCCCAGCTGTTCATGTGAACTGTGATCTCTGTATAGCCTTCGGTTTAAATGAACAGTTGGGTCTAGGTCAGCACAGGAAGAGGAAGCAGCCCAGTGTGCAGCTGTTCACTTCTTCCTCCTCTTGTCATACGATCTCTGTGGGGGAGATGGATTTAGGAGAGCCCTTGATGCCAGTGTGGTTGCTTGGGCAGAATTCTGCACAGCCAGTACAGACTTCTATTTTCACAGGTGGGGAATTCTCCACATAAATTTGCATTGCGCAGTTGTGCAGAATTTTTCCCAGGATAATTAAATGAAGATCATGACTACATGTGGGGCAATGAGAAGAGAGCTGACATGGCACTGTAGAGTAGATGCACTTGAAGAAGAGAAATAGTTCCATCAGAATGTGAAAGAAGATGAGGAACAAATGTAATGTGTTAAGATGAGTAGGTCATAGTGTTGGAGGAAGATAAGCTGCATAATTGAATTTTAAATTGACTGTCGTGGAGAAAGACAGTTCAGCAATGGGCTGCAGCAGAAAGTGGGTGGAGATGAGGTCTTGACCGTGTATTCAGAAAGGAGAAGATATATTTCAGTGGTTTTATTGAGAAAGAAATTACTTGTCTGAGCTATTTTTTTGGATGTACGTAAATATGAGTAGCTGAAGACAACTGCTGGGTTATGGGCAGAAGGACAGAAAGTTCTCCACCAAGAGAGAAGAATGTGGAAAGGGAGAAATGTATTTGGGAGGACAGATGAATTCAGTTTTTCCATGGTTTAAAACAGCAGTTCTCAACCAGTGTTTCGCGGGGCCACTCAATCTGCAACACTTTTTTTTCAATGTTTACACTTCAGTTTCTCCCTCTTCCCTCCTGCCATGAGTCCAGCAGCTTCCCCTCATCTTCCCTCAGCCAGCCAGCTCTCCCCCCCCCCAATCCCCCAGCTGTGAAACTTGAGTTGTTGGCCGGCAAGGGCAGTGATAACAGGCTGCCTGAGCTGACCCAGAGCCTTTCCTCCACTATTGTCCCACCTTTCTGACACAACTCCCTGTTTACATACGGGCGGGACAGTAGTGGAGGAAAGGCTCCGAGTCAGCTCAGTCAGCCTGTTATCCCTGCCACTGCTGCTGCCAGCGAACAACTCATGTTTTAACAGGCCAGGGCCGGGGGGGGGGACTGGCTGAGGGAGAAGTGCTGCACCCATGTTGGGGGGCGAGAGTGGGGGAGAGGTGCTGAACCCTTGGGGAGGTGGTGGAAGGAAGAAGAGGGAAAGGTCAGGCTGGACCTGCAGGGGGAGGGAAACAGGAGAAATGCCAGACCAGGGAGGAGCTGAGGTCTGTGGAGATGGCAGACTATGGGGTGAGCTGGGGGTTCAGAAGAGGAGGAGGTGTCAGACCATGGGGCATCTGGGGAAAGAGGAAGATGTCAGACTTTGGGGACTACTGGGGAGAGGGAAAGATGTCAGACCATTGGGCGGCTGGGTAGAAGGTGAAGTGTAGGGAAGATGATAGACCATGGGAAGGTGAGTTTATGAGAGATGCTGGACTATGGGGGATGGAGAGCAGGGAGGGAGGAGATTCAGCTGCACAAACCTTGATGCTGTACTCCTTCCCGAGTTGTGTAAGCAGTAAACTGCACTTAACATGCTTTCACTTCTAGTGCGTGTTTTGCCATGTTCACAACTTGGGGAGGAGTAGGGCATCGGAATTTATGTAGCCACATCTCTGGCTGTCAGGCTGAGTTTCCTGAAGCTGCTGTCCCCTCTGCCTTGCTGACATTGAGGGTAAAGGGGAGAGAGGGGATGTGGAATTGCTGTACCATAGGGGTGGAGGAGAGAAAGGGTGGGCGTGACAGGGCAATGCTGAGCAACAAATGTGGGTGGAGAAAGAGAGAGGAAATGCTGGGCTTACAAGGGTGTTGGAAGGAAGAGGGAGGCGAGATGCTTGGCATGGTGGAACCATATGGGAGAGGCCATGGGGATTCTCAAGGAGATGAGTGAATGGAAGATGGTGAGTATAGAGGGTAGAAGTGTAATGGGGAGTGGGTGAAAGAGAATAGAAAGCCAGGGAAGAAATGAAGTAGAAGAGAGGAGGTGAGAGGAGAAGATTGAAAGTTGATAGGTAAGTGAAATAGTGAAAGGGTGAAATTTGAGTGGACAGACAGAACAGAGAGAAAGAGGATTTATGTCACAGATGGATAAAGTGAAGGAATGGAAGAAAGTGGAGAAAGGTCAAATGGACAGCTCCCACTGGAAAAAGAACAGAAGGCAAGACAAGAAAGCAGAAAAAAGAAACTAGGACTGGTGTGCTTGGAAAAATAAAATGCCCAGACATCAAAGAGAGAAAAAAATTTTTTAGGTGGAATATGTTAGCTTTAAGAAATGTGCATCATGGATATCTCTGCATTTTATTGGAAATGAATTTCCATTTTATTTCTCCTATGTTGTAGTACCTGCCTAGTTTGACTTCTTGGGGTTCCCAGTTCAATTTTTGTCTTTATATTTCTGTTTCTAATTTGTGATTCTTTGTCCTGTATTTGATGAGGTTCTGTCTTTGTTTTGTGTGTGACCAAGGTGTACTATTCTGTTTGCATGTAATTTCTGTGTAGAACTCTGTAGCAATCCAGTTGTTCTGTTTTACCAGTAATAGATCTATCGGTGTTCTAGGGCCCTGTGTAATACTTGTAGTGCTGCTTATTCATAGGAAGGGTTCATGTTTGAATCATAGGAATTAATACTGTTATACGGTGGGTCTGCTACATACTTCTTGAGTTAGGATTTTTTTCAGGTTTCATATTATTTCACAATGTGCTTGATAGTTTGTTACCATTACTCAGATGAGAATCAGAATATCTAGAAACATGCATGACATAATATTTTTTGTATGGTAACATCCATGGAGAAAATATCTAGATATGATATGCATCTGTGTTGGTTGGGAAGGAGAGAGGGTTCTTATGAATTAAATGTAAACATGCTTGGCATCCACAATTGCAATACTGTGTCAGACCAAAGGTCCATGAGGGTTGTGTATGAAATGTGTCATATATGCGAGCATTGTCTATCGAGTGTTTCCCAACTGAAAAAAGGTTGAGAGCCACTGGTTTAAAGTAATGGTAACATATCCGGGTAGCTGGTGCTAAAGGAGAGAGATCTGAGAGAGGTAAGCATAATGATGGTATTGAAAGCCATAGTTAAAGATTAGAGCACTAAGAGATCATGTGTGAAGAGAGAAGATCTCAGAGAATAAAGCTTTGGGGAACACAGTTCACCTTTGAAAACTTTTTATTTTTTCCAAGCCTACTCAGCTTGAATTAAGAGCATAGTGTATTTTATGCTACCCAGATACATTTATTTAAAATCATTTATTACTGACCAGTATTTTGTTTTAAGGCACAGTATATTTGTATGTGTAGATGGTTAGTGCTGTGGTGCATTCATTTTTATGTATGTTTTATTGTCATCTGCTTTGGGCTTAAAGTGGAATATAAATGTTAAAAATAAATAAATGAGATAGTAGTGGGAGGAGGAACCACAAAAAGATATACCAAAGTTGCAATAGTAGAAAATAGAAGAGAGTCGAAGATATAATATAGTTCAGGAGCATAAGCAAGTACAGTTTCTCAAAGAGAAGTTTGTGATTAACAATCTGAAATATAGCAGAGATAGGTCAAGAATGATTAGATTTGAGGTGTGATCCCTGGTCTTGGACACAAAAAGGTACTGGAAACTTTAGCAAGAGTTATCTTAGCGGCATCGAGCATGCAGACAGAAGACTGGAGTAGATGTAGAATGCAAGAAAGTGAAGGCAGTTTTTTTTTTTTATAAGGAGAGATGTGCTAACAGCAGCACAGATTGATGTAATGGTATATGATAGACTGAGGATATGACAGATGGAAGGGATGGTTGCAGAAGGAGATAGAATTGGGGAACTGGCCTGGAATGGGTTCCGACGAAGAAGAAGCAAGCTTGGAGCAGGGAGTAGAAGAGCAGTTTTCCTTCAGAAAAACACAAGTAAGGGTGATGGGGGTAAGAGGAGGATAGAGGAATGAAGTAAAAGTGGAGGAGGTCTGGTGCTAAACTCAAGATAAAAGTATGTCATGAAAGAAATCAGCCACTGACTGTGCAGAGAGTGAAGGGTTGGGGCACAGGGGCCAGGAAGAAGAAGCTGTCTAAGAAGAGAGGCAAGGGTAGCAAAGAGACAGTGATAGTTGGAGGCAAAAGTGTTTGCTAGATGGACTTAGTATACTTGCCTAATGAGCAAAGAAGATTAGCATAACTCCCATCTCTGTGCTCAGGGCCGGTCTTAGGCAGAGGCGACCGAGGCGGCCGCATAGGGCCCCGCGCCTAAGGGGGCCCCGCGCGGCGCGCCTCAGCTCTGCCTCGCCGCCGGACCGCCGCTGCTCGCCCGCCCTCCACCCATGTCAAACGACGCAACTCTCCGCGTTCCCCTGCTCCCCCTCCCCCTCCCTCCAGGCACCTGAGCCCCCCTCCCTTCTGAGCCCCCCCCCCCTCCCCGACCCACCAAACGACCCTCTTCTGCTACCCGACCCGGCCTGCACCTCACCTGACCCAACATTTAAAAAAAATCTCCAAGCGGCGATGCTTGCATCTGACTAGAAGAAAAAAAAACCGCTTCGCAGTTCATCCATTGGCCGGCCTTCCCTCATGTCCCGCCCTCTGATGTAACTTCCGCAAGGGCGGGACATGAGGGAAGGCCGGCCAATGGATGAACTGCGAAGCGGTTTTTCTTCTTCTAGTCAGATGCAGGCATCGCCGCTTGGAGATTTTTTAAAAATGTTGGGTCAGGTGAGGTGCAGGCCGGGTCGGGTAGCAGAAGAGGGTCGTTTGGCGGGTCAGGGAGGGGGGGCTCAGACGGGAGGGGGGCTCAGGTGCCTGGAGGGAGGGGGAGCAGGGAAACGAGGAGAGTCGCGTGGAGGGCATGAGGGACGGGGGGGGGAGTTACTGGACATGGGTAGATGGCAGGGGAGGGGGGTTTTGGACATAGGTGGATGGCAGTTGGCAGGGGAGGGCAGGGGGGACAGGAGGGTCGCTGGACATGGGTGGATGGAAGGGGAGGGGGGTTTCTGGTCATAGGTGGATGGCAGAGGGGACGGGGAGGTTGCTGGACATAGATGGATGGCAGGGGGGACAGGAGGGTCGCTGGACATGGGTGGATGGAGGGGAGGGGGTTTCTGGACATAGGTGGATGGCAGGGGTGGGCAGGGAGGACAGGAGGGTCACTGGACATGGGTGGATGGCAAGGGAGGGGGGTTTCTGGACATAGGTGGATGGCAGGGGCGGGCAGGGAGGACAGGAGGGTCACGACATGGGTGGATGGCAGGGGAGGGGGGGTTCTGGACATAGGTGGATGGCAGGGGCGGGCAGGGAGGACAGGAGGATCGCTGGACATGGGTGGATGGCAGGGGAGGGGGGTTTCTGGACATAGGTGGATGGCAGAGGGGATGGGGGGCTTGCTGGACATAGATGGATGGCAGGGGGGACAGGAGGATCGCTGGACGTGGGTGGATGGAGGAGAGAGAAGAAATGCTGGACATGGATGGAGGTGAGGGAAGAGTGAGGAAGGAGATGAGGTGAGGGAAAAGGAAGAGAGGAGAAAAAGTGCACATGGATATAGAAAATAGGCAGAAGCTGGATCCACTGGACAGTCAAGTCTGCAGAGGACCCAGCTTTTACTTACGGATGTAGGGCAAGAAATGAAGAAGAAAGGCGGAAAGTAAAGAAATAAATGGAAAGGAAGCCCTGGAAACGGAGTTAAGAGGAGGAGATAGCAGCACAATCGGATACTGAGCCAGCATGATCAGAAAAACAAAGTCACCAGACAACAAAGGCAGAAAAAACTATTTTATTCAGGATTTATTAATTGGAATATGTCAGTTTTTGGAAATGGTGGGGGTTCCCTAGCGTTTACAAGCTGCCGTCATTTAAAGATAAGTTTATGCACTGAGATATGTTGGGCATATTTTATTATTAAAAACTGTTTTGCTGGATTACATAAATTATACGACTTGGAAATTAAACAGTGTGATATGAATGATAAGAAGGGGATTCAATGAGGATTTGCACCACACCATTGCGCTTCTGACGCAAAGAACATAACTGTTCAGATGGATGTGAGAGGCAGTTAGATCTGATGAACCCCGAAAATAATTTGGAGTAAATCGTGGATGACTATAGAAATTTGTAAACCCCGCAGTGAATATATATGTTTGGGACACTAATAGGATATTGGATGGAAGTTTAGTCCCCACATTTGTTCTATCTGGTGGGCTGTAATTTGAATAGTTTTTGGAAATGTGCATCTGTGATATTTTTCATGTAAGTTTTAATTTTTGTAGTATTGCTGCATGCTGAGTCTGACTTCTTGAGGTAACTTTCCAGTTCAGTATTTTGCCTTCATGTGTTTTTCAGGTGTGATCAAGGAAGGTGCAGTATTCTGCTAGCGTATAGTTTGCAGCCTTTTTGTTTTTTTTTCACTAGGTTGTGCACTGGTGTTCTAGAGCCCGGTGTAATTACAGTTGCCTTTCCACGCCACACATAAGGTTGTAGCTCGTCCTGTCCTTGGAATTAGTGCTGTTTATGGTTTGTTAAGGTTATGTGTGTGTTTTTGCACAAGTTTGTGTATAGTGTTTTGCAGTGGAGAGATTGTGTGTTGGCCTTACTAAGGTGGCACCAAACATCAGAAAGGGTATAGAGCCTAAATCATGACACACTACCTCTAAAAGGGTGTTTTGTGGCTCTACATGAGAATTGTGGTATTATGATCCCTTGCTAGCTTCATATTGTTGACGGTCTGTATTTTCCGTATGCCTGGTATATTGGTGTATAAGGTATTAATTGTGTGTATTTTATTTTTACTTATTTTTTTTCTGTGTGTTGTCAGACAATTATGGATGACAGACAGAGTCGGAGTCTTCTTGAGTCAGAGAGTTGTGGTATATATTTTAAAACAATTTTAATACCTTGGTGGTCTATATGTTTTTATATTGTACATTATATTTTACACATCACTTAATTTTATTGCATGTCTTTTCATTTCATTTTTATTTTATTGCATATATGGGTTACAGAGTAATAGGGGAATTTGAAAGTACTGAATCTTTTCTTAATATTTTTCCTTTATTCTCCTTTGTTATGAGAATTGGAACTACTAATTGTAGTGGACTTGAACTGAATAATTTCTGGGGAGGGGAGGTTTCATGATAGCATTGTGCTTATTATTTCAATCAGTTTTTTGTACAAGTTTAGATTCATTTGTCTGTATTTGAAATCTCATTAAAAATGTTCTAAAATGGAATAATCTTATCAGTGGGGTGGAGCTAGGGTGGGGGCGGGGCTACAGTGGGCAGGGCTAGGATGGGGCCCCACCAAATTGGTCTG
The DNA here is from genome assembly GCF_901765095.1 of Microcaecilia unicolor. Lineage (NCBI taxonomy): Eukaryota > Metazoa > Chordata > Amphibia > Gymnophiona > Siphonopidae > Microcaecilia > Microcaecilia unicolor. Next base: position 177,016,501 of record NC_044035.1, read on the forward strand.
CATAGGGCCCCGCACTTGTTAAGACCGGCCCTGTCTGTGCTCATAGCATTTGACAGCTCCTTAACCTCTTTCAGTGATAACATGAGATGACTTCTGGAGTCTGACTCCCTGCTTTATTTTTGTCTTGATGGGACAATTTAATGTTTCCTTTATGCAGAACATCAGAAAAATTTAGATAAGCTGCTGAACCACTGCCTGCTAAGTCGCACCATGCAGGAGCTGATTGGCTACTACATTACCATGGAGGAGTACTTCATGAGAGAGACAGTCAACAAGGTAAAGCAGAATAACCATCCCCAAGGCAGTAACCCCTCCCCTAGCCCCCCATCCTACCTTATTAAAAATTCCTGGTATATAATGCTATAGGCAAGAGTGAGCCCCATTTGCTCCTGCCCTCACAGGCACCGTCACCCAAAATAGTGCCAGTGACCCCTAACGGTGGTCTCATAGTATTAGGGGTCATGTTTCCACCAGTGCCATTTTGGGTGAAGACACTTGCTGGTGAGGTCAGGGGCAGTTGGGAATTGTTCCAACACATACCACGAGACCTGTGGGAGGGGGGGCATCATTCAGGAGAGAGGAGTTATTGCCTTGGTGGCATTTTCAGATTGAGGGGCAGGGCAACTTCCATGGGGGTTGGCTACTAGGGAGGCCCTTCAGGTTGGGAGGGTGATTTGGGTGCCACAAGTGGGGGGGGGGGGGATTATTCCAGACTCCGTTCCTTTTATCTTGCTGTACCTCACACCTAGAATAGACTTCCCGAGCCCGTACGTCTAGCCCCGTTTTTGGCCATTTTCAAGTCCTAACTTAAAGCCCACCTCTGCTTTTGACTCCTAACCACTACTCACTTGCCCTGTCCTTTTATCCTCACCTCTTTATTCCTGTCCTCTTATCCTCCCCTCTTTATTCCCTTACCCTTAATTGTTCTGTCTGTTTACCTGTCTTATCTAGATTGTAAGCTCTTTGAGCAGGGACTGTCTTTTTGTGTATGGTGTACAGCGCTGCGTATGCCTTGTAGCGCTATAGAAATGATAAGTAGTAGTAGAATAACAGCTCCCCTTTCCCCCTCTCACCAAGTCAGGGGATGTCCAAGAAAAACTGGCACAGTACAAGAGAGGGAGCCACTTTCTTACAGTATCCTCTCAGTCCCCACCCCTACACCCCTCGCAACCAAGTATTTGGAACAGCTGTAAGGAAATGTAGAAAGTCAAGTGAGCAGTTTCTTTTAGGAATCTCTATTAAATATGTGTTGTGCTAAAATAAAAGAAATTGAAGTGCAGTTACTGCAGGACTAAACTGGCAGTCAAAATGTATTCTGTGAGAGAGGTACTTCTACAGGTATTGAAAAGGTGGAAGCCAAAACAGTAATAGAATTTAAGAACGCCTGAGATAAGCATAAAAGCTCATTGGATGTCAGTAAGTATGGGTAAAGTCAGAGATTGCATAGCTCTACAGTGTTACATCAGGGATGGGCAGTCCAGATGAGCCTTACAATCTTAATCTGTTGTTATACATATGGAATGCAGAAATCCAAAGGAAACTTACACAATGAAGGTAAGGAAAAAGTCTTGTGACTGATCTGTCTGATGCTCTGAAGGTTTCAGAAGAATGCAACAAAGCAGTAGCTGGATCCAGAAGAATGGTAGAGTACATAAGGATTTTCAGCCACTATACTTCTCATTGTATAACAGGTCATCTAAAGTTAGGTGCCAGTTGCACATGTAAATTACAGAATACTAGTACTTTACACACGAGAATATTACAGTTACACTTGTGACAGTCACGTACTTTGTGGTATTCTATAACTTACACACACAATTGACATAGCACATAAATGCAAATGGGCGTTCACGGGAGGAGGAGCATGAGCATGTCCAACATTTACACATATTAACTTACAAAATACTGCATTTAGGCACACCTTCTTAGGCTTGCTGTTGGAATGGCATAAGTGGGTGTGTCTCAGTGTTGACATGTAAATGCCAACTCACGCTAGTATTCTATAAGAGCTTACATGTGCAAGTGTTCTTATAAAATAAGCTTACAGCGCACGTGATTTGGGCATCTATATTGTAGCAGCCAGTTATGGAATTGCCCCTTATATATGGATAGTGGTGGGCTGAAAAATCTAAAAAGAATTCCTTGCTCTTAGATACTATAGGGTCAAAATGGTAGACCAAATTTCAGCTAGTTGGATTCCACCATGTTGAGTCCCTCAGTATTATTTAATGTATATATTACATCTTTTTGTTATAATTTTTCTTCTCTTGATGTTAATTTTTTTTATACCAATTCAGGATATAGCACAACTGCTTTTTTTCACTGATTTCATCCTGTATAAAAAGTGGAAATATTAAGTACAGCCCATGGGTTAAAACTTAATAGAGACATAAGTTACCCTGGCTAGATTGAGTGGAGTATAATATTCCTAAAGAATTGTCTCTCCCTGAAGGGTTTACATTAAAAGTTGTCAACGTTTCTAAGATACCTGGTGCTTATTCGGATACACCTTTATCCTTAAAAGTCTCACTTGTTCCTCAATGCTTCTAAATGTGAAACCATAGTTTTCCCTAATCCAGGATCCCCCCTTCCGACAACTCTTTGATCAACAACTACCCCCTTCCCTTCTCTGACTTTGTGAAAATCCTCAGCTTCATATTTGACTCTTCGTTGACTTTCAAGCCTCAAATTAACTCAGTAATCCATTCAGCATTCTTCGCTCTTCATTGTATCTGCCCCTTCTGCTTTTTATTTAGACCCTAACCTTATGTGCACTCTCCTATCTATCATTATTTCCTGTCTTGATTACTGTAACTCACTTTACACTGGTCTCCTCCTATATTCCATCAAGTGCCTTCAGCTCATTCAATCGATTGCAGTTAAACTTTTGCATTTGGCTTACTGTTTTGATCAAGTCACTCTACTACTTCACTCTGAGCACTGGCTACCGGTCTCTGCACGTATTAAGTTTAAAATTGTCTTGTTTACAAATCACATTTCCTGACCTCCACTGCTTACCTTCACTCAGTCATACTTCCCTGTACCCCTATGCACTCTCTTTGTTTGTCCACTGCGAACTTGTTAGTTGTACCTTCCCTCCCTTCCTTTTGCCTAACAATTTCTCGTGAATCTTCTTTCAGCTTTTTAGATCCAACTCTCTGCAAAGGCCCTCCTGCCCCTTCTCCGCATGGAAACCTCTTATTGTAAACTCAAATCGCAACTAAAAACCCACTGATTCTCTGAGACCTTTGGATAATCTGCATTCTGTTGTCACCCCCCCCCCCCCCTCCTGTCTCCTCCCCATTTATTTTATATTAGTATTATAAACCATGCAGTATGTCAAGCCTCTGGAAATAAACAATATTGATACAGTCATTAAAGCTACTTTTTATAAATTACATGGTCATAGAAGAATTCGTTCTCTCTTTATATTGTCTTCTCTTGGCAAAGATTTCTAGATTGCAAGTGATAAAGAACACTGCAGCTAAGATGATTTTTGGACAAAAGAGGTCAGATACGTTATGTTTACTCTGATAAAACTTCATTGGTTGCCAATTAAGGCCTGTATAATTTTTAAATTATCTTGTTGGGTTCATAAGATGTTTAAAGGCGCACGTCCAGAATATCTGTTCTCTTTGTTTTCTTTTCCATTGTTTCCTCCTCCTTCACAAGCTAGAAATTCTTGTCTTATTTATTTTCCATCTTTTAATAGACTTAAATATAAAAAATCTTTATCAATTTTGTTTCCTTACCAGGCAGTTTCAGCTTCTTGTTCTTTGCCTGCCAAACTCAGGATGATTCCTTCTTATTTGTTTTTTAAAAATTATTTACCAGGTCTGTATTTTATGTACATTTTTTCTGAATTTGTTATCCACTTTGAACCTGCATATGTGAGTTGGCGGACTATATGCACCATTACTATTACCATAACTGCTTCACCATTGTCTGTATAACTGAGGGGAAGAGCATAGGGAACAAACCAAAACTATATGTTTAATAGCAATATTCAGCTGAAAAGCAGGTTCAAACTAAGTAGGTAGTGGCAGTGGTAGTCGGCAGCAAATTCATATATTCAGCACTGCTGAAATATATTTAAATGCCATATAGGTGCCAACTTTTCAGAATGACTGGAGGTGCTAACCACAGTACACATCATACCTCCTTAGACATGATAAAAGAACTTGCTAAATATTGGAGATGCTCAGAATTTATTGCACCCACAGAGCTGGCACTTATGCCATGGAGTGGAGGAGTGGCATAATGGTAGTGCAGAGGGCTATGGACCTGGGCAACTGGATTCAATTCCCGCTGCTGCCTAACGATCAGCAGTGGGTTGAGATCCTGGAGAACCAGGTTTAATTCCCTCTGCAGCTCCATGTGACCCTGGGCAAGTCACTTAGCCCTCCAATCCCTAGGTACAATATAATACTAGATTGCAAGCCCATTAGGGACAATACCAATACCTGACAAAGAAAAATTGTAAACTGCTTAGGTCTAGGCGGTATATAAATACTGAAAATAAATAATGACTAGTATTAAATAGACAGTGACCACTGCTGCAGAGTATTGATCCCCTTGTTTCCAAGAACCATGCAAAAGTTTCAGCTGTTTTAGTCCAGTAAACGTAAGAAAAAATCCACCAGCAAACTGCAGGCACAACTTTTATATAGGCTAGATCTGGAGGACTGTACTTCTTCCATCAGATCAATCATGAAGTATATATTTTCTTAAGCAATAACTGTTTTTCTTTGTTTTTTTTTGTTCGTTTTTTAATCCTGTGTAGGCAGTGACCATGGACACTTGTGAGAAAGGTCAGTTGACTTCCAGCATGGTGGATGATGTCTTCTACATTGTGAAGAAGTGTATTGGCCGTGCTCTGTCAAGCTCCAGCATAGACTGTCTTTGTGCCATGATCAACCATTCCACCACAGTACTGGAATCTGATTTCAGGTACTAGTTCATGGTGTAAGGAAGAGGGAGATGAGTAACCAAGACGGCAATTTACTAAACCATGCTGCAGTTCACAAACACAATAACATTTAAAAAAAATGGAATGTATGTAATTAATTACCTTAGCAAGAAACTGCATGCATTATGTGCAATTTTGTAAGTGTGAAAATGTATGTAAAATAAGGTAATAAGCAGAAGAATCATTCAAATCAGCTCATTACCGTTGTTTGCAAAGATAAATTTCATGTTCTAAAATGCACCAAACTTGGGGCCCTTTTACTAAAGCTTAGTGCACGCTAATGGAATTGGTACACAGTAAAGGCTAAGAAGCCCATAGTATAAAATGGGTTCTTAGCATTTATCGCATGCTAATTCCATTAGTGTCTGCTAAGCTTTAGTAAAAGAGCCCTAAGTTTTGTGCATTTTACAATATGAAATTTAACTTTGTAAACATGGGTAATGAGCTGATTTTCATGATTCTTGAGCATACCTCAGAGATATGTAATTAAGGTTTTTATTTATTTGCATGATAGTATGCAATTTTGCATGTACTTAATTTTCCACATGCAGTATTTTCCACGCCTATATTTAGCCGACCTGAGATCAAACTCACTCATATATATTTACTGATATGCTGCAAGAACCTACGTGGCAATAATAGAAAAATATGTTTTATTTACAAAGGCAAATTATAAAACAGCAAGTAAAATTAGAATAAAAGTTCCTAAGATAAATATCCAGAATGGCAAAATGTATGAAGGTCAGACTTTTGGATATATGAAAAATATGACCTAATAGGCGACTGGCTTTGCAGGCAAGTTGCTGGTAGTGTTATTCTTCTCAGTGCGTCTTTAATCCATGATCAGGATATCAGCGCTGAGATGAGCGAGATCAGTAAAAGCTGTCTCTGCCCCCCTCCCCAGTGCATCTCACATTTGCTTCTTTTATATTCTTTCTTATCAGTAGTGTTCTTTAAATCATGATAGCATCTTAATCTGTAATTGGTCTGGGTCTGATTGCTAGAGATATTTATTTATTTATTAATGTATTCTTGTATCCCACTGTTATCCAAAAACAAGTTTTGGTTCAAAGTGGCTTACGGTGTGCATTTGGATGGAGTTACATTAGTGTACTACATTTCTGACGTAGGGAGGCTGTCCATAGTTTATGTGGTTAGTTGTAGAATGTTTTGAATAGGTATGTTTTCATAGCCTTTCTGAACAGGAGATAGTCAGTGATACTTCTAATGGCTTTTGTTAATGAGTTCCACCATTTGGAACCCAGGTAGCTGAATCCTGCTATGTAAATGGTTTTGTAAGTTGTGTTTCTACAGTTGGGTAGTTTCTGGTTTCTGGGTTTGCGTTTCTTGGAGATAGTATGGGTCTTGCATGTATTCTGGTGTATAGGAGCCAACTTTTTAAAATTATTGGGGGTGCTAAGCCCAATTTATATAACCCCTTCCTGGACACACACAAGAAACTTTCTCAATGTTGGGGGTGCTCAAGCACCCACAGAGCCGGCTCCTATGTTCTGGTGCCATTCCGAGTAGTATCTTGAAAATGAGGGTGCTGGCTTTGAAGATAGTCTTACCTTGGTTGGCAGCCATTAAGGGGCATAATCGAACGGAAACGTCTATCTCCATGGGCGTTTATCTCCGAGAACGGGTCCGTGAAGGGGCGGACCGAAGCATATTTTCAAAAAACATGGACGTTTATCTTTTTTTGAGCTGGGCATTTTTGTTTTTCAGCGATAATGGAAACCGAAAGCGCCCAGCTCAAAAACGAATAACTCCAAGACATTTATTCGTGGGAGGGGCCAGGATTCGTAGTGCACTGGTCCCCCTCACATGCCAGGACACCAACCGGGCACCCTAGGGGGCACTTTTACAAAAAAAAAAAACAAGGTAAAACAGCTCCCAGGTGCATAGCACCCTTCCCTTGGGTGTTGAGCCCCCCAAATCCCCCTCAAAACCCACTGCCCACAAGTCTACACCATTACTATAGCCCTAAGGGGTGAAGGGGGGCACCTACATGTGGGTACAGTGGGTTTGGGGGGCGGTTTGGAGGACTCCCATTTACCAGCACAAGTGTAACAGGTGGGGGGGGGATGGGCCTGGTCCACCTGCCTGAAGTCCACTGCACCCCCAAATAACTGCTCCAGTGACCTGCATACTGCTGCCAGGGAGGTGGGTATGACATTTGAGGGTGAAAATAAAAAGTTGTGAAATGGCATATTTTGTGGTGGGAGGGGGTTTGTGACCACTGGGGGAGTCAGGGGAGGTCATCCCCGATTCCCTCCAGTGGGCATCTGGTCATTTAGGGCACTTTTTGGGGCCTTATTCGTGGAAAAACAGGGTCCAGGAAAAGTGCCCTAAATTCTCGCTAAAAACACATATTTTTTTTCCATTATCGGCGAAAGGTGCCCATCTCTGATCGCCCGATAACCACGCCCCAGTTCCGCCTTCGACACGCCCCCATCAGCTTTGTCCGCATCCGCGACGGAGTGCAGTTGAAAACGTCCAAATTCGGCTTTTGATTATACCGCTTTATTCGTTTTTGTGAGATAAACGTCTATCTCCCGATTTGGGTCACAATATAGGCATTTTTCTATTTCGATTATAAGCAGGATTGTAGTTTTTTGAGTAGTGGAGTTCTTTTGTATTTCGACTTTTTGAATATTATTCTCGCTGCTGTGTTTTGGATGGTTTCTAGTGATTTTAGTGCATTCTTGCATCCTACGTATGTTAACCATTGGAATGTATATGATGTCACTTGGAAATTCCTGCGTACTTCTGAATTGACTTGGATGCCTCTTTGAGTCACTGCCACAAGTTATTTTTTGATGTAAGGTAACATGTTCGGGCACATCCTTCTTTAAAATGCAAAGTGTAGCAGAGGTCCTTCAGCACAGGGTTCAGTCTGAAAACATTACAAAGCCAGCATTACAGAAGGATACCAGCTAAAAGTCTGTGACACGCTGAATGTTATGGAAAAAGTGTATGTGTGTGTGGGGGGAGGTTATCCTCACAGTATTGCAGAAATCAGCTGCATGGCCAGTATAGCATTCCTTACCCAACTTCCAACTTTAACTTTTCCTTTCCAGTGGCGTCCAGTCAGAGAGGCTTTTCTTCAAGCTCCTCTTTAGACCCCCAAGGACAGGCTCAGATTTCAGAATCCATAGTGGGAAACAGACTGAAGTGCAGGAGAATGTTTTCTCATTTCCAGCATAGACTGCCTTGACCCCAAGACCTGTGATATCATTTTGGTACATTTTGGGGCATGTCATGGATTACTTGCAGTAGGGCAGCACAAAATGTGACAGTTCCTTTCTATACCTAAACCGCTTTTATTTTGTGCTATTATTTTCAGATATGAGTTTACAAAAGATTAGTATTGTTTAAAATTGAGCAATTTTGCAGCATCCATTATCACTGAGTATACTGTCCAGGATGTCAGCTAGTATAATCTATTTTGGTGCGCTCTAAATGTCACTATTAATCCATAGTACCTAGACACAAAATACTCAATCCCCATGACTTTTCCTTAGCCATTCATTCCTGGAGATGAAGGGATCTTTATACTTGTATAAATCCCTAAGCCAAGGATATCCCGTTATCGTTGACAGTGGAACAGCTGAAAGTACACATATTGGGTATCCGCAAATACTCTGCATTCGCCACACACTGGGAACTGCAATATAAATTTGTCCTCCGGGCATATATTTCCCCACGTCGTGCGTTTCATATGGGAATGTCACCGTGGGGAACGTGCCCGAAGTGTGGGGTGGAGGGGGCCACACTGGGACATATGTTCTGGACTTGCACAGGGATTGTAAAATTCTGGAAAGACTTAACGTTACAGGTGTCTGGAATGTGGAATGCGAGGTGGGACTATGATTTGGCGCTCTTGTTTGGGAGCCCTATTTTAAACTCACTTCCTCCAAAAGGACTGAAAAGATTTGTGCGGAAAGCTATTATAGTGGCAAAACAAGCTGTTTTGGCAGAATGGATATCTGACAGTTACCCCACAGTTCAACAATGGAGGATGCGGATGATTACTTTATTAAGAATGGAACGGATGGGAATTCATGACTTTGCTTCAACAGGAGGGGAGAAACTACAGCAGTGCTGGAGCTCATTCTGCAGTACAATGACCCCAGTGGCAAGGAGCCGTCTGTTGAATAAATAGGCCCAAGAGACACTATTCATTGATGCCCAGACAATATGTGCCTGGGAAGTGTTTGTGTGGTATTCAGTAGTTAAACGGGAAATTTGGGGTGGTAGGGGATGGGTTTTAGGGAGGGAAAGGAGATAGAATTGTAAAATTGTAATAATTTGGAAGCATGTAACTTGTGGTGATGTTTACCAATAAAAATGATTGATACATAAATCCCTAAGCCATCCAGTCCTGGAGGTGAAAGGCTATTCAGAACTATGTCAGTCCGCAGAGCATACTTGTCCTCATTCAATCCAAGCACACCCTCAAGATGTTCCTAGAAGTGTGTTTGTTATGAAACTGCACATGGACTTTTAGCCCAGAGATAAACAGAGCCATTTGCACATAGACCTGCAGAAATTAGTCTGAAAATTGATCTTCTAGTGGAATTGCCAAGTTAGTCCATTTGGCTGCTTGAAAATAAAGAAAGCAAAAAGTTAAGGTGATAATACACTCCAAATTTTAGATCCTTGGGATTTTTTCCAGCTCCAGAATTGGTGTTTGTGCAAGTGTGTATGTATGTACATGAACAGTGAATGGGAGTCATGCGGATCCACATCTAATCTGTTGTTCTCCAGATCATCTGATGTGTGTTAACGGTTGTACTATTTTTTCCCATCTTCTTCCTCAGGGAAGTTCTGTGTAATAAACTGAGGATGGGTTTCCCAGCTACCACATTTCAGGACTTCCAAAGAGGGGTGACCAGTGCAGTGAACATCATGCAGAGCAGCCTGCAGCAGGGCAAGTTTGACACCAAGGGCATTGAGAGCACAGATGAAGCAAAGCTGTCCTTCTTGGTGAGTGTCAGCTATAAAAGGGTTTAAATCCTGGGAAAGGGCCAGATTTACAGAATACTTTCACTTACATATGCAAGTGAACACTTGCTCACAAAGTTCTAACAGGGCACCTAAGGGCTATTCTGTAATGGCATGTGTAAGTGGCATAACCCATAAATTTTATTTTTTATTTTATTTGTTACATTTGTATCCCACATTTTCCCACCTATTTGTAGGCTCAGTGTGGCTTACATAGTACTGGAGAGGCGTTTGCAGACTCCAGTGTTAACAAATACAAAGTGATGTTGTTGTAAGATAAAGTTCATGTGGTACAGCCACATTAGGGAATCGAACAGCGGAAGAGTTATGTTATGGCCATTGCGTACTTTAGTTTTGTTGTGAGGTTGTTGTGTTGTAAATACAAGGGGAGCATGCACATGGGCAGAACACCCACAGGAAATGGGTAGAAATCACAGCTGCACACGTAACTTACAGAATACTGTAAGTTATGCATGTCCGTGACTTTAGTTATACCATAAACTTGGCTGGTGTAACTGCAGGCACATAAATGTAAAGCAAACCAATACTGGGTTAATCTAGTATTTTATAACAGAATCTGGGTGCCCAGATGCTATTACAATAGGGGTGGGCAACCTTTATACACAGAGGGCAGCATGAGTATCAGTACTATCCCTGGCGGGCCAACTGGAAATGTACAGAGCTCCATAGACCACCTGTAATAATTAAGTAAAAAAAAAAGTAAAATTATAGAAACAAACTGCTAATAAAACACTTGCAAAATACAGTATTTAAAATCACCAGAACTCTGGTTAATGATGTTTTCTGTGTATACTTCCCATGGTCTCGCAGGCCTCATAAAATTCAGTGGCGGACTGCAGGTTGCCCATCCCTGTATTACAGTGGCGTAGCCAGACTGCCAATTTTGGGTGGGCCTGAACCCAAAGTGGGTGGGCACAAAATTTTCTCTCTACCCCCCTCCCCCAGCAAAATTTAGTCACACTTTTCAGTGAGCTTTCAGAGGCCAAAACCTCCTGCCTCAGGTCAGTATAATGCTGTTACGATATCCTCTCCTGACCTAAGGAAGGAAGTATTGGTCTCTGAAACTTTATTAACACAGGTACCATATTACTTTATCCTAAATTAAAAATAAAATTATTTTCTTTACCTTTGTTGTATGGCCATTTACTTTTTCTCATTGTGTTGCTCCCAGTCTCTAGATTCTGCTTTCCTTCGTCTTTCTCTTGCCAGGGTTTTCCTGTCCGTTCATCACCTATGGCTTTTCATCTTTTCCTCACCCTTGTTCTCCACATGCCCCTTCCTCTTATTCTCCAGTCTTTCCCTACTCTGTCCTCTCCCTCTTTCCATCCAGCAGCTCCCCTCTTTCTCTCCCCATCCTTCCAGTGTCTCCCCTCTTTCTTTTGCATCCAGCGTCTCCTTTTTCTCCCTACCCTTCCATCCAGTGTCTTCCCTCTTTCTCTCCTTATCCTTCCACTCATCTACCCTCTCTCCTGATCCTTCCATCTAGTGTCTCTATCTCCCCTCTCCTTCTATCCAGTGTCTATCGCTCTACCCTTTTCTGTTCAGTCTGCTCCCTCTCTCCACATCCTTCTAGTTTCTCCCCTTTCTCTCTGCATCCTATCATCCATCTCCCCTCTTTCTCTCCCTATCCTCCCCTGTCCAGCAGCTTTCTTCCCTCTAGTCCCTTCTTCCTCTTCCTTCCTTGTCCAGCAGCTCTCCAGCCCCTTCCTCCTCTCCCTCCCATGTCCAGTAGCTCTCTCCCTTCCCACCAGTCCCTCCCATGTCCCAGCAGCTCTCCCTTCCCGTCAGTCCCTTCTTCCTCTCCCTCCCATGTCCCAGACGCTCTCTCCTTTCCCTCCAGTCCCTTCTTCCTCTCCCTCCCATGTCCCAGCAGCTCTCTCCCTTCCCTCCAGTCCCTTCTTCCTCTCCCTCCCATGTCCAGTAGCTCTCGCCCATCCAATCCCCTCCTCCTCTCCATCCCATGTCCAGCAGCTCTCTCCCTTCCCTCCAGTCCCTTCTTCCTCTCCCTCCCATGTCCAGTAGCTCTCTCCCATCCAATCCCCTCCTCCTCTCCATCCCATGTCCAGCAGCTCTCTCCCTTCCCTCCAGTCCCTTCTTCCTCTCCCTCCCATGTCCCAGCAGCTCTCTCCCTTCCCTCCAGTCCCTTCTTCCTCTCCCTCCCATGTCCCAGCAGCTCTCTCCCTTCCCTCCAGTCCCTTCTTCCTCTCCCTCCCATGTCCAGTAGCTCTCTCCCATCCAATCCCCTCCTCCTCTCCATCCCATGTCCAGCAGCTCTCTCCCTTCCCTCCAGTCCCTTCTTCCTCTCCTTCCCATGTCCAGTAGCTCTCTCCCATCCAATCCCCTCCTCCTCTCCATCCCATGTCCAGCAGCTCTCTCCCTCCCATGTCCAGTAGCTCTCTCCCATCCAGTCCCTTCTTCCTCTCCCTCCCATGTCCCAGCAGCTCAGCCATTTTCCCTCCAGCCCGCCCATCCACAACCTTCCCGCTGCCCTTTTGTCCCGTGGAGGCAGCGTTTCATTCCTGCCCTGTCTTTTCCCCAAGCTCCGCTGCATCGCCCCAAGTGGAATCCTTCTTCTTTTCGGCCTCCCCCACCGCGTTCATCCGGCCCTAACAGGAAGTGCATCAGAGAGGGCCAGAATGGACGCGGGGGAGGAGCGAAGCTGCCTGTGTGAACGGCAGCGCAGCGTGACGGCCAAAAAGAAGAAGGATTCCACTTGCAGGGACGATGCAGCGGAGCTTGGGGAAAAGACAGGGTAGGTCGGAAGGAAACGCTGAACGCTGCCTCCGCGGGACAAAAGGGCAGCGACAGCGTGCGAAGGATGGGCGGGCCTGGAGGGAAAATGGGTGGGCCTGGGCCCGTCCAGGCCCACCCGTGGCTACGCCCCTGCTGTATTATAGAATAAGTTGTCACTATGCATCCTTGGGGAACCTAAGTGGAGAAGCCAAGTTTAGAATTGTCCCCTATGGCCAGATTCTGTAAATGGCAAATCTAGACACATCAAAAAAACAAACCCTGTAGCACTATTCTATATAACGTACCTGAAGTTAGGCACATTGTATAGAATAGGCATAGGGCTGGGGAACACGCCTACATTTAGGTGTGGCCATATATACACCACTGAAAACCTGGTGTAGATACCTGTGCCTAAATGTAGGCCTGTTCCCCAAAATCCTATAACACACGTAAATTTGAGTAGCGTCCTTGACACACCCACACTCCTTCCATAGTCATGCTCCCTTTTCTGCTACGCATGTTAGAATTTACGTGCATCTCTTTTTAGAATACGCCTATAAAGTTTGCCTAAATTCCAGTTCTTGCCAATTAGTGATAATTGGTTATCGGCCAATTATCACTGATTAGCTCATTACTTAATTAAGTAGCGTGTGTAAATTGGGCACACACCTAATTTGAGTGCTACTCACCACTTATATAGAATCCAGGGGTATATGTATAATTGTTTCCAGGAGTGGAGAATGGGTGGAATGGAAGCAGTATTGGCATCAATACATATGTTATATTTTCTAAGCCACTTAGTTTTTTAGGCGGGGTACACATTTTAAAAATAAATAAATATATTATAAAATACACACATGTGTGCAATCTCCACTGACACATACACAAACTTCCAAACTTGCTCCTGCTTCAGAGTAGGTGTAATTGTGTGCAGAACTCTTCAGAGAGTCTGTTGTGTGTGGACACACAGATATTTTGTTGTCTTTCCTTCCTAGCTGTCATGTTATACTGTTGGATACGTAAGGCACAACACTTGAAATTATCTCTGCAAGGACTGAGCCCAAAAGGCAGCTGCTTCACTGGACTCATTTGTGGAGAGAACCTGAAAGAGTATACATAACATTTAAAATGCCTCTTTGCCCCTAACAGCTAGAATAATAATTTGTGCATTGTAGCCAGCCTTTCTAGAAGATGCTCAACATGACTTACAGTATTATTAAAATTCAAGTACAATAAATCTGTGTTCAAGGAGCTTATAATCTAAGTATGTACCTGAGGCAACAAAAGATAAAATTACTAGGTAAAGGTCACCTGAAACATCAGTGAGAAAAGTGAGATTTGAAGCCTGATTTCACTGTTTCTCAGCCCATTATTGCCTTAGCCACTAGGCTACTCTGGGTGCCCCCAGGATTATCTTCCAAAAATTGGTTCCTGAGCTCTGGAGAAAAGATTGCATCTGCTTGTCAGTGGGTGACCTTTTCTGTCTTCATTCACAGGTTTCCTTGAATAACGTGGAGGTGTGCAGCGAGAACATTATGACACTCAAGAAGACATTAGAGGTACAATACCTGGACTGTTTAGGTGCAGCTTGTAGTATTATCCCTACTCAGATTTCAGACTAGATGTCTGTGTGCTGATCCACTGGGGTGTCTGTTTTCAGTGCTTAGTCAAGGGAAGTGATCATGGGCTGTGCCAGTAAATATTGTATTGATTGTTTGGTACTGGACTGTCTCTGTGTACAATCTGTTAGGTATACTGTGATGGTCTCATAATCCTAGTACATGTAAGTGTGGCAGCACATGTTTGCCAGTCCATAATGAGTATACATGAGAGACATTTTCATAGACTGGAGACCAGTAAGAACATAAGAAAAACCATGTTGAGTAAGACCAACGTTCATAGAGCCCAGCATCCTATGTCTGACAGGAATCAGTCAGGGTCACAAATACCCGTCAGATCTCAAAAGATAGATCCATGTCTCATAATTATTTCTAGTGATGAGTAATAGCTTTCCCAAGTCTGCCTGGCTAGTAATGGTTTATGGACTTTTTCTCCAGTAAATTGTTCAGACTTCTTTTGAATCCCACTATGTTAGTCACCTCGACCACATCCTCTGGCAGCAGATTCCACAGCTTAGTTATGTGCTGCATGGAATAAAATTTTCATACTATTTGTTTTCAGTATGTGGATCATTTCATTTCATTGAGCATCCTCTTGTGTTTTTTGAAAGGTTAAACAGCTGTTCTCTATTTAACTGTTTAGCTCACTCAGGGTTTTATAAACTTCTATCATATCCCCTCTCAGTTGTCTTTTGACCAAAGTGAAGAGGCCAAGCTTGTATTGCTTTTCTTCATAAGGAAGGTATTTCATCCCCTTATCATTTTTAGGCCTTTCTCTAAATCATTTCTAGTTTTGCTATACCCTTTTGAGATGGGGGCGATCAGTACTGCACACAGTACTCAAGATAGAGTCACACCAGGGTACTATGCAGGGCACTATGATATTCTTAGTTTTGTTATTGATTTTAGATTTTTGTGTTCATTATGATGACCTGAAAACCCAACTAAGTAGGTATACCTTCAGCGAGAGTTGGGAAATACTGAACTTCGGAGTGAGAGCTTTATTCAGATGGTACCTTGATCCAAGTTCTGTATGCCAGTCATACTATAGATTTTGGTGTAGGTCTTGTGTTGTCTGTGGTGATACACCAGTACTTCTATTATAGTTACACTGGTTTGTTTTGGATTTATTTTTTAATTTCTGTAAGCCTCCTTTTTAGCTGCCCGTGCTGTAATCATACTTTACATGTTTGGTGGAATTTCAGATTCACTCTCAAAATTTAGCTTCTGTAAAACACTGTAGCCAGATTGATTTAAAAAAAAAAAAAGACAAAGTTTGATCATGTTTTCCCACTTTTGATCGAGGCCTTTTGGCTCCCATTTCAGGCATGGGTTATTTTCACTTTAGCCTGCTTTATTTTTAAATTTTTAAATTGTATGGCTCCGGATAGCCCATCAGCTCTGCTCTCTTTACCCTCTTTACAATCACTCTAGATTGAGGGACTGCTATTCTTTGCTTTTAACTTCCTTCAAGTTAGTTCATTATAAAAGAATTTTAGAACCATCTTTCTCTTACAAAGCAATTTTATTTATTTATGCATTCTTGTATGCCACTATTTTCCAAAAACAAGTTTCGGTTCAAAGTGGCTTACAATTTACAATTAGGTGAAGTTACAGTTGTGGTTTTTTTTTTTCAGTTAGAAAGTGGTGTGACCATCTTTAGCTTGTATCTTCAGCTATAGAAGTTTTGGAAAAAATAGGTCTTCATTTCTTTTCTGAACTGTAGATCATTTGATATGCTTCTTGTGGCCATGGGTATTGAGTTCTACCATTTCAAGCCCAGATGTTTCTGCAGTTGGATAGGTAGAGAAGTAGGTAGCCTCTGATTTATGGGCTTGCATTTCTTGGGATAATTCGATCAGATCTAGCATATATTCTGGAAATATTCTAAATAGTATTATGTAAATGAGGGTACTAATTTTGAAGAGTGGTCTTGCCTTGATTGACAGCCAGTGAAACATTTCAAGCTTTGGGGTTGCTCTTTGTATTTGGACTTTTTAAATATCAGTCTTGCTGCCATGTTTTGGATGTTTTGCAGTGATTTTAAACATAAACATAAGAGTAGCCATACTGGGTCAGACCAATGGTCCATCTAGTCCAGTATCCTGTTTACCAAATAGTGGCCAAGCCAGATCACAAGTACCTGGCAGAAACCCAAATCGTGGCAACATTCCATACTACAAATCCCAGAGCAAGCAGTTGCTTCCCATGTCTGTCTCAATAGCAAACTATGGACTTTTCCTCCAGGAATTTGTCCAAAACGTTTTTAAACCCAGATACGCTAACCACTGTTACCACCTCCTCTGGCACAGAGTTCCACAGCTTAACTATTCATTGAGTGAAAAAATATTTCTTCCTATTTGTTTTTAAAGTATTTCCATGTAAATTCCTCGAGCGTCCCCTTGTCTTTGTATTTTTGGAACGAGTAAAAGATTTACTTCTACTCATTCTACAACACTCAGGATTTTATAGATTTTACTGTGCTTTCTTTACATCCTGCATATGCTGCATTACAATAGTCTAGTTTAGACAAGATCATCGATTGCCCTATTAGCCAGAATGATTGTCTAGGAAAGTAGTCTCTAATCTTTCTCAGTTTCCATAGTGTTCTGAAGCATTTTGATGTGTCTGCTGATACTTGACTGTCTAGGGATAGATTAATGATTCCCAATATTTTTAGTTGCTTTTCAATTTGGTATGTTTGATTGTTGATTGTAAATTTTTCGTAGGATGTGGGGTTGTGTAGGCTGGATAGAACCAGGAATTTGGTTTTGTCTCTGTTCAGTTTGAGTTTGAAGATTGTAGCCCAGCTTTCCGTGAGGTCCAGGCCTTGTTTAACCTTGTCTATTATTTCTGTGATGTTATGGTTAAAAGGTATGTAGATGGTGGCATCATCTGCGTATATGCAGGGGCGATAGGAGCAGTTGCATAAGGGCCCCGTGGCACTTCCTCCTGCTCCCTGCCATTCGGTCCTCACCTGCCCGCCCTCAGCTTTCTGACAGCCCTCCTTTCATTCCAGCCGCCCTGCATTTAAAAAGTCGCAGTGGCAGCAGTGAAAGTAGCAAGCTTGCCTCTAGCCTTCCCTTCTCTCTCAGTGTCCCGCCTTTCTCTGATGCAATTTCCTGTTTCCACGAGGGCGGGACACTGAGAGAAAGGAAGCCCAGAGGCGAGGAGATGCAGCTGTCTGATCTTTGTCCTTGAACCCCTTCTAGAATGCTGATAGAACCTGAATATAATCTCAACCAATAAGTATCTATTGTTTGTATCATGTGATTTATGATGTAAACCTGTTGACATGTAACCTTTTGCCAATAAAATAGGACAGAAGACCTATGGGAGTGGAGACAGTTCTGGGTGCGCTCATTGTCATTACATGGGACCCAAACTCTCTTCCAAAGGCCTTTGCTATTTATTTATTTTTTATTTATTAGTGGTGTGCGGATTTCTTTCCTTTGGCCTCCTGGAGATGGGAGTAAAGAGCCAGATATGTAACCTGCTCTGTTGAGGTCTTAGGCAATCAAGAGGGAAAAGCTGAGATAAACTAGCAGCCTTCAGGTGCTATAGTAAGTATGTTAGGGTTGGTCTGAAATGGAGTTCCTTTGCCGGACTGACATTGGTTAGATGAATTTTCTAAGCCAACCTCTTTTGGGACTCTGAAGTGTAAGGATTGGAAAAAGTGACTGTGGCTCTTCTAGGGGTCAAGTAGGGCACCTCTGTGAGTGGAACTCACATTGGCTAGGTGAAGCTCCAAGACAAGCAAGTTCTTCAGCCAGAAGAAGAAAAGCAGGAGCCAGGGGAGCTGGATGTGCTGGTAAAAGCCAGGACTGAAATTCCAGTCTCCTGCACATATTCCTGCTAGGATCCTGGATATGCTGTTCTCCTTTTTCTAAAGTCTTACTTCACCTGTTTCCCCAATCAGATACTGCCTGGATAATCCATTCCATTCTTTCTTACAACCTTTGCTTTTGGGAGAATAAGGAAACATAGCAAGAATACCTAGGGTCAGGTGATACATTTGGTGGTCAAAAGATGACTGCATAGGAGACTTATATGTGAGCTTGAAGTCTTTGCAAGTTCAGTTTTTGGGGGGACTGTATTCAATTTGAGGGATCTATTTCCTCAGCCTTCTTCCTCAACAAGAGATGAGGTGAAGATAAACTCACAACTCTCACAGAGGGCAGAAGTTGGATCTGGGACACAGGTACAGAGGCTTCCTCACTACTCTTCCAGATGAGATACTCTTCTCCAGGGAGCATGCAAGACTGTTTGGAATCTGGGTTTAGTCCTGAGGGTTCAGTCCTCCGTTCCTTTCAATTTTCGCAGGGACCATCTCTGGGACCTTGGGGCAGAGATTGGTTTCCTTGCGTAATTTTAAGGAAAGCATTTCTCTGTGCCCAACGCTTTTCCCCTTCTGAGGGTGACATTTTGTTCTGGTGGAATCAGGCTTTCTGCCTTCCAATAATAAAATATAATAATAATGTCAATTGTCATACATCTTGAGATGCTTCTAAGTGCCCAGATCCTAAATTTTGGGTTAGGTCTTCGTTTGATTGATGTATCCTAATAAGATGCAGTGCTCTTTAAGGCAGTGTTTCCCAAGTCAGTCCTGGAGTATCCCCTTGCCAGTCAAGTTTTCAGGGATATCCACAATGAATATGCATGAAAGAAATTTGCATACAATGGAGGTTGTGTAATGTAGTGCTTCTACAGTTTGACATATCTGTGACTTATGATTCTGTGGATCATTTTAAACTTCTTGAGAAGCTCAGCAAAATAAGGAAAATTTATGTTTCTCAAGTTATTTTTCCTTAATTGGTTCTCCAGAAGTTCCAGTTTTTTTACCAGAAGCATAAATTGTCCTTCATTACCAGATTAACTGATTTTCATAGAGAAACCATTCTGAAATCAAAGTCTTTATTTTTTTATCTTGGACTTCCACTTTGTTAGATAAGTATTGATATAATCACATATTTATTCCTAAAAAAAATTTTGACATCTGAAGAAGAGAGTTATTCACACTCTGTAGCACTTTCCATAGTGCGTCCATTGTGACATTGTTTGGCTTCACCAGATCCAATTTCTCCGCAGAAACTGCTCCAGATATCTTCGGGGGGAAGAGCTCACTCTTCAATCCCCCAGTTGGTTTATTATCCGGAGTCAATGCTGCGCCAGGACCTCCTCGGATCGCGTGAAAATCCTAACCCACTTCGGGCGTTTCCACTGTCGACCTCCATAGCGAAGCATTACTGTTTCCGGGTCTTGGAGAGGTCATGCCAACAGGGGGACTCAAAGTCACTCCCTCTCCACTGAGATTCGGCAGTAAAGCCTTGCTGTTCCCCGAAGCAGGAACCGATATCCCCGACGTTATGACCCCGAATCTCTCCAAAGTAGACTGAGAAGTGGTGGGAACCCCAGCCGTGTTCGAGGAGGGCAACACCACGGCTTTGCCTTTCTTCTTCCCCATTCTCTGGGGACCGCGCCTACTTCTTCAGGTAATCTGGTGTAAAACGGGAACTCAACTAACGTACATCCTCCCTCGACGCCATCTTGGATCCTCCAGTTTGGGACACTCTTTGTCTGGTTTCTCCTCAGAGGCCTGTCTGATATGGGTAACCCTTCAGCATAGCCCTCTGAGTCATTGAAACACGGAAGCCCCTCCACCTTAGATTTACCATTAATTTCCTTTCCTTGAGTCCTGTCCAGTCAGTCCAGAACCCACCCACGGAAGCCACGGCAGTCAAGGGTTCTTGATCTGGCAAATTCAGAAAGCTAATGAGTATGTTTTATCCCACAGTGAAGATAGTTGTTCCCTTGGTATATAGAATTCTCATTCCTAAATTAGCGACCTTGAACTGATGTTTTTGACTGCATCAGGTTTGGCTTTGGAAATGAATTGGAAGTCCAGAACATAAGAATTGCCTTCAGTAGTCTTGGATTTGGTATAGGATACTGAAGGGCTGGAGGCAGCACAATAGGAGTGAAGTCAGCTCTAAGCTGCTTTTCACCATCTGCTGGCAGATGGACATAACCCACTTATCTGGTGTTGAGTGGTCTGGCAGGACTCAAGGAAAGGAAATTAACAGCGAAGTCCAGATTTCTCCTTCTTTCCTCAAGCAGAAAATAGCCTAAAACCTCACTCTTTAGGTTCTCAGAATGGTTTAGGATGAGAGGAGCAGGGAACAATTTCCATCCTTTCAACCTGAAAAACGGATTGGGCAAAACTTTAACCAAAGATGAAAAAATGAACAAAACTAAAAGTCAAGCATGGGCTGCATTTGTCTGAGTGGAAGACAGGAATGAACCTCTCTCCTATGCCAGGAGATATTGGAGATGATCTCAATCTTTCAGTTTTGCTGGCAGTGTTCGTCGTAATATTTGCATTGTGCTAGAAAGGTCTTACTTCTGGAGTTTGTAAGGTGTAATAAACTCACTTATTTCTATATAATAGGAGTCTTAATCTGTCATGGACAGATAAATACTGAAGATTAAGTCCTCTATATATCAAAAAGGAATTTTGGTTGTTATTGTCTTTGAATATGTACTAAAGTTTAAGTCTTTCTGCTCTAGAATGACACAGACTTGAAGGGAAAAGGGGAGTGATGTCCTTGTTTGATATTGGCCTGTTAACTGAAAGGACATCTTAGTTGGTTCAGGATAGTGTCAGTTAAAACACAAGAAAATTGTAAGACCAAAAATTCAGTTATTTACTTTTCACTTTTCAGAACGACTGCACTAAACTTTTTAGCCAAGGCTTTGGGGGTGAGCAGGCACATGCTAAGATTGACAGCTGCCTCACAGACTTGGCTTCTGTGTCTAACAAGTTCAGAGACCTCCTTCAGGTAAGCTTCAGTCTTTAACCCATAGAATGATGTGCCACATTACATTGTTCACCAAGGTAGCTGTTCTATATCAAGAAGATGCCTTAAAAACACAGACCTTAATGTGGTCACAACTGCATGCTAGTTGTGTCTAAACCAGCAATTCCCAAACTGGGTCACGAAAACAAGAGTAGTGTCATCAGCTCAGGTTGGCCAACAGGGCACTATAGCTTGGCCTGTATGGGCTTCACTGGAGATGGGGCCTGCAACCACATTGTCAGCCAAAGCTAGAAATTGTCATGGAGTGAATCACAGATATGAGGGAGATAGGGATAGAGTCGCATAATGTTTCATGTGTTAAAATGAGGTCCTAGGCAAAAAATGTTTTTGGGAAGCACTGGACTAGAACTCAGGGCATGTGGACTTTGGCCTTCTCTGAAATGGAGTCACTTCACAGCCTGTTGGTAGAAGAGGCTTTCAGCTGTTTCAAAAAGAACTAAGGAGGAAGGCATTATGATAGTACCTGAGAGATGGCTTAGTATAGCATTTTTTGAATCAAGTGCTAGGATGAATTTTCATACTCTGTTGGACATCTGATAAACTGTTTGTCCTGTTCTGTACTCCAGGAAGGACTAGGAGAACTTAATACTACAGCAGTGAAGCCACAAGTGAAACCCTGGATCAATGTCTTCCTCTCCGTCTCCCACAATATTGAGGAGGTAAGTAACACTCACCATGGGAAGGATACATGTGACTCAGGAAAGAGCACATTCAAATTTCTTGGTGATTTTTTTTTCCTAGTAAACTGAACAGTGTCAACACACATATGAGCATATTAAAAAAAAAAATTGTGTTGTCTCAAAATTACAAGCTCTGTTTAAACTAATTTTGTCCAGGTTTTCAAAGAAAAAAAATTCAAGAAAGATTTAAATAGGTTGTTGTACTTCTTTGTGCATGTACTATATTCTATTCCTATTAAAATATTTGTGGATTTAAAGATTAGCATCACCAGTTTTGTGTGGAACAAGAAAATATCCATAATTAAGCTGGATACACCTTGGCTTTCAAAGCATAGTGTGGAACAATTTCTCCCAAGATGTAGAGGTTTATTTTGAGCAGGACTAGGCATCCACCAATTGCTGTAGCCCCCAGTGTGCTTTATTTTGTAATCCACCTTGAACCCTTTTGGGGATTTGGTGGGCTTTAAATCAGATTATATTAGAATATCCCTAATGAAAATGTATATATTTTTTACATAACTATGAGAGTAATATTCTTAATTTGTACAACCTTATTATGCTACAAAGCTATCTCTTTATTAAACAATAAAATGCATATTTTTCCTAATACAATTGCACATCTTATTCATAATATGATTTAGGATACGTCTCAATGTCACTTGTGGATTCCGAACTGATAGTGGTTCAAAAACACACAATCCTTATAACACCTCACTTGAACTCTGCATATGTAGTAATGATGTTGAAATTTCCTTGAAAAAAGAATTCTTGTGAACCACCACCGATCTAGGACTATGTCAATATCCACAATATGTTTTTCCAAACTTTCAGCTTCCACAGTGTCACAATGCCAAATCCTTATTCCAGTATGACCAAGAGGGGCATTTTCGAAAGGGACGTCCAAGTTGCGATTTGGACGTCCTTGCAAAACGGCGAAACCCATATTTTCGAAACAAGATGGACATCCATCTTTCGTTTCGAAAATACCGTCAGAGACGTCCAAATCCTTAAATTTGGACATCCCTAGATTTGGTCGTCCCTAGACATGGACCTTTCTGACTTTCGGCGATTTTCAAAACCAAAGACGTCGATGTCAAAAACGGCCAAATGCAAGCCATTTGGTCATGGGAGGAGCCAGCATTTGTAGTGCACTGGTCCCAACCGGGCACCCTAGGGGGCACTGCAGTGGACTTCATAAATTGCACCCAGAAACATAGCTCCCTTACCTTGTATGCTGAGCCCCCTAAAACCCACTACTGTACACCACTACCATAGCCCTTATGATTGAAGGGGGGCACCTATAAATGGGTACAGTGGGTTTGTGGTGGGTTTTGGAGAGCTCGCTGTTCCCCCCACAAATGTAACAGGTGGGGGGGGGGGGGGTATGGGCCTTGGTCCGCCTGTCTGAAGTGCACTGCAGTATCCACTAAAATTGCTCCAGGGACCTGCATGCGCTGTCATGGACCTGAGTATGACATCTGAGGCTGGCTGTTTTTTGAGGGTGGGAGGGGGTTAGTGACCACTGGGGGAGTAACGGGAGGTCATCCACGATTCTCTCCGGTGCTCATGTGCTCATTTCGGACACCTTTTTGTGCCTTAGTCGTAAGAAAAACAGGTCCGGGTGAAAATGTCAAAGTGTTCGTCAGGGACGTCCTTGTTTTTTTCAATTATGGGTCAAGGACGTCCAAGTGTTAGGCACGCCCAAGTCCCGCCTTCGGTACTCTGACATGCCCCCTTGAACTTTGGCCGTCCTTGCGACGGAGTGCAATTGGAGACATCCTAAATCGGGTTTCAATTATACCGATTTGGACGTCCATCTTCCGATTTATGTCGAAAGATGGACGTCAGTGGCGTAGCTAGAGGCCCACTGGATCTCCAGCCCCCCCCCCCCCCCGATCCTGTGTCGGAGGGGGGGTCAGGGGGACCCGAGGTCCACTGGACCTCCAGCCCCCGTTTCGCTTTGTTCGGGGCGGGGGTAGTTGTGGTATGGTGGTCCCATGGACCTCTAGCCCCTGTGTTTGAGAGGTCTGGGCTGTCAAACAAGTGCGGGAGGATTTAGGCACAATCCTCCTGTACTTCTACCCCATGATCAGAATTGTGTGCTTAAATTTGCATGCAATTATCTCTAATGATAGGTGCGGTAAAGCCCCACACTGTTCCAGTGCTATTTTTAGAGTGCTGTTTGGAACAGCGCAGGGCTTTTGATCTTCCCATGAGTTCTCCCATTGTCAGCTAAAAAGGCAACTGAAATAACACCTCTATATGCACAGGTAGTTTTATTATGAGAAGACAGAGTAAGAAACAAATCATAAACTTAAGCAATAGGATACACAAATATTCTCATTTACAGTTCAGGTGCAAAGACTTCATGTCACATAACAACTAAAATCTTATTTATATAGATAAGAAATAACCAGGACCAAAATAACAGTCTGCCCACACATTACAGCTAAATCTCTTTGGCTATCTAATCCCTTTAGGAGTATGAATTGAACCATTTTATAACTTTTTAGTGGCTGAGGAGACCCCAACTCCTAATTCAGGCCTCTTTGGAACTGGAATAGTTTTCCTCACATAGACTACAAGCTGCCCCAATAAAACAGCGAGTTATGCAACTGACAGCTTGGCCACCGATATGAACCGAGTGGTAGTAAAGAGAATGCAAAAGTCCAACATAGTCCTTTTCTGTTCAGAGAGCTGACTGGAAGAGAGGCAAGGGGTCAGTAAACTTTTCATGTCTGGCACCAGGAAAGAAAAAGGCCAAAGTCTGACAACTGGGCCAGAACACAGAAGAAAGCTAAGATACTGACAAAAACGAACAGTCCCAGAGCTTCCTGCTCTCCCCCTCTGCTGAACACCTTATGTTTTTCTGCTCTCTATGCGGTCAGACTACCCTCTTGTAAAATCTTCCTGATTGGTTGCATTTTCAGGCATTTATACTGACAGGATTCTTCCAGTAGGCACCACATATGGAAGAACCAGATTCAGTAGTATGGCTGTACCAAATAGACCTCACAGATAAGAAGTTACTTCAGGGTCAGAGTTATAAGCCAGTTTACACCGGTACACAGTTGGAGAGTAAAAACAACGTCCACAACCTCTCACCTGCAGCTGTATGTCAGAAACTGCTGTACAAGTCCATATCGTTTCATGGCAGGAGTTATATGCTTCAGCTTAGCTTTCAAGTGCACACCAAAAGCTTGGCTAGGCAGTGGCCTACATACCCCAAAAGCTACTTCCTCAACTACCCCACCATCTTGCAAACTGCTCCCATCCCCTAAACTGCCCCCATATACAACTGAGCTATGATCCCACAATATACCCTTACCTTTAAAAACTGCCTCCTGCAACTGCCCTACCTCCAAGAAAACTACCCTGTCCCCATAAATTACCCTCATAAACTGCCCCACCCCCCAAAACAACCCCCCCCCCCCCAATAACTGGTCCACCATCCTGCAAATTACCTCCATTGTCAAAATCTACGCCACCAAACTCTTATGTAACTGCCCCCCCCCCCCAAAAAAAAAAAAAACTACCACCTGCAAACTACCCCACCCTAAAAACAAACCCCTCGCAGCTACTCCGCCATTCTGTAAACTGCCCTGCCCCACCAAAAACAACTCCCCAGCAACTGTTCTACCATCCTGCAATCTGTCCCCATCCACAAAAACTAACCCCCAAAGCTGCTTCTTCCACCAAGCAGCTCTATCTCCAAAAACTACTATATTGAGATTTTCAATTCTGGCTGAATATGCTTTATGATGATCGCTGACCATTTTAGTAGCTGCTGTCTGGACTGACTACATCCTGTATGTATCCCTTTAAAAGTATGATCTCCAGAATTGTACACATGAGATCTCACCAGAGGTTTATACAGAGGACTATCAATGAGAGAAAATATTTTGTGTTTTTGTCTGTAGGAAGAGTTCAATGACTATGAAGCTAATGACCCCTGGGTGCAACAGTTCATTATTAACCTGGAGCAGCTTATGGCAGAGTTCAAGGTGAGTAGGATAACGGGAGAGTAGGGTTAAGCTAATTCATAGGGAAAAATGTGAAATTATCAGCATTTACTAAAATTATTTGTTGCTGTGGCATATCAGGGCCAGAGAGAAAGGGATAAGGTGGCTGCATTTGCAGGTTAGACCTGGGGGAGAGATGATGGAGGGCAGATTTAAATTGGGCCTGGGAGGAGCTGGCAACTGTAGATCGACCCCAGGAGGGAGGGATAGAGGAAGGTGTGTCAGCAGCCAATCAGGCCCTGGCGGGAGGAAGCCAGCAATAGCAGGAACAGGGTTGACTCTACCACTGTTCAGACTTGGTGCCCACCTAGGGTGGCAGGATTTAGGGGTTGTTGGCACAGCAGGACGAGACCTGCTCCCTCTCCTCTTCCATCTTTGCCTTGACCACCCTTTAGTACTATAAAGCGGTATTTACAATGTGAAGCTGCTGCTCATAGGCATGCACTCAAGCTCTGCTGGGTCTCGTCCCTTCTGATGCTCTGCCAGAGGGAGTGAGACCCAGCAGAGCTTGAGTGCATGCCTGCGCTCAGCAGCTTCATGGTGCGCATAACACTTTACATTACTTAGGGAAGCCCAGGCAGAGGTAGAGGGCTGCAGCAACAGAGGAGGACCAGAGAGCATGTCATGCCAGAGGAGGTGAGACCCAACAGACTTTGAGTATGTGCCTGTGCTTAGGTCCTGCAGCATGCACGTTGCTTTACAGTGCTTCAGAGCAGCTTTGGGAAGAAACAAGGTGGTGGCAGTATAGGAGGGAGCAGAGGATCAGGGACAATGTGGAAGGGGTGGAGGAGAAAGAGGGAGATGCTCGACACAGGTAAGGCTAAGGATGGGAAGGGGAACTTGGGACAGCTGGGGAGGCTAAAGACAGGAAGAGGAGATGCTGGACACATTGGGGAAGGCTAAGGAAAGGGAGAGGCTAAGAACAGGAAGGGGAGATAACTAGACGCGGGGTCTGTCCAACCATTAGACAAGTCTAGGTAGTTGCCTAGGGCAGCAGTTTCTTGGTGCAGCAAAGAGTAGCTGCAATCAAACCAAAATAGGCTTTCATAGCTACACAGAATCAGAGAACCATCAGCACTTACTGTAACCTACAATGTTATAGAACATTTGTGTAATGATCATAATTGTTAATTATCAAAATCTTGGGGGGCTACAAGCTAGAGGCCTGAAAGTTTAATTAAGGTGGGTATATAAGGCTCAGGGTTTGCCTAGGACACCCACCACCCTTGTACTGGCTCTGGCTAGACTACAGGCTAGGAGTCATCCCTGTGAGGGAGGAGATGCAAAACTGAAGGCTCACCTAAGGCATCACATACCTTGGTCCAGCCCTGAGCAGTAGCAAGTTGGGCCCAGGAGCAAGACAGATGATAAGTAGTAGTAGTAAGACGGAGGAGGCAGCAGATCAGGCCAAAGGAGGGTTTTCTTGTGTTAGTCACAAAATGTTAAAGAAAATAAATGCAAACAATGCTCCTTCCCTTAGACCAAACTTCTAGAAAAGAAATGCAATAAAATCGGGCCCCTGTACTTAGGGAACTGTTTTAGTTAAATGGAGCATTCTATTCTGGCTGTAATTTCATTTTCATTCTGTAAGTATATTTTTGTCTAGTAATATGAGAGTGCCCATAATTACACAAAAGTATGCATACTGGGATCATTAGCCTCATTGTCAGAAATATTATATGTAAAATGTCTTCTATGTATGAACTACAGTAAACACTCCCAATCCTCAAATAATTTCAGACCTGCCATGGAGGAGCATCAGGATATCTGTGATGAACATGCATGAGGTAAAATTTGAGTGGCATGAAGGTAGTGTATCTAAATATATCTCATGCATATTCTTCTTGGATATTCTAAAAGCCTAACTACAGTAGCTGGTGCTTTCCCAGGACAGGTTGGAGAACCACTGCCTTTAAGGAAATGTTAAATGATATTAAGCTTCCTTGCATTCTGTCCTGCCAAGTAGTAGTTAAGTTTCATGGTTCCAGAAATAAGGACATCACCCCTCTTATTTTTTCCATTCTCTCTTTCAGGCTGGCTTGTCACCTGTTATCTATGATAACCTCACTAGTCTCATGACCAGTTTGGTTGCTATAGAGCTGGAAAAAGTGGTTTTGAAGTCTACCTTTAGCAGGGTAAGCCAGCAGTGTTTCTCTTGCTTTTCTGCCAGGAATATTTTCTTGTTAACACAAGTAATGATGCAGAGCAGTGTCTTAATGGCAATTCCAGCTTTTATCAGTCAGAGCTATTGAGTTTTGTTTGTAATAGCAAGCGCTACCTTTATAATATCCTCTAGTTTGGTAAATTTGGAAGTAGTATAGTAGCTTATTTCCTTATATAAAATGTATAACTAAGGGGTTTGTCTAAAGCATGTGTATACATTATATAGTTGCAGGGGTGGCTCAAGGCAATCTGCTGCCTGAGACAGGGATGAGATGCTGCCCTCATTTGACCACGGTCTGGCATCTCCTCCCTTCCCTCCACAACCCTCTTCGCCATGTTTATCTTCTTTTTGTCTTTTTCAAAAGGCAGCAGCGACAGCAATTCCCATAGGCTGCCAAGCCACCTGTACTAGCCTCTTCACTGTACTGCATCCTGCTTCTGAGGGATCAGGAAGTTACATCAAAAGGCAGGATGCCATAGGGAGAAGAGGTCGGTGCCGGCAGCAGAGCAACCTATGGGAGTCGCTGCCACTGCTGCCTTTTGGAAAAGAAAAAAAGAAGGTAAATGCAGAAAAGAGGTTTGAGGAGGGAAGGAGGGAGATGCCGCTCCCTGGAGAGTGCCACCTGAAGTCCCTGCCTCAGTTGGCCTAATGATAGGGCCGCCACTGTATAGCTGGTTTGAAATTAACTTAATTTGCAGTATTATAGCTGAGCTTAAAAAGGTTCGGCTAATTTTACAGAGGATAGATCCACTGACCATTATTTAGCCAGATAGCCTTAGGTATCTCCACCTTACCCGCACCTAGGAAGGGGCAGCATGGATTGAGCTTTCCTTGTTGGGATGTGATGGGATACTTCTAAGCAGGGTTTTTATTCTGACAGTATACACCAGTACTTCATACAAGCATCTTTTCTGCCACTCTCTCTGTGGATCAAGAACAACCCAAATAGTAGCTCATCGGTGCTTAATAGGATGCCATCTTCTACCACAATGTAAGGCTAATCTCATGGTATACACTGTGTGAATCTCACTGCTCATACCACAGGAGTGGTTTTGCACTGCTGCAGAAGATGCCTTATTAAGTGAGAATAGTAAGGAGAATGAGGATCAGGAGAAGGGTAGTGTTTCAAGCCATGCTTTCTTCCAGTGGTGTTATTTAAAAATGTTTATTTCATTAGAGGGAAATCAAGGCAAATGTGGGAGCTGACTGCGCCAGTGTTAATGTGCCAGATGGGGAGAATAAGGGAAAGAGTATGTAAAAAGAGGGGATAAGGAGAGAAGTTGCCTGGAGGGAGCAAAGAAGGGAGGAGAGAATGTCTGTAGGTAGAAAGGGCTGGTGGGAAGAGTGTGTCTGGAGAGAAACAAGACCCTATAAGGTTGAGAGTGCTGGTAAGGGGAAAGAGTAGAGAAAGGGAGGACCTTGATTGGGAAGGGAGGGGAGGACTAGGAAAGAGGAGTTATAACTGACAATGCAGGAGGGAGGCAGGAAGATGGAGAGGAAACCGGGAAGATGGACAAGAGATCTATGAAGGAGAATAAGAAAAGAGACAGAGGACTAGGGATAGTGGGGAGCATCAGGAAATGAGAGATCCCTTTGGATCTCGAATCCCCTCTACAACCCAGGGCTCTCGGAGTATAGCAGGAAGCTGAGTTTCACCCAGAGACGTGAGCAGGGCTGTGCTGTTGATCTTGGAGGCAATCGATTCTGTGTCACTGTGCCCAGTGAGTTGGGTACTCTGGCTATGGAGGAAGGCACCAAAGAAACCCAGAAACTCGAGGGCCTTGGTCACAAAGAAGTATAGATTGGAAATAATTTAAAGTCTCAAGTACCTATTTTTGAGTTGACGAACTTCTTACAGACTCTGGACAAGCCTCCAGTGGTAACAACTATGGTCAGCTATAGAGAATTTACATAAGGTTTGCTCCTAATTTATTGCTATTTCAATGTTTTCTGTGAACAAGCTGCAAAATTTAGAACATAAAGTGGGTTTACACGCTACTAGTGTTTGTTACCTTACAAAATAATCAATATCTCTCTATATAAAAGGCAACCCCAACATTCTAACGAAGCCTCACCGGAAACTTGAAGGGGCGAGATATCCGGTTTGCCACAGACTGTGTGCCCTGCCCTCGCGCCACAATGTGATGACGTCGAGGGCGGGCGAATGACGCGTCTCGCATGACATGCAAACGGTCCCCCCGTCCATCTAATCTCGCGGTCGCCGTTGCTCACTCCTTCAATCGCCTCTCTCCATCTGCCCCTCACAGCGCCTCTCACCTCCGAGTGAAGGCGCTGCAGCAGGCAACAGATGATCGTTTCCCTTCGCCCCTCCCTCCTTCCCTCCCTGTGTCCCGCCCTCACAGAATTTACTCAGACGACGGCGGGACAGGGAGGGAAGGAGGGTCCAGGCCCGAAGGGAAACGATCATCTGTTGCCTCTGCTGCAGCGCCTTCACATGGAGGTGAAAGGCGCTGTGAGGGGCCGACCCCACCCCCCCAAGCAACACTGACCCCCCCCCAAGCCCCCACCGTCGCAGCACATCCCACCCCGCCCCCTCCGAGTCCAACCGACAACATTCACAGCTCCTCCCACCACAAACAACAGGTGAGCCTATTTAGTTCCCTGTAAGCAAGGAAGCCAATTTGGTTGATCTCTATTTCCACTGTCCCGCGCAGCCGTCATTGCTATACACTCAAAATAAAGCAACCAAACATATGAGCTGCTACATCCAGGTTGTCGTTCTTTATTATTGCTTCATCTGTAACAACTATGAAGATGTTTCATTTGCGCCCCCCCCCCCCCCCCCCCCCCCCACAAACATTCACACACACACTCTCTAACACACAAAACAAAAAACCTACTGGTAGCCACCAAAACCACAACCGGAAGGATCCCTCACTTTCAACCCATCACCACAGGAACGCAGACCCCCCCCCCCCTTCAAAACTCCCTCACCACCACTCCCTCACAGTTCACCATCCCCCACCCCTCTCCCCCTAACATTCTCACACACACCATCACACCCTCCCAACTAGCCTACCACGCCCACCCCTCCCTTTCCCACCCCTCAAACAACATTCTGACAACAAAAACACAATATCTATCACACACTTCACTAATGACAACAAGCCACAACACAACCTGAAGGCGGTGGGTCACCACAACCAGGCGGCGGCCGACCACAAGGCCCTGGAGAACACCTGGAAACTTATGCACAAACTGGTGAGTTGCAGCGCAGTGGGAGAGGGGAGGACGGCCTGCAAATCGGACGACAAGAAAGGGGGCCATGGAACTCGGAGGGGAGAGAGGGTGGCGTAGGACTCAGAGGGGACAGAGGAACACAGCGAAGGGGGGGGGGGAACAATCTTGCTAGCGCCCGTTTCATTTCATACAGAAACGGGCCTTTTTACTAGTGTTTTATATGAAGCTTAGCAACTGAGATTTTTTCTAGAAGGCAAAGGTGTAGTCTTTTAAGAATACTGTCTCGACTTAGTGCACATGTTATTTATGGACATTTATATTTAACAAGAGGATTCTGCTCCTGTTTCCTTTTAACGTCTACAATATACCATCTTCCAATGGTTTTGCTTGATTTTTGCCCCTCTTAGTTGTGGACTGTAGACTTGCCGGTGGCGGTCAGCTGTATTCCCAGATATTCAGTGCTAGGCCATGTCCGGGCACCGGCATCAAATATCCAGTTTTAGATTGGCCACTAAAGCTTATGTGGTTAAGTGCAATATTCAGCTCTTGATCACATGACTGCTATTTATGTGGCCCAGTTATCTTATGCAGTCAGCTCCACCCCTGAAACGTCCATAAGTTAGCCAGTTTTGGAGCAGCCACAAACAAGCAATTTAAGCACGCAGGAGTCACTCCTTCCCACTTTAATCATTTTGAATATCACCCAGTTAGTTTGTATTGCTATAATCCAGTGACCATAGTAGTAAGAATTTCTAACTTGTATGCCTTGCTGTTTTTCAGCTTGGTGGCTTGCAGTTTGATAAGGAGCTGAGGTCTCTGGTTGCCTACCTCACCACTGTGACTACTTGGACCATTCGTGACAAGTTTGCTCGCCTCTCACAGATGGCAACTATCCTCAACCTGGAAAGGGTATGGTGCTCTGTTTCCGCTTTTCTAGTGACTACACTTTCAAATTCAATGCATTAGCTAACCTGCTGTCTTGGTTTAAGGAATACAGTATGGTGGTAGTGAGTTCAGAATAGATATCTGGTAGTCTGTCTGGGTCACAAGTGAATCAGGCGCACAGATCACAGTTGTTTTGTTGTTGTTGTTGTTTTTTTTTTTATATGTAGGGAAGTATTATCCAGCACTACCATGAATGTGGTCATGTGGCTCTCCACCACTAGTGATTCAACACTATTCCTGGAAGTGATTTGCTGGAGTAAAACATTTTGAAGAAAAGTGTTGTGCACAATCCATGCAAAGTTTTGTTATTACTGGATAATTTTGTGCAGAAATGGTATTTGCAGTGCAGTAGAACTATGCTGTACCCTCACTAGGTCAGGTTCAAATTGGTCCTCAAGAATCCCACTTCCAAGTTCACAAAATGTGAGCAGGCTTTCTGGTTTTGCATGTAGAAAAGGTCGGGCACCAGTTAGAGAGGTGGTTGCTGCCATTGTGGCTTAAGGTAGCCCCCTGCTGCTAGGGAAAGAGACTTCTGCTACTGCCTAGAGAATTCCCTGGCTGCCACTCTAGAGAGAAGCTGCCATTGTGGAACAGTATAGTCCCCTGTCATTAAAAGGAAAAATTGGGCTGCTTTCACCAATGAGCTTAGGTGGAGTTAGGCTGAAAGAAAGGAGAGAAATATAGAGAGGAAAGAGGGGAAACAAAGCAAAACAAAAGTAGATTATAAATGAAAACATTTTTCCCCTGAGTCATCATGGTGGAAAGCTGATAGTTGCTCATGATTCTGAATTATATATCTTTGAAAAATTCAACCAAACATGGAAGTTTGGGCATTCTGACAAAGAGGATGCAGTAAAGGCAAAAAGAGCCTAGGTACCTTTAAGAGGAGACAGAGTAGATAGCAGTGGACAGGGCTAATTAAGAATCTAAGCATGTTCCAAATAGAAACAAAAAACATACTTTAAAATATCTACATACAAATGCTAGAAGTTGTGAAAAAATAAGATGGAAGACAGAATATATAGATCTGAATGAAGAGGTAGATATAATTGGCATCTCAGAGACAGTGGAAGGAAGATGAATACTAGAACACTGATACAGCATTCAAATAGTATCACAGTGATAAGGTGAATCAAATTGATGGAACTGTGGTGCTGTATATTAAACAGAGCATTGTGTGAAGCAGGATAAAAGTTCTGCAGGAAACAAAATGCACTATGCAATCTTTATGAATAGAAATTCCATAAGAACATTAAAAGTGGCCATACTGGGTTTTCAGAATATCCCCCATTGAATTCAAAGGGGATATTCTGAAAACTGCAACTGGCTGGGTGTGCCCTGAGGACTGGGTTGAAAATCCCTGGTATATTGTGTGATTTATTTAGTATTTTCTTCTTAGAAAGTAATGAAATGTAATTAAAACTCTGTAAGAGGACTCTTCCCTTGTTATCCTAATTAGAATAATGGATTATAAATGAAGAGCTGTGCTAGGAGTGGGTGAGATTCAAGACTAAATTAGACCCCGCTGTGCCTTCTAGAGGCTATCTGTTAATGTTGTAGGCTGTGGCAGAAAGTTCAAGTTTTAAAGCTTTAAAACTATAGGCATCACCTTATGCCTGGAACAGACTTCCCGAGCCCATACACCATGCGCCCTCCCTGCCCATTTTCAAGTCCTTACTCAAAGCCCATCTCTTCTCCCTTGCTTTTGGCGCCTAACCACCTTCCCCATTCATGATACCTATACTGACTACGTAGCTTGTTACCTTTAGATTGTAAGCTCTCTTGAGCAGGGACTGTCCTTCCCCATGTTTAAACTTGTACAGCGCTGCGTAACCCTGGCAGCGCTATAGTAATGCTAAGTAGTAGTAGTAGTAGTTATACTATGGAAACTAAGCTGTGCTGCAAAACTAAGGGGCCCTGTTTACTAAGGTGCGCTAGCGTTTATAGCGCGTGCACAAACTTAGCACACGCTGTGTACCTACACAGCACGTGCTAATGGTTAGTGCGCACTAAAAATGCTAATGCGCCTGTAGCGTGGCTTAGTAAACAGAGCCCTAAAGTTAAAACTCTATACTGAGGTTTCCTGTAACCATCTGACTGTTGTGCTGTACACTGGGATGTTATGGTAAACTCTAGAGTAGTCCCTTAACTGCTAGCCTATGAAATGGTATTAAAGACTTTAAATGCTAAACAAACAAAGAAAACCCTAAATTCCTTAAATTGCCTTTGCTATATAAGTAGAGTAACTTAAAAATAAAGACACTGAGCTAACCTTTTTAACTCAGCCTTTCCCAAGTTTAAAAGCAATTTCCCAGCAAATAACTTACCAATGAAGATTTGCCCTGCTCTGGAAGTCCTCACTTCTGGATGTGCAAAAGGGAAGAGAATAGCAGTGGAGATATACTACTGTTCACCTGGCCAGAATGAACAGACAGATGATAAAATGCTAACAAAAATTAGGGAAACTTAACAAATTTGACAACACAAAAATAGATGATTTCAACTACCCCAATTTTGACCAATCAGGACATGCTAAGAAGGTAAAGTATCTAAAAGAAATAAATGACTGCTTCACGGAACATTGGTTCAGGAACCAAAAAGACTGGGAGCTATTTTAGACCTAGTTTTAAGACGAATACATGATTTGCTATAAGAGGTGATAGCGTTGGGGCCACTTGACAATAGTAATTACAGTGGGGGAAATAAGTATTTGATCCCTTGCTGATTTTGTAAGTTTGCCCACTGACAAAGACATGAGCAGCCCATAATTGAAGGGTAGGTTATTGGTAACAGTGAGAGATAGCACATCACAAATTAAATCCGGAAAATCACATTGTGGAAAGTATATGAATTTATTTGCATTCTGCAGAGGGAAATAAGTATTTGATCCCTCTGGCGAACAAGACCTAATACTTGGTGGCAAAACCCTTGTTGGCAAGCACAGCGGTCAGACGTCTTCTGTAGTTGATGATGAGGTTTGCACACATGTCAGGAGGAATTTTGGTCCACTCCTCTTTGCAGATCATCTCTAAATCATTAAGAGTTCTGGGCTGTCGCTTGGCAACTCGCAGCTTCAGCTCCCTCCATAAGTTTTCAATGGGATTAAGGTCTGGTGACTGGCTAGGCCACTCCATGACCCTAATGTGCTTCTTCCTGAGCCACTCCTTTGTTGCCTTGGCTGTATGTTTTGGGTCATTGTCGTGCTGGAAGACCCAGCCACGACCCATTTTTAAGGCCCTGGCGGAGGGAAGGAGGTTGTCACTCAGAATTGTACGGTACATGGCCCCATCCATTCTCCCATTGATGCGGTGAAGTAGTCCTGTGCCCTTAGCAGAGAAACACCCCCAAAACATAACATTTCCACCTCCATGCTTGACAGTGGGGACGGTGTTCTTTGGGTCATAGGCAGCATTTCTCTTCCTCCAAACACGGCGAGTTGAGTTCATGCCAAAGAGCTCAATTTTTGTCTCATCTGACCACAGCACCTTCTCCCAATCACTCTCGGCATCATCCAGGTGTTCACTGGCAAACTTCAGACGGGCCGTCACATGTGCCTTCCGGAGCAGGGGGACCTTGCGGGCACTGCAGGATTGCAATCCGTTATGTCGTAATGTGTTACCAATGGTTTTCGTGGTGACAGTGGTCCCAGCTGCCTTGAGATCATTGACAAGTTCCCCCCTTGTAGTTGTAGGCTGATTTCTAACCTTCCTCATGATCAAGGATACCCCACGAGGTGAGATTTTGCGTGGAGCCCCAGATCTTTGTCGATTGACAGTCATTTTGTACTTCTTCCATTTTCTTACTATGGCACCAACAGTTGTCTCCTTCTCGCCCAGCGTCTTACTGATGGTTTTGTAGCCCATTCCAGCCTTGTGCAGGTGTATGATCTTGTCCCTGACATCCTTAGACAGCTCCTTGCTCTTGGCCATTTTGTAGAGGTTAGAGTCTGACTGATTCACTGAGTCTGTGGACAGGTGTCTTTCATACAGGTGACCATTGCCGACAGCTGTCTGTCATGCAGGTAACGAGTTGATTTGGAGCATCTACCTGGTCTGTAGGGGCCAGATCTCTTACT
The DNA here is from genome assembly GCF_901765095.1 of Microcaecilia unicolor. Lineage (NCBI taxonomy): Eukaryota > Metazoa > Chordata > Amphibia > Gymnophiona > Siphonopidae > Microcaecilia > Microcaecilia unicolor. The sequence goes on from NC_044035.1 coordinate 177,052,818, forward strand.
GGTTGGTGGGGGATCAAATACTTATTTCCCTCTGCAGAATGCAAATAAATTCATATACTTTCCACAATGTGATTTTCCGGATTTAATTTGTGATGTGCTATCTCTCACTGTTACCAATAACCTACCCTTCAATTATGGGCTGCTCATGTCTTTGTCAGTGGGCAAACTTACAAAATCAGCAAGGGATCAAATACTTATTTCCCCCACTGTATAACGTAACCAAATTTGACTTAAAAACTGGAGTGAAGACACTAAAGAAGTCTACTGCACTAGCATTTAACTTTCAAAACGGAGACTATAACAAAATGAGGCAAAAACTAAAAACAGCCAGCTGTAAACTCTTAACATTTTCATCAGGCCCGGATGTTTTGTATAACAGGCCTCAAAATTTTTTATTAAATCAAGGCTGTTTTCTGTTCTGTGTCTGTGGGCAAAGAAAGTTTAGTAAATTAGTCCCTTAAGGTGTCTCTACAAACTACTAGCAGAAAATCCCAGACCTGTCAGACCTTTTCAGTGTGTCTCTCCCATTCCTTCCTCGCTGCAAACCCTAACGCCAGCTCCGAGGTGGAGTAGGGTTTGCAGCGAGAGCAGAACCCTTGTTTGGTGTGCTGCCCACTGATCATGAGGGAGAAATGCAGACGACCCGTGTTTGCATGCATTTCCATGCAATTAGCATTCAGAGTTAGCGAGCATGTTATTACATGCGCTTGCTGGCTGTTACCGGGCGGGAGCAAATGTGGGCGCTAGTACAGCACTGTTGGCCTCTAGCACCCACATTTGCTTCTGATCATCAGCCTGCCAGTCTCTCTCTCTCATATACTACCCTCTAGCCTTCAACTAGTCTCTCTCATTTTCCCTCCCCCATAGCCTTTACCCTGTCTTTCTCTTTCTCACTCTCATATTTTTCACTTCCAGCCATCTAATGTTCTCGGAGGACAAGCAGGATGAGTTTTTCACATTGATGGGTGAAGTCATCAGTAGAGCCCCGAGGCAGAGATGCTCCTCTAGAAGCCTTTAGAAGCGAGCTACTATGCATGCATGCATGTGTTCTGTGCGCCATTGCGACCAGTTAATCTTTTGTCTTCCATGGAGCAGAGAGGTCATATTGCTCTTATCTCCCCCTAAGTATGTGTCACGACTATCTTTACAGACATTATATATTTCCTGTCTTGCTTTGTACAGTTCTTGTGTTGCTTTGTACAGTTCTGCTCTGTCCTGTAAGTCGCAGAGCTAGTCCCTTCTCTCCCATTACTGTCCTAGTTAGTTTTTTGGCACTTTAAAGTTTCCTTTTTTTTTTCCCGTGACTCACTAGGTCCCCTTAGGCCCCAAGCACCAGCCAAGCTAAAATTTTGTAAACATTAAGTTGTTTGATTTTCACTTTGGCTATTTTTCCAGCCATGCCTCATAAAATTCCCAGTGGTTTTAAAAAGTGCTCCAAGATCATATCCCTCACAAACACTCATAATTGTTGCTTTTAGTGTCTGGGGTCCAGTCATAATCTTTCTTTTTGTAAACTCTGCAGATGTTAGAGAAGCATTAGGGGTTATAAGAAACAGTGCAAACATTTTTGGCAAGTCCAATCCATCAACATCGGCATCAACTGCATCGATGGTTCTGGAGCTGCATTGGACACTGGGGACACATTGACATTGAGGAAGTCTCCCCTGCCTTGACTTCGAGTGTCTCTAGCATCCACCAGAGTTATCCACCCTTGAGGACAAGGAAGGATTCAACATTGTGCTTGTCAATGCTGAGAGACCCTGATGAACAAACTACACCAACTGAGCTCTCCAGATTGTCCCTTGAGGAATGGATCCAGGTGATGCTCCAGAAGGAGATGGAGCGCCTGCTGGCTCGCTGTGATGCACAGGCTTTGAGGGTGTCAACAACAGGCCTGCGGTGCTCCAGCCTATCTTAGAGGCCCATGCAATTCCTGTTGCACGTTTATTGAGGCCCAGCAGGATGTCAGTCAATACCCATCAAAATGGTATTGGGGTCCAGTCCCTCTGGGAAGGAAGCTTCTTTGGGGCACCAGAGATCATCTGTCCCTTAGCACCCCCACCCAGGACCTGACCAGACTGTCAGTAAAGCGAAGCAGAAACAGACACAGGAGTGCTGTACTTTCAAGAGTCTGAGTTGGACCACTACTGGGTGTGTGATGAAGAGCCAGAGGTCTTCTTGGAGGAGGGGGTCCCTTGGTCTCCTCTCAGACCCCTCCCCTCCACATGAAAGGAGATCATCTCCCCCTGAGGCACTCTCCTTCACCAATTTTGTAAAGGAGATAACCACATTGAGCCTGCAAATAGGTGGGAAAATGTGGGATACAAATGCAATAAATAATAATAATAATAATAAGTTCATCCTATTTTAATTTAGAAACTGAGGATAAGCCCAGTGCCAAGTTATTGGACATCCTTGAGATGAACTCCCTTCCAAAGGATGCTTTGACAGTGCCTGTGCACAGGATCCTTCAGTCTGCATGGAAGTAGTGGGAGATCCCCTTCTCTGTAAAGCCTATTCATAAGAAGGCTAACTCTATGTACAAAGTCCAGAATCTCCCCTATTCAAGAAACTTCAGCTTCCTTATCATTCCATGGTAGTCAAATTCACCCTCAAAAGGGCCATGAGTTCCAAAGCCCACTCCTTAGTGCAGTGGCGTACCAAGGGGGGGGCAGTCCGCCCCGGGTGCACGCCGCTGGGGGGTGCCGCGGCGTTTGCCTGCGCCTCAGAGTTCGCTAAACTTCGTTCGTTCGCTGCAGCTCCCTCTGCCCCGGAACAGGTTACTTCCTGTTCCGGGGCAGAGGGAGCTGCAGCGAACGAACAAAGTTTAGCGAACTCGGAGGAGCCCCCCCCCCCAGCGGCGTGCACCCGGGGGGGTGTCATTTCGCCGAAGGGGGGAGGGAGGTGTCCTATAGCGGGGGGGGGGGGGGGCGCATTGGCGCTCTGCCCCGGGTGCCATCCAGGCCAGGAACGCCACTGCCTTAGTGTCTCCGGGTAGGGAGGATCAGACATTGGAATCTTTTGGGAGGGAACTGTTTTAGAATGATATGCTCGCTTCCTACATACATTCTTATCAGCTCTTCATGAGCATGCACTTGCTGAACTTAGTGAGCAGTGTGGCGGAGTTCGCAGATACTCTCCCTGCAGATTTCGACAGTTAGTTGCCAAGTAGCAGGAGTTTATAAAGCATCTTGTTCAGGTAACCTTATGGTGTCCAGGACCTCCGCTATGGGTATTGGGATGTGCAGAAAAAGCAGATGGATATCCCTTGCCACAGAGACAGTCTTTTTTATGACAATGTGGGTCACTGACCTAATCAAGAAATGCTCTGAGATCATCAAGTTACTGTCCTGGCTCAGCCTCTTCTTTAAGGAGGTATTCAGGCAGGCTCTACTACTCTAAAAGGCATAGGCCACCTCCACCCTCCCATTCTCCCCAAGTTAACCAGAACCCTAGCTCTCATCCTGGATAGCAGAAGCCTCAGAAGTCCCAACTGGCTCAAGGAACAAGCTTTTGATTGACCCAGGAGAGCACAGCTGCAATAGAAGTAGCAATTCCAGACAACCTACTGGTAGGAGGGAGACTGAATTTTTTCCAAGAAAGTTGGGCCCTTGTAAACTCAAACCAATGAGTTCTCAAAATCATCCAAACAGGCTACACTTTACATTTGGAAACTACTTCACCAGATTGTCCCCCAAGAATGTCAAAATTAAGGTCTCAGCATCAGTAGCTGCTTGAGCAGAAACTCTTTTCCCTTTTGCAGGCTGAAGTGGTCAAACCCATTTGAACTGGGAAAAAAGGCAAATGGTTTTATTCCAAGTATTTCCTCATCACAAAGAAAACAGGGGGCTACTGTCTCATCCTAAACCTAAGGGCCTTAACAAATTCTTGACAAAAATTCAAGATGGTTTCCCTGGACAGCCTACTCCTGTGATTCAGGAACAAAACTGGCTGTGCTCTGGACTGAAATATCTGAGATTCTTAGTAGAGAAACACCACTTCCAGTACTGTGTCCTGCCGTTTGGCTTACCTCAGCTCCCACGGTCTTTACGAAATGTCTAGCAGTAGTTGTGGCATCGCTACACAGACTGGGAGTACATGTGTTTCCCAACCTGGATAATTGGCTAGTCAAGAGCACATTCAAGGAAGGGGTGCAAGAATCCATGTACAGAACTATTCGAGTGCTGGAGCTACTAGGGTCCATCATCAATTATTCCAAGTCCCATCTCAAGCACCTTCAAAGATTGGAATTTATAGGAGCCCTGCTAGATATAGTTCAGGCCAGTGCTTTTCTCCCAGACCAGCACATAGAAACCCTGATTTCTGTATCATTGCAGGTCACTTGAGAGCCAACAGGTTTTGACTCTGCAGATATTGAGATTGCTAGGTCACATGACCTCAGCAGTGCATGGCATGCCTCCGCATGAGGATGGTCCAATGGACTGTAGCTTCCCAGTGGTCCCAGGCCATGGGGAACCTAGCGGACATCTCTTCTGGAGTATCTATCTTAGTGGATCATTTGATGCAATTTGGACTAGGGCTACCATTATAAATTCCCTTGCATCACAAACCTTTGATGATGGATGTATCCAACCTAGGTTGGGGTGCTCATTTAGATGGGCTCCACACCCAGAGTCAGGGGTCTGCCCAGAAGAGACAATGCCAGTTCAACCTAGAGTTAAGGGCCATATGAAACATAAGGCTTTCAGAGATCAGGTTCTACATCAAATTGTTCTCATTCAAAATTGGACAATCAAGCTGCAATGTATTATCTACCAGCAGGGAGGCACGGGCTCACACCTTCTGTGTCAGGAAGCAGTCAAAATGTGGCAATGGGCTACCACCCACAGGATGTTTCTCAGAGCCACATATCTGGCAGGGGAGAACAACTGTCTGATAGGCTGAGTCGGGTTATGCAACCTCACGAGTGGTCCTTGGTAGCATGGAATGCTTCTACTATTTAGGTTTCTGCCAGGTACTTGTGACCTGGAGTGGCCACTGTTGGAAATAGGATATTGGGCTAGATGGACCATTGGTCTGACCCAGTGTGGCTATTATTTTCTTACATACTAGGCTGAAACAAAAAAAGGGATAAAACTGAAGGCCTGCAACAAACAAGTTGGAACTTAAAAACTGCAAAGAATAAGGTGTAATAATTTTTGTTGGCAGTCTGGAACAGAAGCAAAATGGGCCAGGGTAGGGGTGGAATTGGAATATAGACTCCAAACAAATTTTGAAGGACTGTTTGAGCAAACCAGCTGTCGCAATGGGAGTCTTTTTCTAAACAGCAGTCTGATGTGAATGTGTGGACTGAAAACCACATTGCAGCTCTCTAAATCTCCTCTATGGAGGGTGATCTCCAGTGGACTACTGACATTGCTGTGGCTCGTAAATTAGGAGCTGTGACATAACCCTTCAGGTTCAGCCTAGCCTGGGCATAAGTGATGGAAATTCAATCTGCATTTGCTGATGGCAGACCCATCTTACTGGAGTAAAAAAAAACCAAACAAACAAAAAAAAAAACAACCGAAAGATGGATGGACTGTCTAAAGGCTTTAGCCCACTCCAGATAGAAAGCCAAGGCTCTCTTGTAGTCTAAAGTGTGCAGTATGCTTTTGCCAGGATGGGCATGGGGTTTTGGGAAGAATGCTGGCAGAACTGGTAAAGATGAAATTCTGATACTACCTTAGGAAGGAACTTAAGATGCATATGAAAAAAACTACTCTGGTGATGAAATTTAGTGTAAGATGGATGAGCTACTCGAGTCTGGAGCTCACTCACTCTGCATACTGAAGGGACTGCCACCAAAAACAAGACCTTCCAGGTCAGGTACTTCAAGTGACAGGAGTCAAGTGCTTTCATCAGCTGGGTTCGAACAACAGTGAGATCCCATGAAACTGTAGTAGGCATGATGGGGGTTTCACTAACATCAAGCCCCTCATGGCAGTGGCGTACCAAGGGGGGGCAGTGGGGGCGGTCTGCCCCGGGTGCACGCCGCTGGGGGGTGCTGCAGCGCGCACCTGTCAGCTCCGAGTTCGCTAACTTCGCTGCAGCTCCCTCTGCCCCGGAACAGGTTACTTCCTGTTCCGGGGCAGAGGGAGCTGCAGCGAACGAGCGAAGTTAGCGAACTTGGAGCCGACAGGTGCGCGCCGTGGCACCCCCCCCCACCCCCCAGCAGCGTGCACCCGGGGGGGGGGGGGGCGCATCGGCGATCCGCCCCAGGTGTCATCCAGGCTAGGAACGCCACTGCCTCATGGAGTGAACAACTAAAGCCATATAGAAAAAGGCTCTTTTAACTTCTACCTAGTAATGATAAGCGCCAGTTGTGCTGACGTGGACTCTTACAGTTGGTCTTGAGACCAGACTCAAAAAGGTGTTGAAGATATTTAAGCAATTTTTGTGTAGGACGGGAAAGGTTCTAGGGCTTTGCCCTCACACCAGACAGAAAACTTCATCTACTTGAAACTAAGACTTCCTACTAGAAACTTTCCTTGAAGCAAGTAAAACCTACAAGGCATCAACTTCTAGCCTCTCAACATCCAAGCTCTGAGGGTTATGGCCTGAAAGTTGGGATGTAGAAGGGATCCCTTGTTCTGAGTGTCGGAAAGCACTCCAGTATCCACGGATCCTGGCAAGATAATTCCAGAAGAAGAGGGAACCATATTTGCCACCACCAGTACGGGACGATGAGAATGATGGTTCCCGGTCTTGCTTGAACTTGAGGAGAGTATTCTCTATGAGAAGTATTGAAGGATATGCATACAGAAGACCCTTTTCCCAATTAAGGAGAAAGGCATCCAAAGCTAGTTTGCTGTGTGATCCCAGTCTAGAGCAGTACTGGGGACTTCGTGGTTCAGGTGAATGATAAAGAGATCCACCAAGGTGGTGCCCCACTTTCAGATTTCTTGGGCAATGCAGACTTTGGAATATCTAGGAGTACAGTTCTACGTGACCCAGGGCCAGGTGACTTTCCCAGAGTGGAGAAGACAAAGGCTTCAAGAACAAATTCACTGCTTGTTGCATTTTCCGAATCCACAAGCTTAGGATAATGTTCAGGAGCTGGGCTGTACAACCGTGTCCTTGGAGGTGGTGTCTTGGGCCAGGTCCACTCCAGCAGTCTTTCTTGTCCCGGTGGTTACCGGTTTCTCAGGTCTACAATAAGCGTATCATGTGGAGACCTCTGGCGAAGCACAGTATGTCAGGGTGGCTTCAACTGAACAAGCTCCTCCAAGGTGCATCTCTGGTGTCTCCTCTTTGGATAACTGTAGTCACAGATACCAGCCTGACAGGTTGGAGAGCCCACTGTCTTCAGCATGCTGCTCAAGGTCTATGGAGCCGCATGGCAATGCTGTGGCAGTCCAGTTGGCTGGGGCTCAGAGTGGTACACAGCGCTCTTCAAGCCTTTTAATCTGTTCTGAAAGGCAAACCAGCTTGGGTTTCTCTCAGTAAACATGATGGCAAAGGATTCCATCAACAGGCAGGGCGGCACTCGATGTCTTCCTCTGGCAACAGAATCAAGCCTTCTATTTCACTGGGTGGAAAGGCATTTGCAACAGCTTTTAGCTGCCCACCTAGTGGAAACTCTCAATGGGCATGCGGGTTTCCGTAGCAGTACTTCCCTGGACCCAACGGAATGGGAACTGGTGCTAGACACTTTCCAGCTGGTAACGCGGAGGTGGGGTACTCCCCTAATAGATCTCATGGCGACACGTGTTTCCAGGTTTTTTGGTAGACGGCGAGAGGTCGGTTCAGAAGGCATAAATGCTCTTCTTCAGCCTTGGACGCAGTGGCCTCTAATAGGAATAGGTCTTCACAAAGTCCTCCGACGTCGGGGGTTGGTCATTCAGTTTGCTCTGGATTGGCCCAGGAGGCCGAGGTAAGTGGGCTTGATTCGTTGTCTGGTAGAAAAACCGTTCACCTTCCTCTGAGTAACAGACTCCTCCGTCAGGGTCCCATTTGGATGGAGGACCCCTCCTGCTTTGTTCTTAAGCCCTGGCTCTTGAGAGGCCAAAATGGAGAAGGAAAGGATATGCTGATGATATCGTTGCATCTTTATTTAGAAACGTGATGGCAGATAGGAGCTAAATGGCCCATCCAGTCTGCCCATCCGCAGCAACCATCCTTTCTCTAAGAGATCCCACGTGCTTGTCCCACACTTTCTTAAAATCAGACACAGTTCTCGTCTCCATCACCTCCACCTGGAGGCGATTCCATGCATCTACCACCCTTTCCGTGAAAAAGTATTTCCTTAGATTACTCCTGAGCCTATAACTTCTTAACTTCATCCTAAGCCCTCTCATCCAGAGTTTTCCTTCATTTGAAAGAGGCTTGCCTCCTGTAAATTAATGCCAGAGGTATTTAAACGACTGTATCATATCCCCTCTCACCCGCCTTTCTTACAAAGTATGCATATTGAGAGTCTTAAGTCTGTCCCCATACACTTTATAAAAGAGACCATTGACCAGTTTTTTAGCCACCCTCTGCACCGACTCCATACTGTTTATATCTTTTCGTAGGCGCAGTCTCCAGAATTGCACACAGTATTCTAAATGGGGCCTCAAGAGAGATTTATACAAGGGCATTGTCACCTTTTTTTCCTGCAGGCAATTCCTCTCCCTATGCACCCAAGCATCCTTCTGGCTTTGATCATCGCCTTTTCTACTTGTTTGATCTTGAGATCATCAAACACAATCACCCCTAAGTCTCGCTTTTCTTTCGTACACAGAAGTACTTCACCCCCTATACTATACCCTTCCCTTGGATTTTTGCAACCTAAGTGTATGACCCTGCATTTTTTTGGCATTAATTCTGAGTTGCCAATTGCTAGACCATTCTTCAAGCTTTACCTGATCCCTCCACATGCTATCCACACCCTCCAGAGTGTCTACCCTATTACAGAGCCTCAAGAGACAAAATTTACCAGACAGTCCTTCTACAATATCACTCACAAGGATGTTAAAAACAGCTGGCCCAAGGACTGATCCCTGTGGTACACCACTGATAACATCCTTTTCCTCATTTACCACTACCCTATGTCTCCTTCCACTTAACCAGTTTTTAGCCCAGTCAGTCACTTTAGTTCCCATACTGAGGGCACTCAGTTTATTTATCAGTCGCCTGTACAGAACCGTGTCAAAGGCTTTGCTAAAATCCAAATGCACCACATCTAGTGTCCCTCTCATATCCAAATGTTTGGTCACCCAGTCAAAGAAATGAATTAGATTTGTCTGACAAGACCTTCCTCTAGTGAAACCATGCTGCCTTGTGTCTTGCAGTCTCATTCAGGTCTACAAACCTCACAATCCTCCACTTTAGAAGCGTTTCCATTAGTTTACTTACCATCAAGGTCAGACTAACAGGTCTGTAATTCCCAACCTCCTCCTTACTTCCACCTTTCTCCAATCCTCCGGGGACCACTCCAGACTCTAAGGAAGCATTGAAGAGGTCAGAAAACAGAGCTGCCAAAACTTCCCCATTGTTGGCGGGTAAAGCAGACTATGAAGGGGGATGCACAGGTTTACACTAGAATGTGGGTGAAGCAGACTGCGAAGGGGGAGGCACAGGTTTACACTAGAATGTGGGAGCTAACCAAAAAGGCCAGCGACTGGCTTGGCATTCTAGGGCTCGCTCACAGAAGTGGATATCCACTCGTGTGCATAGTAGAATTAGATCATCAAGATTCATAGTCAGTTCACACCCGGCCAGTTTGTCCTTAATCTGGGAGGATACGCCTTGCCAGAACATGGCGGCTAGGCTCTCATCATTCCACTCAGCCACTAGGGTCCACAACTGACTGGCATAGACACCTAGGGTCTGTGACCCCTGTCATAAGCTCAATAGCTCCATGGCCGCTGAGGTAGCTTTCCCAGGTTCTTTGAAAACCCTACGAAAATGGACAAGAGACTATGCCAGGTTGTTCAGTATAGGCTCGTTCCTCTCCCAAATAGGGGAGGCCCAGGCAAGAGCAGGGCTGGTAAGGAGGAAAATTAGATAGGCCACTTTGGCCCTATCAGAAACAAAGTCTCTTGAGTGGAGGAGTGGCCTAGTGGTTAGGGTGGTGGACTTTGGTCCTGGGGAACTGAGGAACTGAGTTCGATTCCCACTTCAGGCACAGGCAGCTCGTGACTCTGGGCAAGTCACTTAGCCCTCCATTGCCCCATGTAAGCCGCATTGAGCCTGCCATGAGTGGGAAAGCGCGGGGTACAAATGTAACAACAACAAAAAATACGATTTGACATTAGTTCAAGAACCCCCAGCAGGTTATTGGGTTCCCATTGAAGCAAGAAGGTGTGGCAGTGCGGATCTCCACACCACTGGGAATAACAGCCTGTCCAGATTCTGCAACAGTAGGTGGGGCTGCCACAAGAGTTACATACGGCCTTTGGATATTGTCTATCTGATGAGTCAATGTTTGCACGGTCCCGAATAGCTGTTGCAGCTCGAGCACAAATACTGCAAGGCTGATGACTCTGTCAAGCTACAAGCTGTTGTCATCCTGGTTGATGAGCCCAAGAACTGTAGCTGGGTTCCTGACCACAGCAGACAGGTCACTTCTGAAGCTGAAGGAGAAGAGGCAAGACAAGAGCTTGGCACAGCAGAAAGCTAGGAGACAAGGCTGAAGTTTGGCAAGGCAGGAACCAGTTGCAAAGGCACTCGAGGTGGGACAGGGCTTGCCTAAAAGCTCCCAGGCCGATGATGTTACTCTGCTGCACCCCTCCGTCATCCTGCCCCTAACCCTATAACAATTGGGCTGCTGCACTCGTGCCCTAGGCGGAAGTGCACGACAGTGGGCGTAGAAGTACACCATAGCACAAGCCGCTCTGAGGGCTAAGTGCAGCGGGGTCAGGGCCATCACAGTGTCTTAATATTGAACCACACCATCCGGTGATCGCTAGATGCCAAATGATCACCCACCGTAACATCAGAAACATTCTCCTCTTTTGTAAGCACCAGATCCAGAATTGTCTCCTTCTGCATGGGTTTATTTATTTATTTATTGCATTTGTATCCCACATTTTCTCACCTTTTTGCGGGTTCAGTGTAGCTTACAATATGAGATGAATGATGGAAATACAGTTTGTTACAAATTGGTTATGGATTACATTGTGCAGAGTTATGCGAGACAATCGAAGTGTCGTTAAGGAATGTAACAATGGAACACAAACCTTGAAGCGTTGGAAGGAGACAATGAGAGCTTAAAGGGCGATAATAAGGCATAAAGACATATGGTATGCATATTTCTGTGAGTAGAGGTATGAGTGATGCGAGATTACGGGGGATGAGAGTTCAGAAGTGGATGTATGATGCATTAGTGAACAGTGAGTGTGGACTTTATGTGTTTTGGCTCTTTCCGTAAATTTTTTCAAAAAGATGGGTCTTCAATAATCTGCGGAAGGAAGCTTGCTCGTGGATCGTTCTTAAGTTGCGCGGCTGTGTATTCCAAAACTGCGTGCTCATGTGAGAGAAGGTTGACACGTGTAGCATCTTGTATTTCAAGCCCTTGCAATTGGGGAAGTGGAGGTTGAGGAAGGTTCGGGATTATCTTTTGGCGTTTCTGGGTGGTAAGTCTATTAACTCAGACATGTAGGCTGGGGCTTCGCCGTGAATGATTTTGTGGACTAATGTGCATACTTTAAAAGTGACGCGTTCTTTGAGTGGAAGCCAGTGCAGTTTCTCTCGTAGTGGTTTTGCACTTTCATATTTTGGCTTTCCAAAGATGAGTCTGGCTGCCGTATTTTGGGCCATTTGAAGTTTTCTCAGTGTTTGCTCTTTTGGAACCTGCGTAAAGTGAGTTGCAGTAATCCAGATGGCTGAGTACGAGAGATTGTACTAGGCTGCGAAAGACTGATCTTGGGAAGAATGGTCTTATCCTTTTCAGTTTCCACATGCAGTAAAACATCTTTTTAGTAGTGTTGTTTGCGTGAGTTTCGAGTGTTAGGTGGCGGTCGATAGTGACTCCAAGGATTTTTAGCGTTTCTGAGATTGGAAGGTTTAGGTTTGGTGTGTTTATAGCAGTAAATTCCTTTGTGTTGTATTGGGAGGTGAGTATCAGGCATTGAGTTTTTTCTGCATTTAATTTCAGACGAAATGCATCTGCCCATGTGTTCATGATGTATAAGCTTTGATTGATTTCGTTGAATATTTCATTAATGTCTTGTTTGAAAGGGATGTATATTGTCACATCATCAGCGTAGATATATGGGTTGAGGTTATGGTTTGATAGGAGTTTTGCCAGAGGGATCATCATTAGGTTGAAAATGGTTGGTGAGAGAGGTGATCCTTGTGGTACTCCACATTCAGGTGTCCATGCCTTAGACGTGGTCGAATTTGATGTGACTTGGTACGAACATTGGGTTAGGAACCCCTTGAACCAATTCAGGACATTTCCTCCAATGCCAAAGTATTCGAGTATGTGTAATAGGATTCCGTGGTCAACCATATCGAAGGCACTTGACATGTCAAATTGTAGGAGGAGTATGTTGTTGCCAGTCGCAATTATTTGTTTAAATTTAGTCATAAGGGTGACTAATACTGTTTCTGTGCTATGTTTCGACTGGAATCCTGATTGGGCATCATGCAGTATTGAGTGTTTGTTTAGATAGTTTGTGAGTTGTTTAGTTACCATTCCTTCGGTTATTTTGGTTATTAGTGGTATGGATGCTACTGGCCTGTAGTTGGTTAATTCACTCGTGCTTTTTTTTGTATCTTTAGGAATTGGGGTGAGTAAGATTTTTCCTTTTTCTTTTGGGAAAAGTCCGTTTTGTAGCATGAAGTTCACATGGTTCGTTAGGTCTGTTATGAATTGTTGAGGAGCAGATTTCATGAGGTTATTTGGGCATGTGTCTAGTTTGCAGTGGGATTTGGCATATCTTTTGAGAGTTTCAGAGATGGGGTCTTCTGATAGTATTTCGAATTCGGTCCATGTTCTGTCTGCTGGGTGTGTTCCTTCTTCTGGATCTAGACAATCTAAAAGTGTGGCATACTCAATAGGGCTAACGGGTATTTTGAGTCGTAGTTGTATAATTTTCTCCTTGAAGTATTTCGCAAGGTTGTTCACATCTGGCATATTTTTGCCATTGCTTGTAACTGGTGTGGTGTCTAACAGTTTGTTCACAAGGTTGAAGAGTTTGTGTGTCTTTGTAGTTTGGTCCTATTATTGTTTTGTAATGTAGTCTTTTGGTCTGTTTTATGGTGTATTTGTATTTTCTTTGAAGTAATTTCCAGGCATTTAGTGTTTGTTCGTCTCTCTTTTTGTTCCATTCTCGTTCTAGTTTCCTGACTTGTGTTTTAAGTTTTTTCAGCTCTTCGGTGAACCATGGATTTGCTTTTTTCCTGTGTGATGTTCTGGTTTGGATTGGGGCGATTTTGTCTAATGTTGTTGTACATAGATCGTCCCATTCTTGGAGGAATTGGATGGTGTCAGCGTTTGTTGACCATTCGTTCTGGTAGATCTGTTGCCAGAATATTGTGGGGTCTATTTTTCCTCTTGTTGTGTATGTTGTTTGCTCCTGTTTATTGATTGTGTTTATGTGTGTTTTTCGCCAGCAGAGAGAGACATTTGCTTTATGGTGGTCTGACCATAATGTAGGTGTCCATCTTGTGTCAGTGAGTATGATAGTTGAGTCCGGTTCCAATTTGTTTGTTATGATATCAAGTGTGTGTCCTTTTTTGTGTGTTGGTTGCATGTTGGGTACTTGCAAATCCCAGAGCTTTAGGAATTCTTTGCATTCTCGTGTGCTTGGTGAGGTGTCATCTTCTAGGTGTAGGTTGATGTCTCCTAATATAAGGATGTTTGAGGCAGATACGCAGGAGTTCGAGATGAAATCCATGAGTTGTGCTTGGGAGTCTTGCCATTTTCCTGGTGGCCTGTAGAATAGGATTGTGTTAAGGTGTCCTAATAGGTTTGGATGATTAATTCTTGTCGATGCAATTTCAAGTTGTGGCGAGGTAGATGCACCCGTGATTGTGATGGTGAATTCGGGTTTGTAGATAATGACTATTCCGCCTCCTCTTTTTTTTCCATTTCTTGTCCAGTGGGTGATTTTGTATTCTGGTGGGCATGTTTCTAAGATGGCGGGGTTTGTGGTGCTCTGGAACCAGGTTTCTGTGATAAACAGAAGGTCTAAATTATCTGTGGTAATCCAGTCTAGTATGTCTACTGAATTGCTTACTGCTGATCTTGCATTGATGTATCCTAGTTGGATTGAGTGGTATGGTTCCGTGGGGGGGTTCAATGTGTTTATTTTTATTAGTTGTCTGTTCCTTTGGTGTTTGAATTTGTTGTTGTTGTTGTTTTCCTCTTTTGGTCGGTGGTATTCATAACCGGGGATTATTCCTTCTGGTTGGTTATTGTGTCTTTGGTTTGGTGGGTTGTTGATAGGTTGTACATAGGATTGTTGTATTGTGGGTAAGTTGTTATGGGTGTTCTTTAGGGTGGGCATTGTGTGTATGTGAGTGCTGTGTGCTTTGTGAGTAATGGGGTTGCTGTTATCTGGGATGTAGGTTGTGTTTGCGTATAGGAGTAGTGAGAGACAATGGATGGTTAGGAGTGTTTTACTGGTATTCATATCTATGTCTAAGGCGCCGTTGCAAACATTCAGCTGGTTTACATTCAAGCGAATCAGAGCTTACGTTTGCATTGAAGCTTGGTAGTTCAGAGTTTACATTTGCATTTGAGCTTGGCTACAATTCAAAGCGAGGTAAAGCTTACATTTGATTTAAGCTTGGCAACAATTCAAAGCAAGGCCAGCCTACATTTGCATTTAAACTTGGCAACAGTTCCTACTGATAGTGCTAGTTTGTAGTAAGGCGGTTCATACGTTTGTGCTAACATTTAAAGCGTTGATTAATTAGGTGTGGCAATCATTAATAATGCAAGGCAAATGGGACATTGAAAAGCAGAGCCCTAAGGCAAAACAATTGAGAGATCCTGAGATACATTTCAGGGTAGCAAAGCAATTGAGAGATCTTGAGGTACATTTAACAATAGCAAGGCAATTGAGAGATCCTGAGATACATTTAAGAGTAGCAAAGCAATAGAGAGATCTTGAGATATATTTAAAAGTAGCAAAGCAGTTAAGACAGTTTAGGCTAGCCAAGTTCTTAAGAGTTTCTTACTTCAGCATTTCAGCAGACACTGTAGCAATTCAATGGAGCGTATACGCTTGCAATTTGTCAGGGAAGTACCTGCTACAATGTTCTAACAGCAGACAAAGAGAGTTGGCCTGTGAGGGCAGATGGTCTGGAAATGTGTTCCCCCAACTGCTTTCGCCGCCGGGATTCAGTACTCAGTAGTGGAAGCAGAGATTAAGCAATTTGGCTTCTTTGCTTACAGAGGACTGGATAGTTCACTTCCATTCCTGTCTATTAAACCTCCACGCAGCAGCTCATAGGTTTGTTTGCTCTGAATGAGTGTATGGCAATGGCTGCTCCAGGGGAGTGGAAGCAGAGATTCTCCAAATTGGCTTCCTGTTAGCAGTGGACTAGACAGCATCGCTCTGGGGTAGTTGGGGAAGGGAAGCGCTCGCTTACCGGATCTCGGCTGCAGGGTCGCTGTTGCATCGGATCCAGGCTGGTCCAGGTCGCGGACATGTGGTTCTCGGCTCGGAGTGGCTCGCCCGTCTTCCCTGCCTCGGCTGGACCAGCGGGCGGCCCCAGCTACAGGTGGCCAGTCGGGCGGGAAGCAGAGCTGGGCTGTGCACGTCGCCGGGTGGGCCCTGCAAAATTCTGGACCGACGGGAGGCCTCAGCCGCAGGCAGCCAGTCGGGTGGAAGGCAGAGTTGGGCTGCAAACGCTATCATGCAGGTCTCACGTGGAGAGAGGCTCGCATGCCTCCTTCCACTGCGGAGATGTGGCTGTGCGTCTCGGCGGCGTCCCGGTGATTCCACCGGTCTACGCCAGTCAGGATCTCATTGATTGCCCCTCACCACTCGCCACCGGGTAGGCCCTGCGTTGTCCTCCGAGAGGAGAGGTTCGTCTGCCTCTCCCTGCTCTGGATATGTGGCGGTGCGTTTCGGCGGCGTCTCCGATGAGTCCACCGTCCTCTGCCGGTCCGGATATCACCGATCGGTGTTGATCGGACCGGCAGGCTCAGATAGGCCCAGGTGGTCCTTGCCGGCCAGGGATGCGTTACAGCCTCGTGGCGAATAGCAGACAGGTCGTCTCGGGTTTGTTTAGCCCTGCTGGAGTTCAGCCCGTGGTCCTGCAGCTCCCCAGTCGGCTTCGGATCTGTTCCGTTTCAGTTCCGGTCCATTCCGGTCCGGTTTTGAATGGCGTTGGATGGTCAAGTAGGTCTTTTTTTTTTTTTTTGGACCTCAGGAGCTCCTTACCTGAGCTCCTTACCTGTCGGCCATCTTTGCTTGTTTTGGGTTCTGTTACCAACTGCTGGAACAATTCTTCTGGTAGAGAATCCAAGATCCCCTTATTTCTAGATGACCTCGCATCAGGGACACCCTAATCAACGTCCAGCGTGTTAAAATCACCTATCAATAGTACTTCTCCTTTCATAGCTATCTTGTGAATGTCTTCAATTAAATCTCTGTCCATTTCTTCTGATTGTGAGGGAGGCCTGTATATCACACCAATGTAAATACTTTTTCCATTCCCTCTTTCAAGATTAACCCACAGTACTTTTTCCTTACCCCATATGTCCTGCAATTCTGTCACTTTAATATTATTCCTAACATATAATGCCACTCCTCCACCCTATTTTCTTACCCTGTCTTTCCTGAATAGATTATAGCCAGGTATAATTATATCCCAGTCATGGTTCCCTTGAAGGTGTATATAAAGGAGGTACTTAGTTCTCATTGTATACTTTTTCCAAGCATTATATGGATGTTGTGGTTGGAGCAGACTCTTCTTTCAGCCGTTCGGTGCTGTCCATGGGCGTTTCAGATTCCCACCCTACATGAGGATTGCTTTGCTATATTCTGGATTCATTTGCTGCAGGTGCTAAGGAAGAAAAAATTATGACTTAACCTTATAATTTTCTTCCCTTTAACTGCAGCAGATGAATCCAAAACCCCACCCTTCTTCAGTGGTCTGTTCTCATGGTTTGTTCATTTCCCTGTTTAGGATAATGGCTCATTTTGGTGTTAAGTTTTTACTGTTTTCTACTATTCATGCGTCTCGTCTTTATTCCTTCTGCTTTGTTTTGAGAAATACTGCCTAACCAAGGAGCATACCATCCTGTAAGACAGTTCAATGCTATCTCCACCTGCTGGTAGATGGTCACAACCCACTAGTCTCTGGATTTATCTGCTGCAGTTAAAGGAAAGAAAATTATCAGGTAATTTCATAATTTTTGCTTTCTATTGAAGAAAAGAAGGTGCATCCTGTAAATACCAGTTGAAATCTACATCTTTTATATTAGACTGACTGGTTCTGTGCAGCAACAGTGGGCAGAACACACGTACAAATGCATGGTAGCTCACTTCTAAAGGCTTTCTAGATTTAGGGCTCCATCGATAACGTCACCCATCAATGTGAATATTCAACCTGCTGTCTTCAGAGAGTACCTTCTATAGCTGAGTAACTTCACTTGCTTGGGAGTCTGCCACCTCTTCCCCTTACCTTGTTATTTGCAGAGCTGCCCCAAAAACAGAATACCTCCCACATCCACACAACAATTTGCTCTCTGTAAGCTTGAGCCATGCTGATTAATTGATTGATTGAGTTACATTTAGCTCACACCTTTTTCAGTAGTAGTTCAAGATGAGTTACATTGAGGTACACTACATATTTCCCTGTCCTCAGAGTGCTTACTATCTAATTTTATATCTGTGGCAATGGAGGGTTAAGTGACGTGCCCAAGAGCACAAGGAGCAGCAGCAACAGGATTTGAACCTAATGTTTGTTGGTTGTCAGCCCACTGCTCTAACTTATAGTCTATTCTTTCACTGCAAGGGTCAAATGTAGTAAATGTAGTAAATTCTCATTTAGGGTTGGGGCTGCATACATAGCACTGGCACCTGTGTGAGTAAAGCTTGAGCAGTCATTAATTACATTCTCAAGGATTTTTCAGGTTGTCTCATTTTTATGCAGTTCATCTCTCTGCACTCAAGACTAATTTATCTCCTTGCAGGTGACAGAAATCCTGGATTACTGGGGTCCAAATTCAGGCCCACTGACTTGGCGTCTCACCCCTGCAGAGGTTCGACAGGTTCTTGCACTACGAATGGACTTCCGCAGCGAGGATATTAAGAGACTTCGCCTATAGTGGGCAGATGGTCATTGGAAGGCAAATCCCTGCCCAGATATACACTGTACTGGCAAAGTCATCCTGGCTGTTTTCTGCCCTGTCTTACCAGAATGGGGGCAGAGAGGTCTGGAGTACAGAGCCTAGAGCCAAAATTCCTTCAGTGCAACTGGATAAGTGGTGTGAGAGTGGGATTTTAGGCATTTGGGAAAGGTGAAGGAACTGAGCCATGGCAAGAGCCAGCAGGACATTGTCAGAAAATAAGTCATTGTTCTTGCTTTCTCAATAATTGTATATATTAGCTGATTCCTGGGACATTTATTTCCTGGTGTTTTTATTCTGGATTCTGACAGTTCCAGCTGTGAGTTCCATTTTAGTCTCCTCTCTGGAGTTTGGTTGGTTTCAGGGTACAAGGCAATTGCTAGACCAGGCAGGTTGTTTCTCCATCTGATCTCCCTGCAGAAGTGCTGGAAGTAAAAGGTAACAGACTGTTGCATTTGAAAAGCTTCCTACCTGTGCAAAAAAACTATTCCTTAAATTAGTTAGGATAGAACATTATTTAGATCTGTACCAAATGGCCATAGGTACTATGATACTGTTGAACATATTATATGAGAAAATTATTTATCTGTTTGTAATATACACCAGATAGCTGCTGATCAAGGTGGCTTTATTTGGTACTGGAGTGTGCAAAGTATCTAGTTTGGTCAGGGCAGGTAACTCATAGGTGTAAAATTGACCTACAGTGGCAAAACGCAAAATCTTGTCTTCACGCTGGAATGGCAGAGAATGTAGAAGTCTCTTACCCGCTTTCATTGTGAACTTCCTTTAGAAAGTTGGCTAGTGCTTCAGCTTCAGCCAGTGGTATTTACTAGCAGTTTTTGAGGTTGTGTTTTCTGGATACTTGTGATGAATATGCATAAATAATATTTGCATTTATACAATGTCCACTGTATGGAAGTTTCTCATGTATATTCAGCAGAAATAGCATATAAACTTAAAACTATTTGCAGTTCTTGTAAATACCACTGGCTTAGAATATGCCCAACCTGACTGACTTCACCAGACACAGTTCACTTTCCAGCACGAATCAGAATTATATAGGAAAACTGATCAACAAGTACAATGCCACTTAGGCTAAATCTGTCTTTCTTGATTTTGTTAATAAACTGATACTTGACTGTCAGGTGGGATTTTGTCATGACATGCAATCAGTTTAATGTATTAATATAGCCTTTTTATATGTCTAAAGGAACATATCAGCATTGCCACATCAAGAGAACATAAACTACAACTAGAAATTTTCATGCTTTTATTTTTTTTATAAAATATGAACCATAAAAGTATGCCTCATTATAAAAAAATAATATCCCCATGGCAGGATCCAAAGTTAAGTACAAAGCAAAATCTGCAACCCTCCAGTTTGATTAATTATATAGAGAGGCAAAAAAGATCAGAGCACAAAACAAATGTAAAGTAGATACTACTACTACTACTACTATTTAGCATTTCTATAGCACCAGAATACATAAGGTCAGCACAGACCTAATGTCATGTTTCAGTGTAACCATCATCTTTCACATCTTGGAGTGGAAAGTGCTAGTGTATCTTCCATGGAAAAGGAGCATAAAACTATGTAAGGAGGACAGAGATTAAAAGATCTGCACCCAAATGTGATATGCTCTGGCAAGTCTATAAATAAAACATCACCATAGCTAGGATTTGAAAGCATTCACTGCAGCTTCTGCAT
This sequence comes from Microcaecilia unicolor, assembly GCF_901765095.1. Taxonomy (NCBI): domain Eukaryota; kingdom Metazoa; phylum Chordata; class Amphibia; order Gymnophiona; family Siphonopidae; genus Microcaecilia; species Microcaecilia unicolor. The sequence goes on from NC_044035.1 coordinate 177,072,767, forward strand.
GGACCTTGTAGCTCAGAAATCACTCCCCAGCAGTTGGACTGAGATTCCAACCATGTCTACTTCTATGGAGTGCATGTGGAATTTCCCCACACCCTGAAAAAAAGGCATGAAAATTAGTCAAGGCTGCTTATCTTGCACTAGCATTGAACATCACCAATCAAAGTGAGCATGGAGACCAGTGGCGTAGCCAGAAGGCAATTTTTGGGTGGGCCAACAGGTCAGATGGGTGGGCACCAGGGTTGCCAACTTTTTGAAATTGAAAAACTTGCCACCTGATGCCCCACCCCATGCTCCACCTCTACCCCACTCCCAATAACTTCAATGAGGGTAGCAGTGCAGGCTTCAGTGACTGCAGGCCACATTGAGGGCTAGGGGGAAGTACAACAGATTGCACTCTTCAGCCTCCATTGAGCCTCGGTCCCCTAACACACATACTTAGCCTGTATAGCAAAACCAAACACTTTTCAACACATGTTTCTAGTTACACGCTATAGAAACAATCCCAGAACGTATAGTCTAGTATTAAAGGCAAATAAATTCTGCATCCCCAGAACCTCCTGACACCCCCCTCCCAATGGGTACAGAGCAGAATTAGGACATTTCCCCATAAAACACCATAATCTCAACAGCCGCCATATATAGTAAATAAAACAATCTTTAAAACAAAATGTCACTCATCCCCTTGACCTGTCATCTCTCTCCCTTCCCTCTAATCTCTCCCCCTGCTACAGCACCTCTGTTCTTTCCCTCGAGCGTCCCCTGCAAGCCTTCCCTCCAGCCTCTAGCCCCCCCTCCATAGGTCCAGCACTTCCCTTCATTCTAGCCTGCCCCCCCTTGCAGGTCCAGCAACTTTCTTCCTTTCCTCCAGCCCCCAGCCTCTCCCCCTTGTAGGTCCAGCACCTCTCTCTGTTGCCTCCAGTCCCCCCCCCCCCAATAAATCCAGCACCTCTCTCCCTTGCCTCAGCCCGCCACCTCCCCCTTGCAGGTCCCAAACCTCTCTCCCTTCCCTCCAGCCAGTTAGCCTTCTCTTCCCCCCCTCCTTTGCAGGTCCAGAACCTCTCTGCCTTCTCTCCAGCCAACCCCCCCCCCCTTTTGTAGGTCTAGAACCTCTTTCCTTTCCCTTCTCTTCAGCCTCCAGTCCCCCTCCCCCCACAGGTGCAGCCACTGTTTCCCAGCCTACCCCTCTCTCCCATCCTGTAACATCTCTCTCTCATGTACAGTTGTCTGCCACAGCCTTAAACCAGGATGTATTTCTGACACTGCAATTACCTCTTCCAGCTAGTCTGGCTCTCATCCAACATAGTCTGCCCAAACCCTTTAAAATACCTTGTGAATTCTTCTCTATGGCTTTTACTCAGAACACTTCAAACAATCAACACATTGCTTTTTGGCAGCTTCTCAAACCATGGCAGTTCCTTAATATCTTTATCTAAAATCTGCAACAGCATACAAATTCCTACCTCATTTCAGGATCTGGCAATGAAGTCTCAAACATTCCCATTTCTGTGTTTTACCTCTTGAAACTGTCCTGTAGTTTTCTAGCTGTTATTCTTGTTTGTCTTCTTTGCTTGCTTTCTCCACAAACAGTTTGGATTTTTTTCTTCCATTTACCAGCAGACTGCTAATTGGTTCCACTTGGCTCAATTACCAGCTGTGTTCTGAACTCCTGCAAGTACAGCCACTCACTCCCAGTTCGCCCTGCAGGTCTGCATTACTTCGTCCTTTTCCCTACCTCCCTCTCACTGTGCTGCAGATAGCCACGAGCGGAGCAGAGCGAGGCTGAACACGCCACCGCGCACAGCCACGTCATACGAGCTGCACAACGGGACCTGAATTTCAGTGCTGACTGCCGCGTCTGGACGGATCCTGGAGTGGAGGTCAGCTGAGCGGGTGCCGTCTTCCGGTGGTACGCTACGCGATTGCGATGAAAACATGTGAAAAAAGGCTGCTGCAGTGGGTGGGCCTGAGCCAAAATTGGGTAGCTACGCCCCTGATGGAGACAGTAACCTAGGGCCAGCTGAAGGAGGTACATCCTGCTGATGGGCTCTGGGGTCTCCTTCCAAACCTCTGCCCTGGGCCCCAGCATTTTAACCTCAGTAACCTCAAGAATTCTCACACACAAAGTTGCATTTGGATTAACAATTAGCAGTAAATTATGCAAATTCCTGCTGTCTGATTTGTTAGCTTTAATATCCTATGTCAGTAATCCTACACATCTATATACATTTCTGCTGTCCAATTTGCTGAGCCTTTTACCTCTTGTTTTCCTTCCCTTTGGTTGCTTTATTTCTACCACTGACATAACTTTCATCTTCAACCCTCTAGACCAGTCCAAATGTATGGATTTACATGCTTCTGCTAGCAACTGGAGACTGAGAACCACTGGTTTGATGACATCACCCTATATAAAGAGCTGTGCAGTTCATAGCCAGCCAGTGTTTCTGAATTCGAGCAGATGGTAGATGAGGTAGGCCTGTGCTGTCTGGATCTGGTCTGAAGAGTGTCATAGCCCTTTATGGCTTTGTTGCCTTAAAGAAATCAAGAGGGCTAGTATTGGCTGGGCTGGTCCAAAGAACCCGCCTTCCCTCTGGTACTTTCCTAGAGGCAATTGGTTATTGGCTGTGATACCTTCTGTCATAGGCGGTCGGTGGCCCAACTGTTTGGGGAGGCTAAAGGGGGTGGGGTTAGGGGCGGAGTTAGGGGGGGCCAGGGTGGAGCTTAAATCCATAATTGTCTGATAACACACAGAAAAAATAAAAGTCACAATTAATACCTTTTATTAAATTTAGATATTAGATATGTATCACATGTCAAAGAATAAAGTGGTTGCTCAATGCATATACTAACCACAATCGCTCAACTGCAAAACACTATGTACAACTTTGTGCAAAAACACACTCAGAACCTTACTGTACCATAAATACTACACTGGGCAGAACCTAATACACCAATATACCACCCATACGGAAAATGCAGACCATCAACAATATGAAACAAGGGATCATAATATCACAATTCTCATGTAGAGCCACAAAACACCCTAATTCATGTTTAATGTGGGATAAAATGCCATAAATATAAACTTTTAATGTTGAGCACCTGATTCTCAAAGTGGACATATTCCAAACACTATAATGAAAATAAAATGATCTTTTCTACTTTTGTTGTCTGGTGACTTTGTTTTTCTGATCATGCTGGTCCAGTATCCGATTCTGCTGCTATCTGTCCTCTTAAATCCATTTCCAGGGCTTCCTTTCCATTTATTTCTTTACTTTCTGCCTTTCTTCTTCATTTCTTGCCTTACATCCGTAAGTAAAAGCTGGGTCCTCTGCAGACTTGACTGTCCAGTGGATCCAGCTTCTGCCTATTTTCTCCATCGATATGCAGGTTTTCTCCCTTTTCCCTCATCTCATCTCCTTCCTCTCTCTTCCCTCCCCTCCATCCATGTCCAGCATTTCTTCTCTCTGCCTTCCCTTCCATCCATGTGCATCTCCTTCCTCTGTCTTCCCTCCCCTCCATGCATGTCCAGAATTTCTCCCCTTCATCCATGTGCATCTCCTTCCTGTCTTCCCTTCCCTCCCCTTCCCTCCATCCATGTCCAACAGTTCTCCTCTCTCCCTGCCCTCCCCTCCATCCATGTCCAGCAACCCTCTTCTCTCCCCTGCCCTCCATCCACCCATGTCCAGCAACCCTCCTCTCCCCTCTAGCCATCCATGTCTAGCAACCCTCCTCTCTCCCCTCCATCCACCCATGTCCAGCAACCCTCCTCTCCCCTCTAGCCACCCACCCATGTCCAGCAACTTTACTCTCCCCTCCATCCACCTATGTCCAGCAAATCTCCTCTCCCCTGCCCTCTATCCACCCATGTTCAGCAACCCTCCTCTCTCCCCTGCCATCCCCTCTATCCACCCATGTCCAGCAAACCTCCTCTCCCCTGCCTCCAACCATCTGGGCGAGCGGCGCCCTGGGTCTCCCCTTCCCTCCCCTTCCTATCTGCCCGGCGCCACCCTTTAAATCTTTAATTTACCTCGTCCCAGCGACGGCCGTGCCATTTCAGCCTGCCCTGCCCGTCTCTAGTCTTCTCTCCCTTTGTGACGTGATTCGTTCCGCAGAGTCCCGCCTTCTGACATCATTGCCTCGAGGGTGGGACTCTGAGGGAACGAACCATGTCACAAAGGGAGAGAAGACTAGAGACGGGCAGGGCGGGCTGAAATGACACGGCCGTCGCTGGGACGAGGTAAATTAAAGATTTAAAGGGCGGCGCGGGGCAGATAGGAAGGAAGCGGAAGGAGAGACTCATGGCGCCGCCCGCCCAGAAATTCGGACAAATGGGCGGGAGGGCGGCCAAAACCCCTCAGGCGCCGGCTGCCTCTTATACCAGGCGCCTATGCCTTCTGTTCAGAGGTGGTCAGATTTTGACATCAGGGGGAGCAGACTTTTCTAAAATAGGCACCAGTACAAGGCTGAAGGGCTAGGAGAGAGGGGAGGGTTAAAATCCTCATAGACATATGCAGTCAGTGACTCAGCTCTTTTGGGAGGCTAGGGTGCGGTTGGGGTGGAGCTAGTTAAAATCCTTAGAGGGGGGGGGGCAATACCCACGTAAGCAGTAAAGGGATAGTAGGGGTATTTTTGAACACAGCAGTGAAGGACCCCTTCGTTGTGTCTCTGGTGCATATGCACCAGCTATTTCCCCCTAGTATCTCTATTACTGATGGTATTATGCACACTGAATACACTCCAGAGAATTATGTGCCAAAAACATTCAAATAATGTACCACAATAATGCAAATTATTAAACAGAACAGCATTTGCAGTATTCTGGAAATATATGCAGGTACTTTAACATTGGACTCCTAGTCAGTCCTAGCTCCCAGTCCAGCATCTTCTTGTTGGCTACGTGAACAGTGGAATTCAGCAGCACTGTAACAGAAATTCTGTGGTTACTGGCAACCATAAAATAGCCTATCAAATGTTTTAGTAAGTTGCCAAATAGCCAATAGGCTTTAGATCTGCTGGTCTTTAGTTTACTGTACAGTTACCAAACATATTTGGAAAAAGTATTCTCCAAGGACAAGCAGGCTGTTTGTTCTCACATGTGGGTTGACGTCCACATTGGCCCAGGAAACGGCAAATTTTTCAAGCAAAAATAAAAAGTTTTGCCCAAAGTCTTGCGTACCACTTCCCGCCCGTCGAGCGAGCGTGCCCCTTAGTTCTTTTTTGTCCGTGACGAGGTGACAGGATTTTTTCTGCTCTCCTCATTTTTTGGCCCAGGAACAAGAGTCTGACGACTATTTTTTGCTACTACTTTTAATATTTTTGTTATTTTCTTAAAATAAAATAAAATCTCTCTCTCTCTCTCTCTCTCTCTCTCTCTCTCTCTATATATATATATATATATATATATATATATATATATCTGTATCTATATATATATCTATATATATATATATATATATATACTCCCGTAATTTCTTTTAGTGGTTTTTGCCTATTTTGAAGTATACTTTCTTTTCGATGTGGCTGGGATTCTCCCTTTTTGTGCTCTTCACTTTTTTGGCACAATTGCGTCGTTTGATTTCGCCAAAGCCGTTTTTCCTTCCATGTCATCGAGGACACCCAGCGGCTTCAAACGTTGTACTCAGTGCAACCGGGCCATCTCAGGCACCGATACCCACGCCTGGTGTATCTAGTGCCTTGGGCCTGACCATAGCCCAGTCGCTTGTAGTCTGTGTCTTCGTATGAAGAAATGGACCCAAGCATCTCGAGAAGCCCAACGAGAAAAGCTTTTTGGGGCTCGGTCCGGTCCGTCGACATCGGTACTGAGGTCGTTGGTGTCGACATCGGAAGCAGAGGTAATGGCTGCTGATAGACCAATTCGACGTTGGTGGAGAAAGCTTCGCCGCAGTCTGAGCAGGCGTCGGCCTCTCGACATCGCCATCGAGGATATTGTTCCTCGGCATCGAGGCAGGTTCAGTGTCGAAGTACCTTAAGGGAGGTCTTATCCGATACTGAGCAGGAGCGTTCGTGGGAGTCAGAGGAAGATCCCAGGTACTTTTCTTCCGATGAGTCCTATGGAATACCCTCTGAACCTTCCCCTCCACCAGAGAGGAGACTGTCTCCACCGGAGAGTCTTTCCTTTTGTCCAGGAAATGGCTACGGCTATTCCCTTCCCTGTGGAGGTTGAGGATGAGCCCAGGACTGAGATGCTCGAATCCTAAGCTGAATCCCAGTATCAGATCCACTGTGAACCTGGATTGATGAGGTCTCAGTTACCCCACAATTCTATGGTGGTGGACTCCGCCCTCAAAAGAGCTAGGAGTACTAGAGACTATGTTTCGGCGCCCCCAGGCAGAGAAGCTAGGACTCTTGATTCTTTTGGGGGGAAGACGTATCAGGCTGCTGTGCTCACCGCCATACTGGGAAAAGACCAAGGGTCCATCAAGCCCAGCATCCTGTCTCCGACAGCGGCCAATTCAGGCTTCAAGAACCCAGCAACCTCCCCCCCCCCCCAAAAAAAAAAAAAAATTAATAATGTTCAATGGACTTTTCCCTCAGGAATCTGTCCAAACCCCCTTTAAATTCCGTAAGGCCAGCTGCTGTCACTACATTCTCCGGCAATGAGTTCCAGAGTGTAACTACACGCTGAGTAAAGAAAAACTTTCTCCTATTTGTTTTAAGATTAAGTCAGAGCAGCTCTTCACGAGCGTTCACTTGCGGGACTCGATAAGGCAACTGTCTAGCTTGGTTGATGCACTCCCTTCAGAGCTGGCCGAGCCCTTTTGCCAAGTGGTCAGGCAGCAGAAGGTGTGTCGAAAATCCTGGCCAGGGGTACGTTCGACACTTTTGATGTAGCATCCAGGATTGCTGCTCAGGGTATAGTGATGCGCAGACTGTCATGGCTGTGTGTCTCTGACCTGGATCATTCTGTCCAGCATTGAATGGTGGATGTTCCTTGCCGGGGGGGGGACAACCTTTTTTGTGAAAAAAGTAGAGGATCTTGTTGATCAGATCAAGAAGCCCTATGGATTTCCTCTCCCACCGGGCACCTTCTGCTACAACCTCCTCATCTAGGAGGTATTTTGGGGGGAAGAGGACTGCTCCCTATTCCTATCCTAGGCGTAGGTACACTCCTTCTTCTCGGCAGCCTGCCCAGGCTCAGCCCCTTGCGCTCGTTCTCGTCAACAGCATGCGTCTAAGGCCCATACTGCTCCCCAGCAAAAGCAGGGGGCGGGCTTCTGACTGGCTCCAGTTAAGCATAGCCTCAGTAAAAGTGTCTGTACCGGACAACTTGCCGGTTGGAAGGAGTACAGTTCCCAGCACAAACAGGTACTTGCAGAGGAACTCTCCGCCCTTCTAAAGGCCCAAGCGGTCAAACCCGTTCCACCAGGGGAAGAAGGGCTGGGATTCTATTCCAGGTACTTCCTTGTGCAGAAAAAGACAGTGGGCATGCGTCCCAGCCTAGACCTAAGGGCCCTGAACAAATTCCTTGTCTAAGAAAAGTTCAGGATGGTTTCCCTGAGCACTCTTCTTCCCATGACTCAAGAGAACGATCGGCTATGCTCCCGGGACTTAAAGGACGCTTACACACACATCTTGATACTTCCAGCTCACAGGAAGTATCTTCGGTTTCGGCTGGGAACAGCACTTTCAGTACCGTGTATTGCCTTTTAGTCTGGCGTCTGCACCCAGAGTGTTTACAAAGTGTCTAGCAGTAGTCGCAGCGTCACTATTCAGACTGGGAGGTCATGTGTTCCCTTATCTCAATGATTGGCTGGTGATGAGCACCTCGGAGGCAGGCGCTCTACAGTCTATGCAAATGATTATTCAGGTGCTAGAGCTACTGGGCTTCGTAATCAATTACTCCAAGTCCCATCTCACCCCAGTACAAAAGTTGGAATTCATTGGAGCTCTGTTGAACACAAGGACAGCTTGAGCTTATCTTCCCGAGGCAAGGTCAGACAACCTCCTGTCCCTGGTGTCCATAGTTTGAGCGTCTCAACAAATCACGGCTCGGCAGATGTTGAGACTTCTGGGGCACATGGCCTCCACAGTTCATGTAACTCCCATGGCACGTCTACACATGAGATCAGCTCAATGGACCCTAGCTTCCCAGTGGTATCAAGCTGCGGGGAATCTAGAGGATGTGATCCAGCTGTCCACTGACTTCCGCAATTCCCTTCAGTGGTGGACGATTCGATCCAATTTGACCTTGGGACATCCATTCTAAATTCCTTATCCACAAAAAGTGCTGACGACGGATGCATCCCTCCTGGGGTGGGGAGCTTATGGAGATGGGCTTCACACTCAAGGAGCCTGGTCTTTTCAAGAAAAAGGATGTAATGGGGCAGTTCTACAAACTGAAGAGAAGCAAATCTCCTGGACCGGATGGTATTCATCCCAGGGTACTGATACAACTGAAAAATGAGCTTGCGAAGCTATTGTTAGTAATATGCAATCTATCCTTAAAATCGAGCGTCGTACCGGAAGATTGGAGGGTGACCAATGTAATGCCGATTTTTAAAAAAGGTTCCAGAGGAGATCCGGGAAATTGACGCCGGGCAAAATGGTAGAGACTATTATTAAGAACAAAATTACAGAGCATATTCAAAACCATGGTTTAATGAGACAAAGTCAACATGGATTTAGTGAAGGGAAATCTTGCCTCACCAATCTACTACATTTCTTTGAAGGGGTGAACAAACATGTGGATAAAGGTGAGCCGGATGATATTGTGTATCTGGATTTTCAGAAGGCGTTTGACAAAGTACCTCATGAAAGACTCCAGAGGAAATTGGAGAGTCATGGGATAGGAGGTAGTGTTCTATTGTGGATTAAAAACTGGTTAAAAGATAGAAAACAGAGAGTAGGGTTAAATGATCAGTATTCTCAATGGAGAATGGTAGTTAGTGGGGTTCCCCAGGGATCTGTGCTGGAACTGCTGCTTTTTAACATATATATAAATGACCTAGAGATGGTTGTAACTAGTGAGGTAATTTTAAATTTGCTGACAACACAAAGTTATTCAAAGTCGTTAAATCGCGGGAGGATTGTGAAAAATTACAAGAGGACCTTACGAGACTGGGCGTCTAAATGGCAGATGACGTTTAATATGAGGAAGTGCAAAGTGATGCATGTGGGAAAGAGGAACCCGAATTATAGCTAAGTCATGCAAGGTTCCACATTAGGAGTCACGGACCAATAAAGGTATCTAGGTGTCATCGTTGATGATACGTTGAAACCTTCTGCTCAGTGTGCTGCTGCGGCTAAGAAAGCAAATAGAATGTTAGGTATTATTAGGAAAGGAATGGAAAACAAAAATTATGCCATAATGCCTTTGTATCGCTCCATGGTGCCACCGCACCTCAAATATTGTGTTCAATTCTGGTCGCCACATCTCAAAAAAGATGTAGTGGAATTAGAAAAGGTGCAGAGAAGGGTGACAAAAATAATAAAGGGGATGGGACGACTTTCCTATGAGGAAAGTCTAAAGTGGCTAGGGCTCTTCAGCTTGGAGAAAAGGCGGCTGAGGGGAGCTATAATAGAGATCTATAAAATAATGAGTGGAGTTGAATGGGTAGATGTGAAGCGTCCGTTTACGCTTTCCAAAAATACTAGGACTAGGGGGCATACAATGAAGCTACAATGTAGTAAATGTAAAACAAATCGGAGAAAGGTTTCTTCACTCAACATGTAATTAAACTCTGGAATTTGTTGCCAGAGAATGTGGTAAAGGCGGTTAACTAAGAGGAGTTTAAAAAAGGTTTGGGCAGCTTCCTAAAGGAAAAGTCCATACACCATTATTAAATAGACTTGGGGAAAATCCACTATTTCTGGGATAAGCACTATAAGATGTTTTGTACTTGTTTGGGATCTTGCCAGGTATTTGTGACCTGGATTGGCCACTGTTGGAAACAGAATGCTGGGCTTGATGGACCTTTGGTCTTTCCCAGTATGGCAATACTTATGTAGGTCTTCAGATCAATCTCCTAGAATTGCAAGTGATCTGAAACGCTCTAAAGGCTTTCAGAGATCGGCTGTCCAACCAAATCATTTTAATTCAGACAGACAAATCAGGTTGCCATGTATTCCACCAACAAGCAGGGGGGCACCGGATCTCACCCTCTGTGTCAGGAAGCCGTCGAGATGTGGCTTTGGGTGCGCAGTCACGACATGTTTCTGCAAGCCACTTATCTGGCAGGCATAAACAACAGTCTGGCCAACAGGCTGAGCAGAGTAATGCAACCTCACGAGTGGTCACTGGACATGGGCATAGCCTGCAAGATCTTCCAAGCATGGGGCACCCCCTCGGTGGATCTTTTTGCCACTCAGATCAATCACAAGGTCCCTCAGTTCTGTTCCTGGCTTCAGGCCCACGACAGACTAGCGTCAGATGCCTTTCTCCTACATTGGGGAACAGGCCTTCTGTATGCCTATCCTCCCATACCTCCAGTAGGAAAGACTTTGCTGAAACTCAAGCAAGACCGGGGACCCATGATCCTCATTGCTCCCTTCTGGCCACGCCAAATTTGGTTCCCTCTTCTTCTGGAGTTGTCCTCCGAAGAACCGTGGAGATTGATTGGAGTGTTTTCCGACCCTCATCACCCAGAACGAGGGGTCGCTTCTACATCCCAACCTCCAGTCTCTGACTCTCACGGCCTGGATGTTGAGAGCTTCTCCTCTCCCTCCACTCTCTATTTCAGTCAATAACACCCTCATCCTCCCCGTCTCATCTGCCTGCAACCTTGGAGTCATCTTTGACTCCTCCCTCTCCTTGTCTACCCATATCCAGCAGACAGCCAAGACCTGTCGCTTCTTTCTCTATAACATCAGCAAAATTCGCCCTTTCCTCTCTGAGCACACCACCCGAACTCTCATCCACTCTCTCATTACCTCTCGCCGTGACTACTGCAACCTACTCCTCACTGGCCTCCCACTTAACCATCTATACCCCCTTCAATCCGTTCAGAACTCTTCTGCGCGTCTTATCTTCCGCCTAGACCAATATGCTCATATCACCCCTCTCCTCAAGTCACTTCACTGGCTTCCGATCAGGTACCGCATACAGTTCAAGCTTCTTCTACTAACCTACAAATGCACTCAATCTGCAGCCCCTCACTACCCTCATCTCCCCTTATGCTCCTACCCGTAACCTCCGCTCACAGGACAAATCCCTCCCCTCAGTACCCTTCTCCACCACTGCCAACTCCGCCCTTTCTGTCTCGCCTCACCCTATGCTTGGAATAAACTCCCTGAGCCCATACGCCAAGCCCCCTCCCTACCCATCTTCAAATCCTTGCTCAAAGCCCACCTCTTCAATGTTGCTTTCGGCACCTAACCATTGTACCTCTATCCAGGAAATGTGGAGGAGTGGCCTAGTGGTTAGGGTGGTGGACTTTGGTCCTGGGGAACTGAGGAACTGAGTTCGATTCCCGGCACAGGCAGCTCCTTGTGACTCTGGGCAAGTCACTTAACCCTCCATTGCCTACCGCATTGAGCCTGCCATGAGTGGGAAAGTGCAGGGTACAAATGTAACAAAAATAAATAAATAAAATAGACTGCCTCAATCTTTGATTGACTGCACTTTTTGTCTTTTAGATTGTTAGCTCCTTTGAGCAGGGACTGTCCTTCTTTGTTAATTGTACAGCGCTGCGCAACCCTGGTAGCGATTTAGAAATGTTAAATAGTAGTAGTAGTAGTAATTTGCCATGTGACTGGCAGAGCAGCAGCGGTGCACACAGGAAAATGGTCTCACGTGCTTTCACTTTGTTCTTACAGCTGATACCGCTGCTGCTCTGCCGCTGAACTTCAAAGCTGTAAGAAATGATCAGTAGAGAGGGGAGGAAAAGAGACCAGTGAAGGAAGTGGGCCCAGCAGCAAAATAGGCACAGTTTTTATCCAAATCTGTTTGGGGGAGCTACGCCACTGCTCATACCATCCATTCTGACAAAAGTGGAGGGGAGCTGAGATTTGTTTTGGTCACCCATCTGGGGTCACATGAATTTTCAAGTGCTAAAATGTGGTCACATCAGAGAAAAGTTTGGGAAGCACTGCTTCAGAAAATGTCCGCACTGGTTTAGTGCTGTGGGCTAAATTTGGACTCAGTTTGCAGTTCTGTTGCCCTCTTGTTTCTTTGAGGGGAGATGTTTGGTAGTCTATTTGTTATACAAATATTGACTGTTACTGGCCTGTGCAGAACCCTATAAAGGGTGAAGTCATCAAACCAGTGGTTTTCAGACTCCATCTGCTGGTAAGATAAACCTATGTGTGCATTTTCCAGAATTATTCAAAATAATTATAGCAAGTATAGGTGCTTGATTATTAACCTGACATACTGTTATCAGTTATATAGACACTTTGGTGTGATGATTATTTAGTATGGGATAGTTTTACCTAGTAAACGCTACCTTCATAGTACTGTATAATATAGATTTCTCTGTCCCACCTGTGTATTTGCCAGAACTCTCTGGAGGTTCTCTCTTTGCTTAGGCTGTTTAGTTAAAACATAAAGGAATCCTCCACCTCCTGCCCCAGCCAGACTCTGACCATATACATAGGGTTGTAGGGCATCCATTATATGCCGCACAGCCAGAGGCTCACAGCCTGGTGCCATGTTCTTCTTCTGCTGCCAGTAGCAGTTCAGGCATTCTCCCAGTTTGAGCAAGTCCCCTGGAGTGGAAGAAGAAGCATACATATTTACACATACTCCATATATATATTACTACAAGAAGAATTGCAGAAGAATAAATGTGTAGGCAGGAGCCGTGATGGTCTACTAAACTTGCAATTGCCTATTTATCTACCATTTGAAATTACTTGATTGACACTTTACCTTGGCTGAAGGCACAAGCACACTCCTCTGCATTGCTGATCAGGACATCAGCATTTTGGACAATAGCAGGCAGCCTGGCATACCAATTCCGCAGGACATCCTGCAATGGCAAAATGAATTTGTCCCGTTATGATATTGTCCTGCCTGTATGTAATAAAATAGTGTTAACTTTATAATATAAAAATTCCAAAAAAATATGCCTATTGTGTAAAGTTAACTTAGGTGTCTTTGTGCCTTTAAAAAAAAAAAGACACTCAGAACTATCTCCAGAAGTGCACAAATGCTCTTGCCCAAATTTATACCTATAAGACAAAAAGCCCAAGTTGAGGTATAGAAGAAGATCATACATAAATTGCAATTTGCAACGCACTGAACGAGTGTTCAAAAGGCCTGCATGCAATGGCAATAATGCTCCGGGAGAAAGGCAACTAGAGATAGGAACAGGATCTAGAAAGTGAAATTATTTCTGAGAAGGTTGATATTGTATAAGGAGCAAAATGGCGATGCTCCCTAACTACCGGAATTGGCATAGGAGGAGCCGACATATTGGGAGAGAGAAAATAAAAGAAAATTAAATAGCAGAAAAGAAAATCAGACCCACGTGGTTAAATAAAACAAAATGTATTCAACGCAGATATATAACATCAACATATAACTTTCCTCTCACCGCCCAACATGGCCATATTTCGTCCTCTGAAGGGCTACGTCAGGGGCTTAATATGAAACCAGCAGGAACAGTCCAATGTTTTCCCCATCTGGTTAGTGCAGTGTAGCACAGAGAATAAGATTCACAAGCAGTGAGCTAGCAGCTGCAGCCTGACACATGCTGCTCACAAATGCGGTTTACTGCACTAACCAGACAGGGAAAACATTGGACTGTTCCTGCTGGTTTCATGTTTAGCATCTGACCCAGCCCTTGAGAGTACAAAACATGGCCGTGTTGGGCGGTTAGAGGAAAGTTATATGCTGATATTATATATCTGCGTTGAATACATTTTATTTTATTTCACCACGGGGGTCTGCTTTTCTGCAGTTTTGTATCTTGCAGAGCATTTGCCTGTATGCTTTTTGGGAAAGAAAATTAAATAACATACCTAAAGTCAGTACCCAAAGGAGGCACACACAGGAGTGCACAAAGAAGCACAACATGCTCTTTTGTCTCCGGCGCGTGCCACAAATTAGTAGCAGGAAAGTATATGCTATGATTCTAATAGCTCACTTCTGATGACATCAGCATCATGGGCAGGGGCCTAATCTGAGACAGCAATACAACAAATGCGCTGTTGGCAGTTAGTGCTGCCAACAGAAGACTGGTACTATGCAGATGAAGCTGAGGCCTGAGCCTGAAACTGGGAGGTTTTGGTGAGAAATTAATCCGCAAAGTCATCCACAGTAAGAGTACAGGCATCCAAGGGTGAAGGACCTGACAAAGCCAAGTCTTAGAGAACTGAAAAGAGGTTTTTCTAGGCTTGTTAGCAGCCCTAAGAATCTGAGATAAGTAAAAAGCCTTTTTCACAAGCTTTATTTTCAGATGATAAAAATTATAGCTCTGCACTTCCTCCCATCACTACCATAGCTTTAAAAAATGCCCGTATTTGTAGTGTTCCAAAAGAAGCTGTGGTGCATGGCCCCTGATAGAGGATAGTTACTGCAATAAGCAGAGTTGAGGATAAGAAAGAATACAAATAACATAGGGGGAAAATGGAGAAAGTTAATTGTGCCAGATCTCAGCCCTGGTTCCAACACAAAATACAATAAAAGTAGGAGGAAACTGCCTGGTCCCAAATAAAATGCAGCTGAAAGCTTATTGGAATACAATTATTTTGTAAGTGCAGCAGCTATGCCAGAAATTGACCATGATGCAGGAAAACAAATTGAGATGGAGCCTGAGACAGGACAGAGGCAGGGAGCTAAAGAAGGAGCCCATGCACTAACTCATGCTAATAATGGAGAGTTCTGATCTCATCTACAGGAGACTGCATGCTAATTCTAGAGTATACTACCTCATCAGCAGCAGACTGTGTATTTTTTTCAAGCAAGTAAAGAAGAGATTGGACCCCCCCTCACCTGCAGCAGATTTCGTGCCAGTCTAGTTTTGCCTGTGTATACCAGGAGAAGATGCTCGTTCAGGGTCTGAATGAAGCCTTCAGGCACAGCAAGTTCCTCCACTTCTACTTTCAGTGGCAGACAACCTCTTGAACGTCCAATCTTGATGCCTGGAACGAGCCCGCCCACCTGGTCTTGCCATCCACCTCCTGCCAGAAAAGAATCAGTTCTAAGTGTTAGGGACGAGAGAGTGCTAAGATCACTAACATCTCATTCATTGAAAACACATTTCTATACCGCGATGCTAATTAAAACTATTCTATGCTGTTTATAAATGAGGGTACACAGAACTTTACTAAATAATATAAAATCACATTGAAAAAATTAATAATACCCAG
Organism: Microcaecilia unicolor; assembly: GCF_901765095.1. Taxonomy (NCBI): domain Eukaryota; kingdom Metazoa; phylum Chordata; class Amphibia; order Gymnophiona; family Siphonopidae; genus Microcaecilia; species Microcaecilia unicolor. Next base: position 177,088,040 of record NC_044035.1, read on the forward strand.
CCCCAGAAATTATCTCCAAGTCAATTAACTAACAGACCCTTTTATTAAATTGTGTTAAGCACTTAATGCCCAGAAACAGGCTATCGCATGACCACATTAATGGGTTTTGTGGTGGTTTGCTTCTTACCATGTGTTAAAACAATATGTTACTGAATTTTTCAGGGTTTTTCTGGGGGGGGGGGGGGGGGGGATGGCAAGGGCAGACAGTGGGCATGGAACTATTAGCCATCTCATGCATTACCCTTACCACATATTAACTGGTAAGGCAGAGTTAATGCAGGAGCATATAGGGCCCGATTTTATATATGGCACCTAAAATTAACACACGTTAGGCAATTATGCCTAAGCATCTTCTAAATACTGCACGTAAATCTACAAGCGGTATTTAGAAGATGCTTAGGCATTCATGCAACTAACTCTATATGTCCATTTACGCCAGTGAAAAACTGGCATAAATCACTGCACATAGGTTTATGTGCACTGGCCCATATTTTATAACAACTCATGTAGATTTTGGAACGCCCATGAAATGCCCATTTCCACGCCCCTTTTTGCCTGCACATGTTAGAATTTAGGTACAGTACATTACAGAATACACTTAGCAATGTATGTGTGTAAATTCTAATTTTTGCCAATTAGTGCTCGTTATTGCTTAAGAGCTTTTAACAACGCTTAACAGCTTGTTAAAACAATTAAACTACATGCGTATAGAATATGCCTAGATTTATGCGCAGAACCGAGCGTAACTCTAGGCATGCTATACAGAATCTGGGGGAAAGCACCTCCTAAATTGGAGGCAGTAAGTGGCCCCATGTTAACTTTCAGCAGGTACTGCATGCTTATGGGAGTATTAATGCATCCGAAAAATGCAAAGGAAAAACCATCATTTCCACAAAAAGTCAAAGAGAAAATCATAAAAGCAGAGTCATTAATGCATCACCTGCAATAAAATACTGGAAATGGCCCTTCTTGATGCAGCATTAGTTTTGGGCTTGACACGTGTTAAAATCCTATGATAAAAAGTGTTAATCCCCAAACTTAACGTACTTTAGTAAAAGGGCCCCTAAATGAAGCAGCCCTCAGTTGTTTTCTAAATTGACATGCATCAACCTCAGATCTCAACTCCAAAAACTAACTATTCCGTAACTGAGGCTACAGAGAATGCCATTGACTGAGTTATAGTTAATCTTGTAGCCTACGTGAAAGGACAGTTAATAGATTTGCAGAGCCAAAACATATAAATACCCTAAAATGATGCAAATCCAATATTTTTCTCAAATAGCCATGGACATTTAAGGGATTCTTAAGAATTCTGAAAACAAGCCAACAGACTTTAAATTTGATATGTTGTTCGATAGGCAATCAATGTTGTGAACAGAGAACTGGTAGAATAAGTTCCTGAATGCAGCAGTTTGTCAACCTTTATTTGCAGCATTCAAAACCAAATGCAATGCATAAAGCTGAATAAAAGGAGGGTCTAAATATATTGCATTACAGCAGGGCTTCTTTACCCAGTCCTCAGGACACACCTAACCAGTCAGGTTTTCAGGACATCCAGAATAAATATGCATGGGATAAATTTACATGCACTTCCTCCATTCTATGCAAACTATCTCATGCATATTCATTGTGGGTATCTTGAAAACTTGGTCAGGTGTGTCCCGAGGACTGGATTGAGAACCACTGCATTGACTACAACAGTGAATGAAAATCCATAGGTTGAAATAAGTGATGTAAACAGCTCAAAAGGTGTAACATAAAAAAACTGCAACTATTCCTTTAGCAGCAAATATTCATCAACTTTAACCCCAAGATTAGAGAATGACATGGGAACAAAGTTTGTCCCTGCCCCGTCCCCGTGGGTTCTGTCTCCATCCCCACCCCATCTTCGCAGACCTTATCTCCATCCCCGCAGGCCCTGTCCTCATCTGCAGAAGCCTTGAACACTTATGATTTTATATTTAAATCTTTTTATTAAAGTATAAAAAGGAATAAAAATGAGCAACTTGTCTTCTTAGAAGATGTATTGGTAAATGTACAGGATCCCCCATGCAACGTTTGCTAGTTGTGACCAACATGTTTGCTTGTTTTTCCAAAAAATCAAAATATCATCATCTGAATCACTCAAACTTAAATAACAGCCCAGTTCATTACCAGGCTTCAAAGTAGAAAATGGCACAGGGACAAAGTTTATCCCCATCGGGCTCTGTCCCCATCCCCGCCCTGTCCCCGCAGGCTCTATCCCCACCCCGTCCCAACGGTTACCGGGGGTCCCCACCCCCTTGTCATTCTCTACCCAAGATCACATACAACTGATGACAATGGTGATTCAACATAATTTAATATCAGTCATGACAAAGGAAAGGGCGATTATGACCTCTATTCCATAATAAAAAAACAACTTTTTTTTTTTTAATTTAAGGCTGACATATTAGCCACCATCCATTTATTTATCTCATTGGTCCTGAAAACAATCCTACATGCCAGTTAATAGCCTGAAGCCTGATCTTCTTTCTCTGTTTGTGATGAAACTTGATATGTTCTGGTTTTCTTCATGTGTGGTAAGGACCTGTTCCTGGTTCTCTTTGGATCTGCTCCTGCTACTCTTTACCTATGATGGGGGCCTGTTCCCGAATCTTGATCTGTTTTGGTTCTTTTTATCTGTGATGAGGACTTGTTCCTGGTACTCTTTGGATCTGGTTCTCTTTACCTGTGGTGAGGACCTGTTCCAGGTGCAGCACTGCATGTATGAGTGATTCAGTGCTGCACGATTTTCCTGTTACCCGATACAATACTGCCATCACTGCACCTGCCAGGATGCTGCTGGTACCTGGAAAAGGTAAGTGCAGAGTAAATGGGGGTTCACAAATCTACTGTGTGACAGGCGTAAACAAAAATACCTTCATACACACCCAAGCCAGATCCATGGGGCAGGTTAGACCATGTACGTAGCTGAAATCCTCCTCCAAATTGCTCCATCAGCTGGTCATGCAAGAGTTTCTTAGAAGGGTAACTTATTATTTGAGAACAGATAAAAGCAGCTTTCAGTAGAGCCCCTGAAAAGGAAAATAAACCTGAAACACATGGAGAGTGGGACTGGCAAAGTATGTACAGTACCTGGGAGGGGGGGATCAAGACATTCAAGTAATGGGAGCTACCATGTTGGTAAAATGACATCACTTTAGAGGAAGGGGCTTACAGGTTAGATGGCAACTGGTTGAGAGCCAGGAGAACTAAGGCCAAGTCCCTTTTTTTGCCTTAACACTCACTGTGACCCTGGACAAATCACTATCTCCCTGTCCTTCAGGTACTCTCTAATAGTCTGTTCTCTAGGAAAGAAATTCACAACAGTGTGTTGTAGGTTGTATAGTGCCCTGGTTTATGACATTATTATACTTAAATAAGCAAATTTTAGTTAGCAATAGCTAGCTGATATGTTGCATATATCTTGCACCCTTCCTCTCTGGGGTCTGACTGTTGGAATCTCACCTGGTGCATGAGGCTGGCAGTAATCCCGCATGTCCTCTAAGCTCTGGCAAACCACTTCTGTTATAACCTCCCTGCCAGGGCTCCCACTTGTACTGATAAGTCTCAATTCCAGCTCAGCAATGCGTCGTACTCGTGCCCCAATGGGCCGCTGCCCATCCACCAAGACAGCAATATTCACTACAGCACCACCATGCTCATATGTGATTGGAGGGGTATCACTCCATCCACCTGGAAAATAAATGTTTACAGAATATGCTCTAAAATCCATTAAAGCAGAGAGAATCGCATGATGCTAGAGAGCAGACGTGTTCAGAAGCAGTGCCCAAGAATCATTGTCAAGCAATATTAGAAACTCAACAAAAAGAATTTCAGCCCTAACTAACCGGCAGGGATGTCAGACAAAACAGAAACAAAGAAAACCATGAAAATGCTGATACCAGCAACAAAATCGTAGAAAACCTTGAGGCAAACAACCTTGCAGTAATGCCTGAATGCTCAAGATGGTGCCGCCATGCATACCAGCCCCAGCCGTTCAGCAAAGCAACTAGAAGAATTCCTACCAGTGAGTCCAACATGCAACGGGGAAACACAGTAAAAAGAAACTTCTGACACAAAGATGATATTAGATACCATAAAAGCTGGAAACTCTTCCCTACATGAAAAGCTCACCCAGATCCAATCAGAACTAAGAGGAGTCTGCACAGCGCTCAGAGAAATGGTGGAACGGGTACAGCAAATAGAACAGTAAGTAACAGGGACAGAGGAAGCCTTAACAACACTTAGGGAAGAATCTAATACACAATCCCTAATAATATAAAAATTACTCACCAAAATAGATCTTGAAAACAGATTGAGAAGATGCAACGTTAGGATTGTGGGAGTGCCTGAAGGTCTGGAAAAAATCAATCCTACCATGTTTGTACAAAGCATGCTTAATGAGATAGTTCCCAATTCTCCTGGCAAACATTGTGGTGCAAAGGACTCACAGGATCCCTGGACACATCAAACAGCCAGGAGAGAGACCCAGACCACTGAACGCTACAAGAAAGCTCAGATATGGCTCCTTCAGGACTTTAGTCTAGAACTGGATAAGCAGAGATCACAATTTAGAGAAGTGAAAAAGTATCTGTGCCATCACTGCATCCAAATCAACATGCAGTACCCAGCAAAACAGAGTAAAATGGAAAGAAGACGCCATAATTTTCACAATGCCAGATAAGGCTATAAAGTTCTTAGAACTCAACTTTCCAGATGACTCTCCCGCTCCAACATAAATCAGAAGACTAACAACAAAGAGCACTGGGAAAGGACACGGCTAAGATCAGCGACCAAGCAGAACAACAAGAACAACTTCCAACATAAAGAGCTGAAAAAAGCCTAAGAGAAACAGGCAAAGGGAAATCACTTGCCCTGAGACTCCACAAAAAAAGTGAAAGAAATACAGCCATTGAGATGTTGATGCACACCTGCAATGGTACTGCAGGAGAGAGGGGAGGACAAAGGGAGGGGAACCTCTAAGGACACCGAGAGGGGCGTGCACAAGAAAAATAAACACACATCCACCCCTTAACCACTACTGGAAATCCTTGCACACTCATAGGAGACAGGCCAGCAAACACCACTTCACCACAAAATGAAACAAAAGGAGGGGAAACATAAATAATGGATCCCACTGGTCACAGCAATGATAAACTCAAAAAGATGGCAGGAACAACAAATACATCACAAATAGTTACATATAACATAAGAGCTGTACAATCCACCACAAAGAGCCAAAGCACTAATAAAGATAGAGAAAATTAAAGCAGACATCTATCTCCTCCAGGACACCCACCTGGGGAGAGGAGATGGAAAGGAACAAAGCACACTGGATAGCAGAAAGCCACCACTCCTATGGCACCTCAAACAGTACTAGAGTGGCAATAGTGATCAGAAAGAACAGCACAGTACTCACCATAAGAACCTGGAAAGACAAAACAGTGAGGGCACTAATCTGCACAGTTAATATCTATGCCCTCAATGAAGGCCAACTACACTTCCTGTAGTCCACAATTCAGTATATCAGGGGATGGACAATTATCCCCATCATCTTAGTGGGCAACTAACTGGACAGTGCAACCTGAGCTAGACAGAACAGGAAAGGGAGAAACCTACTGCAACTAATGCTGAAATTATCCCTAATGGACATCTGGAGGCATCTACACCTGACAGTAAAAGACTATCATACATGTAGATATCCCCTAAATCTACAGACTATTTTATGATAAAACACCAACTAGCCCCAGAAATCCTAGACTGCTCTATAGAACTCATGATAGGGTCAGACCATGCCTCTGTAAAAATACAAATAAAAAACCATCAATCACAATACAGCAGGAAGCACGACCTTGTCACTGAATACTAAAGTACTATTAGACCCCAAAAGAAGCATACAAATAGAGCAAGCCATAGAGGACTACCTCATCAACAACAATAGAGGAGAAGTAAATGACAGCACACTATAGGATGCTATGAAGGCATCATAAGATGCACATGCATAGAACTAGGATCCCGAAAAGAACGGCAAACAGAACTGTACCAAACAGAAACTGCCCACAAACATTCAGAAGCGTTCTTGGAGAAAATATATTTACTAAGAGCCCAACTAAGCAAATACCTTGCTGAGGAGGCAGAACTCATAGCCAAAAAACTAGGCTGCACCCACTACAAGCAAGGCAGCAAAATGGATAAGATACAAGCAGCCAAACTAAAACAAAGAACAGCACAAAATACAATCAAAGTAGTAGATGAAAAAGGTATACTCAAAAAAAGATGAAAAAAGTATCACAGACTGCTTTACCATATACTATAGCAAACTCTACACTTCAGAAAACACTACCATCCCAGAACAAATGAACCATTACTTACAAAGCACGCGACTAGCAACTATAACACAAGAACAAAAGAACACAGCTAGAGACACCAATTAATGGAAAAGACTAAAACAGGCCTTGAAACCCACTCTCACAAGCAAGGAAGTAGGACCAGATGGCTTTCCTATAGAATTATACAAGAAATTCTAGCATACTCCTCTGCTCTCGAGTACTAATCAGCGCCCTAACCTTGAGAACAATTCCACTAACATTCACACAAGCAAACATAGTTATAATACACAAAGATGGAAAGAATCCCCAAGCTCTGTGAATCATACAGATGCCAAGCTACTCACAAAAATACTGGCCACCAGACTCAATGGCACAATAAAAAATCTCATCTTAAGAGACCAAACTGGATTCATCCTGGGTAGAAATGCATCAGACAACACTCACAGGATACTAAACATAATAAACTGGGACTGGGTACAAAACAAAAGAAAGACTCAACAGCACTCCTGGCCCTAGATGCCACAAAGCATTTGACAGAATCGAATGGAACTACCTATTCACCCTGCTAAAGACCCTAAACTTCAGCCTAGCTTTCCTCTTAGTAATCAAAGCCCTCTACAATCAACACACAGCTTGCTCAGCATCAATGGAAGACTGGCTCACCCATTCACGTTAGGAAGAGGAACCAGGTAAGGCTGCCCTCTATCCCCAACACTATTTACACTATCTGTAGAACCTTTTGCCAGAAAATCAGAGAAACTACAAATATACATGAAATAAAGTACCCAGAACAGACAATCCCTGAGTTCCTACAAACATGTGACGAATACAGCAGGATAACTGGCTACAAACTCAATATCAACTAGAAACACATCTGAATCAACACGAACATACCTAAACCTACATTACTCAAGCTGCAAAGGACTCAAATACAAATCAACTTACGCATCCAGTTTTTCCTACATAAGCACACCAGGGGCGTATCTGCGTGGGGCCTCAGGGGCCTGGGCCCCCGCAGATTTCGCCCTGGACCCCCCTACCGCTGCCAACCCTCCCCCTCCATTGTTGTCGCCTACCTTCGCTGGCGGGGGACCCCAACCCCCGCCAGCCGAGGTCCGCGTCCTCCTGCCGCTGCCGGCTGCCGTTAAAAGAATTCCGTCAGCTGGCGGGGGACCCCCAACCCCCGCCAGCCAAGCCGAGGTCCTTTCATTTCTTCTTCCAGTAAAGCTGGCGCCAAAAGTTTCTTCTGAGTCTGACGTCGCTGCACAGAAGAAACTTTCGGCGCCAGCTTTACTGGAAGAAGAAATGAAAGGACCTCGGCTTGGCTGGCGGGGTTTGGGGGTCCCCCGCCAGCTGACGGAATTCTTTTAACGGCAGCCGGCAGCGGCAGGAGGACGCGGACCTCGGCTGGTGGGGGTTGGGGTCCCCCGCCAGCGAAGGTAGGCGACAACAACGGAGATTGGCAATGGCAGCGGCTGGGGGGAGGGGGATCGGCAATGGCGGCGGCGGGGGGGGGCTATAATGTGCCCCCTCACTCTGGCCCTGGCCCCCCCTACCGCCGCAGTTCAGATACGCCCCTGAAGCACACAATTGTGGAGCGTATTACCAAAAGCCTTAAACTACGTACGACCACCTACACTTCCAGAGAACACTAAAAACTTATCTGTTTAAAAAGGCATACCCTACCAACCCAACATAAATGCCTGATCTCTGCAACACAACAAAACTAAAATATGGAATGGACATAACACAATTTTTCCGTTGTACGATGACCTTATGTGGCTTTACCACATGAACTTTATCTTATCTCAACATCACTCTGTATTTGTTTACACCAGAGTCTGCAAACGCATCTCCGGTACTATGTAAGCCACATTGAGCCTACAAATAGGTGGGGAAATGTGGGATACAAATGTTAACAAATAAATAAATAAACATCAACAGGTCAACCATCCTCCCACTTAATTTAACAGAGAAAGAAAAGAACCAGGTGCAAACACAATACCCATTCCAATGTCAAAAACAAATCAAATACCTGGGAATCAAAATCTCCAACACCCCAAAAGAATTATATAACACCCACTACCCCTAATGCTAGAAACAATCAGAAGAGATCTGGAAGGCTGGAACTTTCTCACACAATTTCTACTAACGAATTAATGTAATCAAAATTAACATTCTTACAAGGCTCTAATTCTTGTTCTCTATGCTCCTATGTCTTGTACCAAATAACTTCTTCATAAAATTAGATAAAATTTATCACCAACTACATATGGAAAGGAAAACGACCCAGGCTCCCACTGAAACTCCTAAAAATATGCAAAAAGAGAGGACAGACTAGCGCCACCCAATGTTAAACTATACCATTGGGTGACACAGTTAAAAAATGCACTACACTGGGCAGCGGACCTCCCAGATGCACACTGGAAAGGCACTGAAACCACAGAACTAAAAAAATCCCACTGGAAGCCCTCCTCTAGCAGAGATGATCGTCCCTAGGACTTGGTCATATCTGATTTTCGGCGATAATGGAAAGCAAGGACGCCCATCTCAGAAATGACCAAATCCAAGCCATTTGGTCGTGGGAGGAGCCAGCATTCGTAGTGCACTGGTCCCACTAACTGAACGGAAAAAGCCCTTCCCTTACCTATCCCTTAGCGATTCGGAAAGGAATGGGCATGCATGAAGGAAATTGCATGCAAATGAGCTGCTCACTGTTAGCTCATTTGCACATGATTTCCTTCCTAAGGAGGGGAAGCCAGTGCAGAGCAGCCAAGTGTTATGCGTGGCTGCTCTGTGCATGCCAAAGACAGGCATGTATAACAGCCGTTATAACCTTAGAAAAACAGAAGTCCAGGTGAATACGTCCAAGTGCTTGTCAGGGATAGCTTTTTTTTTTTTAAGAGTATGGGTGAAGGATGTCCTTCACTATGCCTCCGTCCCTGCGACGGCAGTTGAGGACATCCTTTCCTGCAATGGTATGTGACAGAAGTTGAGGATGTCCAAAATGTGGATGTTTCGTGAGAAGGAGGTCCATGCTTTTGCTATGCCTCTGAAACCCCCTTTATTTATTTGAATTTTGGATCACAAGTAGTAGCAGTGGGATTTGAACCGGCCACCTCTGGATTGCAAGACCAGTGCTCTAACCACTAGGCCACTCTGCCACTGCTCCACTCCACGCCCTTGTAATCTGGCCATCCCTTGGGGGGGGGGGGGGGCAATTGAGGACATCCAAAATGAGTGGTGGAGTGGCCTAGTTTGGGCATCCTCAACTGCCGTCAGAGGGACAGAGGCATAGCAAAGGAGTCCTTCACCCATACTCTAAAAAAAAGATGAAAGTTTTTTAAGTTGTTTTTTTCAGGGTGGGAGGTGGTTAGTGACCACTGGGGGAGTAAGGGGAGGTCATCCCCAATTCCCTCCAGTGGTCATCTGGTCATTTAGGGCACATTTTGTGGCTTGGTCATAAAACAAAAGGACCAAGTCGGCCAAGTGTTCATCAGGGACACCCTTCTTTTTTCCATTATCGCTTGAGGACCCCCATCTGTTAGGCACGCCCCAGTCCCGCCTTCGCTACGCCTCTGACACGCCCCTTGGAACTTTGGTCGTCCCCGCGACGGGAAGCAGTTGGAGACACCCAAAATAGACTTGTTTTTTAAAAAATATTTTTATTGAAGGAAAAGTTACATCACATGCCAACACAGTGAGCCAGCTGACTCGTACCTTTCCAACATCTACAAGATCACCGCTCTACTGTCGATTCACACAAGGAATGAGTAACAAAATTGATAACAAAATGTACAACTTGTTGCCCACAAGCAAGTAATGACACAATCTACCATTCCTTCTCATTTTTCTTTTCCCCCTCCCCACATAACCTTCCACCCCAACCACCTACCCTCCCCCCTCCCTAGCCCGGTCCCTCTTCCCCCCTCCTGCTCCTGGAGACGTTCGGGGCACGGAATACAATGCCTCATACAGCTGCCATAGGGATCCACATGCCTGTCCTCTCTGTCCAGCAGACTTACACCATTCCTTTTCCCATCTGGCCATTTGCATCATTTTATTCTGCCAGTGATGGGTAGCCAGTGGTTCTTCCAAAATCCATTGGGCCAACACCACTTTTCGTGCCAAGAGAAGCGCTACACACACAAACCTAATCTGCGATTGATGGCACCCCTGTTCTTGGAGGGAGGAAGGGGGGGGGAACTAAGGGAAGAGTTACAAAATAGACTTTCAATTATGCTGATTTGGGCGACCCTGAGAGAAGGACGCCCATCTCCCGATTTGTGTTGAAAGATGGGCGCCCTTCTCTTTCGAAAATAAGCCTGTTAATCAACTTCATGGTCCTAGCAGCTAGAATCATGATAGCAGCCGCATGGAGAGAACCCCCCCCCCCCCCCCCCAATAGAAAAATAGAAATCAAAAGTATGGCAAATCCTAGAATTAGAATAGGGGGCAGCAATAATGAAAGAGCATCAGAGTTCAAAAAAATCTGGGAGAGAACAAAGACACAACAAAAACACTACACACACAGCAGAAAAATCTCACTCCTCCCCCCAGACTCAAATACCCCATAATGGTACGGCCATCAGCCCAGAAGTCCTCTCCTGATGGCTAACCAATAGAACAAAAGAAGTCCAGTTAGTTTCAAAACAGAGGACCAAGACTAAATAGACATTTAGTTGTAATGAAGTTTAAATTGTGTAAGAATACAACAATACCACAACATTGAAACATTAATATAACCACTGAATATACTGTCTCCTACCTCAACTTGATTGTAAAACAAGAAATAAAGGTAATCAGTTTTAATGTGACACACTGGCTGAACCAATGGAAAAAATGATCTAATCGGGTATTATAAGAGCAGCGGATTATAACAAATTGCAGTAACAATCTGTAACAAAGACTTCTCTGTTATCTCATTTTCCCTCTGTAAGAAACTTAAAAGTTGTATAAATAAAAGTTTTTAAAAATGCATTATGTTTAATCATTTTTATTAAATATCACACAAACATTATAGAACATAGTTACATTCTCATTGCAGATACTCTTAAACATTGAAAATGCTAGCAACCATTGCATACATATCATAATGACCTTTATTCCCCCACTTCCCCCTTCTCGCCCTCCCCCCCCAACTCCTCCCTCCCTCATTTATTCAGCTTCTTTCATTATGGTACTTTGAACCCCCCACTTCCCCCCTTCTATCCCTCCCTGCCCTCCTATACAGGTGAATTCTTTGAGCCTACCACCCTTCAACCAGCACCAATCTATCGAGTGAGTGAATTAACCAATAAGCTTCGAGCTCTACTTGAGAGCGCCTGCAAGTATGGTTCCAAAATCTCCCAAAAAAGTTGTCTACTTCTAGGACTGCTGTGCACACTATATGCCTCCATCATCGCCAAAGAATGCAACATGTTTCTCCATAGCCCATATGAGGGTCCCACTTCCTGGGTCCAGTATTGTAATATACTTTGTTTCCCAATCAGAATAGCCTTATAGATGAACAATCTCTCCTTATGTCTCAAATCCCTCCCGCTCTCCCCTAGTCCTAACACTATGTTTCGGGGGCGCAAATTTATCTTTTTATGTATCAGTGTCTCACAAAACCCCATAATTTTACTCCAAAACTTTCTAATTTCAGGACATTCCCATAGCATATGATATAAGGAAGCTCTCTGGAAATTACACTTTATACACTTTGGTTCTTGTATATTGCCCGTATAGTATGCCTGTATGGGGGAGAAATAGCCTCTCAAGATTATTCTAAATTGTATCTCCCGATGTCGAGCACTGGTCACCTTACATGTAATCTCCTTCAGAAACTGGGCAATGTCACCACTGCTAACCTCCACCCTCATATCTGCAGACCACCTCCGAGCCACCTCTCCATATTCTCACTGCGCAGATATCATACCCAGCTGTTTATAAAGTACAGACACCGAAGTCTGTTCTCTGCCCTGAGGCAAGAATAAGTTCGACATTAAGGCATATATTCCTCTATCATACATGCCTCTATGCAAGCGCATTATATAACTGTGTAGCTGGAAATAGTCATACCAACTCACATGCTCTGTTCCCACCATATCCACTAAGTCCTCCTGAGTAATAATCTCCCCCGATTCCTGTATCACATCTGCCACCAACACTACTCCTTCCTGTGCCCAGCTAATTAACCTCTTTTGGTTCCCCCCTTGTCCAAATTCTGCATTCCCCGCTAGTGGAAGCATATCTGTACTATGTGGGTTCTTATTCAAACGTTTTAATATGTACTGCCATGTACGTCTCATAGGTTGTAATAATATATGCTGACTCCATCCCTTAGGGAGCACTTCACTCTTAGCATGTAACATATAATATGGATGATACGGCCTAAACAATTCTCTCTCATAGCTCCATGCTGTATACTCTTTGGTTTCTAATATCCAATCCGCTAGATGTCTCGACAAACAGGCCCAATTATATTGTTTGATGTCAGGCAATCCAAGGCCTCCCTCTACTCTTCTCCCATACAGATATTCCAACTTAACTTTGGCCTTCTTTCCTCCCCAGCAAAACCGAGACACCATTCTACGGAGTTTCTTAAGATCTTTAGATAGTAAGAGAATTGGCAGCTGTCGCAGAACATAAAGCCATTTCGGAAAAATCATCATGGCAAACAAGCCTACCCTACCACTCAATGATAAAGGCAAATCTTCCCACAAAGCCAACTGAATTTTCGTATAATGTAACAGTTCATCCACATTCCTCCTATATAATCGGTTCAAATCCCCAGTTAGAGTGATTCCCAGATATTTAAACTCCTTATCCACCCACCTTAACGGGAACTCACCCCTCCATTGCTCTCTTACTGTACTGGAAGTGGGCAATCCCTCCAACTTTTGGGTGTTCAATTTAAAGCCTGAAAATGCCCCATATTCAGCGAAGACCTCCATCAGCACCGGCAGCGACTGCTCCGGTCTAGCCAGATGGACTAAAATATCGTCCGCAAAGGCCAAAATCTTACATTCTTTGCTACCCAATTTCACTCCTTCAATCTCTGGGTTCCCTAAGATTTCCCGAATCAAGGGATCCAATGTGATGGCAAAAAGTAGAGGGGACAGGGGACATCCCTGTCTTGTTCCTCGGTTAATCACAAAACTCTGAGAGTACGAGCCATTAACCAACACTCTCGCTGCCGGATTCTTATACAATATTGAAATTGCTTGAGTGAAATATCCCTCAAATCCATACGCTCGCAATGAGGCAAACAGAAATTCCCACTCAACCCTATCGAATGCCTTTTCAGCATCAAAACTTATTAATAATGAATCCCCTCCTTCCCTGCGCATCTTTTCCATCGTGGCTAAAATCATCCTAATGTTTTTCACACTCTGTCTTCCCTGAACAAACCCAACTTGAGGGGCTGCCATTATTCTAGGTAATACTCTAGCCAATCTCATTGCTAGTATCTTCGCCAATAATTTAGCCTCGTAGCTAATCCAAGATATTGGTCTATAGGAATCAGGTAGTGTCGGGTCCTTCCCTGGCTTCAGAAAAACCATAACATCCGCTAGTTGCAAGGACTGCGGGAGCTTCCCCATTTCTACAGAAGTATTGAAAGTATTAGCAAGGGATTCTCCTATGTCTAGCATTAATATTTTATATAGTTCGGCCCTAAAGCCATCCGGCCTCGCCGCCTTATGTAGTGAGCTACCTCTTATTTCTCTAAGGATCTCATCCACTTCTATCGGTTTGTTCAGCTCCCCCCTCTGTTGCTCCGTAATCCTGGGCAAAGTAACATTCTCAAGATACATATCTGGGTCTAGATCATCAGTGTCATTCTTAGCATACAACCGCGTATAATAATCCTGAAACACTTTCTGAATCTCTGCATCCGTATTGACCAGTGCCCCCCCCTGAGTCCGGATCGTCATCACTCTTCTCTGCCCCCTCGCTCTTTTCACTAATCTTGCCATCATTTTCCCTGGCTTATTGCTGAATTTATGCAATTGTAATCTATAATAGACAGTGGATTTACTTGCTCGCTGATGCAGCAACTCATTTAAGGACGCTTGTGTAGCCAAGAGTTGCTCCCGAACGTGATCTGCAGAATGTTGCCCATATGCCCTCCTTAAGTTTATTAACTGTTTCCCCAATCGTATGATCGCTTGATTCCTCTGTTTCTTCTTCCTGGCACTAAACGCTATTATCTCGCCCCTTAAAACAGCCTTTCCAGCTTCCCAGTACAGGATCGGTGTGTTTACATTATGAATTGTATATTCTTTCCATTTCCCCCTGATATATGTCCAAGATTCTGGATCGTAATACAGATCCAAGGGGAATATCCATCTAAACTGTCTGCTCTGTGGGTTCTGATCCCTATATTTGATATATATAGCCGCATGATCCGATATTATCGTAGGATCTATATCGGCCTCCAAGATCTCTGCAAAGCTCTCTTCATCAATCAGTAAATAATCAATTCGTGATTGTGTGTGATGGGCTCTAGAATAATGAGTATAATCTTTGGTGTTTGGATGTAATAACCTCCACACATCTACCACCCCCAATGCACCACATATCAGGTTGATGCCTTTATGAGCTCCCACTGCCATTCCCGCATTTATATGGGATCTATCCATATTGTGATCCGCTACCACATTAAAATCTCCCCCTATTATCTTATGCTGGGTATTAAACTGCTGAATCTTCACGATCCAAGATGGCGATTGTGAAGGTCGCATGAACGCCAGCTCCTGCTGCCCGATGCGAAATTTCTAGCGGAGAACTTACCTATTTTACAATGGGTAAGAGAAAGGGGAAGCTTGGAACACCCTGCTCCACGGGTCAGGCGAATCCCCTAGCCGCTCGTCAAATGACGCTAGAGCAATCGGGTCTGGTAGTTCAGAGGACTCAAGCCGGCGCTTCGAGCGGTCCAACGGAGATCTTGGACCTCAGTACAGAGGGAGTGTCATTGAGCCCCCCTCTGAGGATAACCCCCTTGAGACCCGGAGGAATTCTGTTGGCTACGGTGAACCAGCCGACGGTGGTATCCGGAAGTGTGACCCCTGCGGCTGGCGGTGGAGACCCCGTAGCTACTTCATCTCCGATTGGAACATCACAGCAGGCAGGCTTGACGCCGAAGGCCTCTCAGCCTGTATGGAATCGGGACGAATCCTCTGTGGGAAATCAGGAGATAGTGAAACCAGCGGTTATCACCATGGACTCCATTTGGGAGGCAATTCAAGGATTGAACGCCACGCTACTCCAGGTAGCAGGTTCTTTAGAGAAACTGTCACAGGCTCAGACTGATATATCCGGAAAGGTAACTGAGCAAACATCTAGGGTGGACTCCATTGAAACTGAGGTAAACTCTAACAAGAACTTTATTCAAGCTTTAATGAAGGATAATAACGTTCAAAGGAAAAAAATTGAATATATGGAGAATCAGCAGAGGAGAAATAACCTCCGGTTTTTGAATTTCCCCAAGTCCCCATTAATTCCCGCCAAAGAGATGTTAAAAAAATATTTTACTGAAATTCTGGGGATTCCCTCAGAAGCTGTTCCTCCATTAACTCGAGTTCTTTACATCTCTGGGGCAGGTAAGGGGATAATTTCCTCTCCTCAACTAAACTTAACTCAGTTCCTTGAAAATTCAATGGAGGTTATCACAGAGAGGACGACACTCCTGGTAGTTTTTGCTCTGGAACTGGACCGTAACAATATCTTTAGGTTGTTTTTCCGCCATATTTCCACACCCTTTTTGGGTTCGAAAATCCAGGTATTTCCTGATCTCTCTCGAGAGACACAAAGAAAAAGGAGAGATTTTTTATTATTAAAAACAAGGGTCATACAATTAGGTGGGACCTTTAATCTTAAATTTCCATGTAAATGTTGTATTTCCTTACAATCAACTAATTATATTTTTTTCGAACCTGAAAAACTTAAAACATACATTGCTAGCAAAGAGTAATTTGGCGTTAACTTGAATTGTAATTATCGGCTGCCCTGACTTGCGTTCTTGCCCTTTCCTGTTAAATTTTCTTATATATTTTGAATTTAAATGTATACCTATATCTTGGATCAACAATATGTGGTCTAATATAATATATCTTTTTTCCTTTTTTTCTTTATTTCTTTCCTTTTTGGATATATGTCTATGAAAACTAGACTTTTGCAATGCCATTTATGTTTATGATGTAAATGTAATGGAAAATCAATAAATAGAATATTAAAAAAAAAAAAAAATAAATAAACTGCTGAATCTTGCTTATGATGGTCTGATAAAATTGTTTACTGTAAGCATTAGGAGCATATACATTCCCTATTAGACATCTACCACCATTCACCTTTACCTGTGCCAATATGTATCTCCCTTCCTCATCAAGACATAATTTTTCTACCTCCACCTGAAGAGATTTATGAAATAGTATCACCACTCCTGCTTTTTTCCCCACCGCTGGGGCTTCTAGTATGGTCCCCACCCACCAGGTTTGAAGCTTTGCATGCTCCTGGGCCGTTAAATGTGTCTCTTGTAGGAGCGCTATATCGGCCTCCTTCTTTTTGAGGCTATGAAGTATTTTCTTTCTTTTTATAGGAGAAGATATACCCCCCACATTCCAGGAGTAAACTTTAAGTCCCATTACGTTATACCTACTGGTACTGGCATTATCAAATATATTACATCTAGTGACCAGCAGGCCCGGCGTCCCAGCAGCGCCACTCCTGCTGTTCTTCCCCACCAATTCTCATTAATTTGCTCTCTCAAATCCATCTGTATCCACTGTATTGTCAGTTGAGATTCGACTACCCAGGGCCTACCCTTCCCTATCCCCCCCTGTCCCTCCCCCCTCCCATCTCCCCTTCCCCCCTTAACCCTCCCATTCCAAAAACTAGTCACGATATAACACCAACACTCTCCCATTCAACATAACTTCTACCCCTCCATTCCCCTTCCTATCCCAAACAAATTATTCAGGCACATCTACCACAAATCTACAGTCATACTAGTCTTTAGCTGTCTGTCTCCCTCTCGGAAGACAGAAGCCCATTTCTGGTACATTTGTCTGTATATAACACCAACTAGTTAAAACCCAACTTATAACTCAAAAATTTTGTATGATCCAGTATACTCTTGCATTCTCTGGACTCCAGCTAAAGATCATTCATAACAGCCGCTATACGGACAACATATTCCCACACTTTACACATGGTCTACTATCAGATTCGTGCTCACTTCTGAGACATACTCAGAATCCATCTCATCCCCTCAGTCTCTCAAACAGTAGACTTTCATTCTTTGGGTCTCTCTCTTCAATTCACGTTGATATATGCACAGCTAAAATATCTCAGCTACTATATCAAACTTTATCTGTCTTTCCCTCGAAGGAGGAGATGGACTTTCTGGATCAGAATTCTATGTATACCTCCAACTGTATAGAGCAGAAACGAAACTTTAAACTCAGACGCTTGCATTATCCCATATGCTTTTTCCGCCACAGGCTTCCATCCAGTGCTCAGGTCGCCCGCAAACCTCACTGCGGTTTCAGATGTGTTCTTAGTGCCTACTATCTGGTCCATGCTCGCGCTGGTGTGTCACTCAGCACATATCTTATCGATCCATATCATCTCTGTCCGCTTGTTTAACAATCTTGAGGTCTCTCTTTCCAGTTCTCAATAATAAATTTTCAGCTCAAAGACTCGCATTATCCAATAGTTTAATCCTCCCACCTCTGGATCCTGTGATGTCTTTCTTTTTTTATGACGTATCCGTCGCAATCCCTTGTTGCTGTACATATTCTTTAGTTGCCTCCACTTTATCAAAAAATTTTGTAACTCCGTTAATGGATATACGCAGCTTTGCTGGGTATAGGAGTGCAAACTTTATCTTCCTCTGGAACAGGTCTGTGCATAATGGCGTAAATGTTTTCCTCAGCGCTTGCACCTGTTGAGAATAATCCTGGAAGCATAGGATTTTCTTGCTTTGATATGTAAGGGTGCCTCCGCTACGGATCGCATCCAATATGGCTTGCTTATGTCGAAAATTGAGGATTTTAAATATCACCACTCGTGGCCTGGCCTCTGGTTGGCGTGGAGGTCCTACTCTATGGGCCCTCTCCACACAGATATGTTGTAGTTTGTCCTCTATGTGTAGGGACTGTGGCAGCCACCCCTCTAGAAATGTAGGTAAGTCTTTATCCAGCAGCGACTCTGGTAGCCCTACTAACCTCAAGTTATTTCGTCTGCTGCGATTCTCCAACTCATCAAGTTTGGCCTCCAGGTTCTGCACACGCCTCTCCATTTTCTCCGTGATCTCCTTCTGTGCCTCTGCTGCCTCCTCGATCTCCGATACGCGCTGCAGCCCTTCGTCCAGCTCCAAGCTCATACTATCGATGCGCTCATGAGCTTCTTCCGTTCGATCGTAAAGTTGTTGTAATTTTTTATCCAAGGCCGCCTCAACCGCCGCAGTGACCTCGGCTGTGATCTCCGTCATCCATACAGAGCCGACAGTCAGTTCTCCGAGGTCCCGCTGGTCGGCCATTTTGTTGTCAGCCTGTTTGAGTTTATCTCGCTCCTTTCTGACTGATTTCGTCGCCATTCTGCTTCCTCTCCCTTACTCTCCGATCGCGGGTCCGTTCCCCCAGCTTATAGGATCAATTCTATGCCTTTCTTCTCAATGGGCTCGTTAATATAGCCGATTTTTTGGATAAGTGTGCGCAGAGCTGAGCTTACCAGCGTCTGCCCTGCACCATGGCGTCACGTGACCTTCTTCTTAAAAAATGCATTAAAGCAGAGCTTCCCAAACTTTGGGGCAGAATCCCTACATTTGGGATCACGACCTGGGTGGGCTCTCCATAGGTACATCATTATTCTGCACCTCAGGGGGGGAAGGGTCACACAATTTTATTTTGCCACTATCATGGGGTTACACAAAGATTGACAAGCAGTGCATTAACGCTTGCATATACTAATTTAGTATAAACCTAACAGCAAAACTATCCAAATGAGCTGCATAGCATGCAGACACATGTTGCAGGTCATGAATAACTAATGCAGTTGTGTACAGCAACGTGATTTGTGTTACCCCACTGATACCATGAAAACTTCACCCTGCACTGTTTGAATCCTCAGAGTGCTGAAAGAAACCCCTAAAACCGATCCATCCTCCAAGTGGTGAAAGTAGACTGACTCAGGCCAATCCCCCAAGCCCTGCTTCAAATAGGTGAAAGCAATTCCTCAGCCCTTGCCCTTCTCTCAATATTTCATCTAAAGATCCACATCAGAAGATGGAACAGGAGAGAATGACTACCTCCTGGAGCTGATCTATGGATGGGATGATTGGCTCAATGGAACTGTTTTATGCTACTCAGGGGTGTCAAGAGCCAGGACTCTAGGCCTGGTATTTCTACCACTAGTAATGGAGATGCAGTACCTTGCTGGCCATGGTAAGGTTTTACACCCATTAGTCCATCAACCATTAAAGTAGGCACTAATGCCCATGTTAAAATTAGTGCAGTAACCTACATTAATAGCCACATTAATGTGGCTTAGAGAGCAGATCCTTCAGTGTTTCATATGGTTCATTATTTCTTTCTGGTTACATTTTATACCAGAAGATTCTAGTCTCACACCTGATTAGCTGACGTTTTCATCAACTGAACCTTGCCACTGATTCTAATTGGTCAGAGATCGAGTGATCATGTTTCTCCTGGTGGGCTCCTCTTTACCACTTCTTTTGGCTCGTATTTATCTTGGGTTTTTAGTCTTTGAATCCATCTGTGGTTTCCTTAGTCCAGAATTCCCTGCTATATGTCTGCTCCACACCACATGAATGATGATGCATTGATGTACTGCCATAAATTAATAGTACATTGCAGACAGCGCCAGTGGAACATTTTTTTGCTGGTGAAAGCCAAAACAAACCAAGCTCTATCCCTGCCCTCACAACTCCCTGGTTCCTGGTAGGACCACGGCCCCTGTGGCCTACCCCATTCCGCTCCCTATGGATGCAGTGGTGATTTTCTACCAGGTTGCTGACCTCAAAGTATTTGGAATATGTTGCTTTACCACATTGTAGCTGGAATGGAGGGTGGATGCCACCACTGGCCCTAACTTGTACTACAACTTTATTATTTTATTTTATTTTCTTTTAAGAAAATTACCACTGACACTATACAAATAGGATATTTGATTTATGGATGGTAATTTTTATGTAGTTTATAAACAATAGTCCTGACAAACTGCTTCAACTTAATGTAATTTTTAGGGTTCTGATGGCAAAGCCTTATAATGATCTTCATATGCTTATTTTTCCTCCACTAAAAGAAGGCAGAAGGTTGAAATTTTCAGACATGTAGCCACATGTATAATAAGTAAAAGTAGATATCCACACCCATTACTCATCTCTATCACCTTCCTCTTCCCCCATCTCAGGCCCCAAAGCGTTTAGCTCACAGCTTCCCAAACTGTGGGTCAGGACTCCAAATGGGGTCATGAGTTGGGAGGGTTCTCCATAGGTGCATCATTATTCTGCACTTTGGGGGGGAGGGGGGTCATATGGTTTTATTTGGCTGCTGTTATGGGGTCATAGCCACCAAAAGATTAGCAAATGCTGGTTTAGCTCCTTCACAGAGCAGAGACAGAGCCAAGGGCGAGGCAGGGCTGCTGCAGCTGCCCCGCCCATGGGCCGCCACCACCACCCCCTTACTTTCCTGCGTCTTCTCTTCCCTCTATCTGTCAGTCCCGCTGCTCCTGTGTGCCGGGACCCGGGATATCACGTTAACACAATCACCTGGGTCCCAACATACAGGAGCAGAAGAGAGATCTGGACTCTCCCATCCTCTCCCCCTGACCCCCCAAAATAGTCCCTGGTGCTCATGTGAGCTCCCAGACCCCTATCCTCTCTTCCTGATCTCTGATCCCTAGCAGTGTGAAAACACACCTCTAGAGGTCAGTCTGCCAAATAAAGGAGTGCTTCTCTTATTTGGGAAGCATTGCCTTATTTGGCAGATTAACCTGGGTAGGGGAGGGGGTGGATCACCAGGCACTATTTTATAAGGTCAGGGTGAATGGGGAGTGAGAGGTCTGGGAGCCCACTGAGGCCACCACAGCTCTTGGGTGAATCCTGCTGCACCATTTTGCTCTCGCACTGCATCCAGTCCTGAGCTGGTGTTAAGATTCATTGCTAAAGAAGAGTATTTAAAAAAAAAAACCACTCAGGATTTAGTGAAGTTTTACATCGGGAGCCATTTCTTCTGTAATTTCCATGCCCATTGCACTATCCTTTAGTTTAGTTTATGATGATTTTCTGCACTAAAATTTCTTACTGCATCAGGAGTTAGATTAGCACAGGAAAATCAAGAGTAAATCACTGCACTAAAGGATAGTACTGCTAAAGCATGAGGGAGAGAACATTATAAATGTAAGCAGAAAAGATATTGTGTATATTCTAAAATATACTTGTGTTTAGACTATCATTCCCATTGGTTGTAGGTTTACCTGTAGATGAGAATGGTTTAAACAACAGAGAAAGGCACAACAGAAGGTCCCATATCTACCCTGCTCTAATCCTGAGGGCCTCAGTTTTATGCACTTCAGACCTTTTCAGTCTCCTCAATTTTTGCCTTGACGTTTTAAACACTTCTTTGAAGATTCATTCATCTTCTCCAAAATAATTCATTAGAATGTCATTCTATCATCTGACAACCCTAATTTACTCATTTTCACCACTAGGCCGTGGCAGCTGTTTACTAGAATAGCTTTCTCTATGAAAGCAGAGAGAACAACACTAGATGTTAGAAGGACACAAGATAAAGAAGCAAGAAAGAAGGCAGAAAGCTAAAATAAGTAATTGTTGAAAAAAGCACAGACAGCCTCACCAGAAATATCAATCCGGGCTGGACACTCCGCCACTACCCAATGGCCAATGGGAGGAAATTCCACCTGTCCAACAGTCACAAACTGGAATGCTGACATCACAGCCTGGCGATCAAGATCTGCTCTCGCCCCTTCATAGTGTCGGGCTGCCCTTACCAAGAGAGAGGCCTGAAATACAAAGGAACAAAAGAATAAAAACAGGAGGAGTAAGGAGATTAGATGCCAAATGCAAATATAACTTTGTCACACCCATAATGCCTCACAAATTGTATAGGAGACAGTATTAGAACTGCATGCACATGTAAATACATGCATACTTAAACTGTGTCAAGCTTTAGCACATTTTCAAATAGAAAGTTTATGCTGTCTTCCACTTTGAAAATTACCCCAAAGAATTCATGCACTTACGTTTACACCTGCTCTTTCATATACACACAGTTTTTTTTTGGGGGGGGGGGGAGGGGGGTTAGTTTACATGCATGTGTTTTAATTTGTATAAGTATCTGTGTAAATGCAAACCTCTCACGGGATCCCACTCTCGGAACACCTCTGCTCAGTTCTGATAAGGTATGCATATATGGCCTGTCTACACATAAATTTACCTATGTACTGGGCATGCAATTTTAGAAAAACCAAAGTTCTGCATGCAGGCACTCCGTTCTATCCACAGAAATGCTTTTGAAAATTAACTTATTTATTGTCGTGTAAGTTCCAAACTTTTTCACTATACAAGAGACACCAAGGATGGCCTATCCCAAAGCTGGACATTTACCACTGCTTATGCTTGAGATTTAAGGGCCAAAGTGAAGTTTTCTCATGGGCTCCAGCTATGTCTAACATCAGCTCTGGCAGATGTGCATTTCAAATCTGACATATTCTAATCAATAAATAGAAAATAAAATTCCCTCTTCTTCCTTTGGTCATTCTAGTTTTCTAATTGTGTTTGTCCCTGGTTTCTACTTTCCTCTGACTTCTCTTAACTCTCTTGCATGGTCTCTTATACCATTTATTATTTCCCCTGCTCCATGGTCCACCATCCATCTTCCTTCTGCATCCATATACACCCTGTTCAGCATCTTCTCTGTGTCTATACCCTTATCCTCCCCACCATGTTCAGCATCTCTACTCTTTGCATCCCTATTCTTGCCCTGTCCAGCATTGCCCCTCTGTGTCCCTATCCCCCATGTCCAGCATAGCCCCTTTGTGTCACCTTAAGTGTTTAGCACTGCTCCTCTGTGATGCCTAATGAATGCATCTGAGGAGTAAATTAATTTGCAGTTCCCCCCCCCCCCCCCCAAAACAGACTATACAGCCCTCCAAAGCAACAGTGAAAGGGAATTCAAATTTGTGTGATAGGAGTGCTCCTAAATAAATACCTGGGTCTACCTCACTTTTAACCACACAGTTTGATGTCTATCATCAATAGTTACAACAGTAGATTTTTTTTAGAGTCCTCCTTTCAGTGATAACAAATGTGATTGCATTATGAACACTATTGTCTAGCAGCCCCACTAACATTACCCCTTAAACTAGGTCATGCATACCAGTAAGGGCCAGATCTAAATACTTTGCCCCTTCATCAGTACCAGAAGCAGTCATGGCACCTAGAAACTTTACCTTTCTAGCACGTCCTGATAAGACATTTAACCAATCAATATTGTAATAATTAAAAACCCTCATTGCCTCAGGTACAAACTTAGATTGTGAGCCCTCCTGGGACAGAGAAATATCCAGTGTACCTGAATGTAACTCACCTTGAGCTACTACTGAAAAAGGTGTGAGCAAAATCCAAATAAATAAATAAATAATATCCTTTATTATGTTACCATGGGCTCTTTTACAAAGGAGCATAGGTGGGGGTCACGTGATGCTTTAAGGCAAGGCAGACGTGGTTTCCGCGTTCTCCCAGGCCCCGACTCGATCTTTCAGGAATAAACCCTGCAAACTACAAGCAAACACTGCCATAACTTTGGAATTGCAAGGGGAGATTATATGGAAACATTTTTGAACTCCCCGAACCAACCAATGGCGCCCAAAAGCTCTAAGAAGGAAAAATAGAAGCCGAAAGCGGCGGGCGGCGCTGAGGCCAGTCCGCCGCCAAAAGACGCCACGGCTTTCTCGGCGGAGCAGCTGCGGCAACTGGCGGAGGTAGTTGGAGCGGTGGTTGAACCTAAATGGGACAAAGTATTAGAACGCCTCGCGACGATGGAGGCGCTCATCACGGATACAACGAGGAGGACGGGAGAGCTCGAGCAGCGGGTATCAGCAGTGGAGGAGTCTCTAATCCCCAACGTGCAACAGTTTAAAGCGATCGAAAAAAAAATGGAGTCTGTAACTGAGAAACTGGATGAATTAGAGAACAGGTCTCGTCGAGCCAATTTAAGAATTGTGGGCCTGCCGGAATCGGTGGGTGCGTCGGTGCTACCCTCAATGCTGGAAAAATGGCTGGCTAAAGAATTCGCTTTATCTGACCACGCGGGGCCCTTATGTTTAGAGAGGGCCCACCGCGTGGGCAAACAGCAAGATGGCCGACGCAACCCAAGAACAGTAATCCTGAAAGTACATAATTATGTACATAAAGAGGAAATTCTAAGGGGATTTCGGATGAAACGGAATGAAACCAAATTTGATGGTAATCAAATACTTATCTTCCAAGACTATTCTGCAGCTCTGCAAGAGAAGAGGAAGCTGTTTACACCATTCTGCAAAAAGCTGCATGAAATGAGCACCCAGTTTATGTTGGCTTACCCTGCAGTGCTAAAAGTCAGAGACAATGGTCAGTGGAGAACCCTTGGAACTCCTGAGGAGGCACAGAAGTATGTACAGCAACTGGAGCTGAAAGACCGGGACGCTGCAGGCAGTGGCTGAACTTCATATAGTCAGAAGTACTGGGCTACTCTGATCAGGACTAGAACACTAAGTTGCAGGGTTGGTATATTGTTTAAATTGTATTAGGAGTTGGGTGCAGGGAGACAAGGAAAACCCCTGGGACCCATTCTATGGGTAATACATGTGTGGGTTCAAAAGGAAGGGAGGAAGGGGTGGAGGGGAGGGGGTTGGAGAGTGATGGAAGGAATAAGGGTGGGGGGGAGGTGGGAGGAGAGAGAGGGAAGGGGATTAGGTTAGTGGGGAGGGAGGGGAGAGAGGGGGAGAGGGCTACACAGATGTGCACTAGTGCTGTGGGAGTGAGTAAAGGTATGAGAAGGGGGATATCATTGGTGAATTATATGGTTGAACTGAGAACTCCTGCTCTGTATGGAAGTTGGATCCCTTGGGGGGAGGGGCCGGCCCCCGGGGATGTTCAGAGTAGTAAATCTGTCATCCTAACTATTGAAATTCTGGCGACTGGCTGATTGTTCTCAGATAAAGCGAATGCTACATACCTGTAGAAGGTATTCTCCGAGGACAGCAGGCTGATTGTTCTCACTGATGGGTGACGTCCACGGCAGCCCCTCCAATCGGAATCTTCACTAGCAAAGTCCTTTGCTAGCCCTCGCGCGCCCGCGCGCACCGCGCATGAGCGGCCGTCTTCCCGCCCGAAACCGGCTCGAGCCGGCCAGTCTCATATGTAGCAAGACAAAGACAAGGGAAGACACAACTCCAAGGGGAGGCGGGCGGGTTTGTGAGAACAATCAGCCTGCTGTCCTCGGAGAATACCTTCTACAGGTATGTAGCATTCGCTTTCTCCGAGGACAAGCAGGCTGCTTGTTCTCACTGATGGGGTATCCCTAGCCCCCAGGCTCACTCAAAACAACAACCATGGTCAATTGGGTCCTCGCACGGCGAGGACATAACTGAGATTGACCTAAAAATTTACCAACTAACTGAGAGTGGCAGCCTGGAACAGAACAAACAGGGCCCTCGGGGGTGGAGTTGGATCCTAAAGCCCAAACAGGTTCTGAAGAACTGACTGCCCGAACCGACTGCCGCGTCGGGTATCCTGCTAGCAGGCAGTAATGAGATGTGAATGTGTGGACAGATGACCACGTGGCAGCTTTGCAAATTTCTTCAATGGAGGCTGACTTCAAGTGGGCTACCGACGCAGCCATGGCTCTAACATTATGAGCCGTGACATGACCCTCAAGAGCCAGCCCCCGCCTGGGCGTAAGTGAAGGAAATGCATCTGCTAGCCAATTGGATATGGTGCTTTCCCCACAGCCACTCCCCTCCTATTGGGATCAAAAGACTAAACAATTGGGTGGACTGTCTGTTGGGCTGTGTCCGCTCCAGATAGAAGGCCAATGCTCTCTTGCAGTCCAATGTGTGCAGCTGACGTTCAGCAGGGCAGGAATGAGGATGGGGAAAGAATGTTGGCAAGACAATTGACTGGTTCGATGGAACTCCGACACGACCTTGGCAAGAACTTAGGGTGAGTGCGGAGGACTACTCTGTTATGATGAAAATTTGGTGTAAGGGGCCTGGGCTACCATGGGCCTGAAGCTCACTGACTCTACGAGCTGAAGTAACTGCCACCAAGAAAATGACCTTCCAGGTCAAGTACTTCAGATGGCAGGAGTTCAGTGGCTCAAAGAGGAGGTTCATCAGCTGGGTGAGAACGACATTGAGATCCCATGACACTGTAGGAGGCTTGACAGGGGGCTTTGACAAAAGCAAACCTCTCATGAAGCGAACAACTAAAGGCTGTCCCGAGATCGGCTTACCTTCCACATGGTAATGGTATGCACTGATTGCACTAAGGTGAACCCTTACAGAGTTGGTCTTGAGGCCAGACTCAGACAAGTGCAGAAGGTATTCAAGCAGGGTCTGTGTAGGACAAGAGCGAGGATCTAGGGCCTTGCTGTCACACCAGACGGCAAACCTCCTCCATAGAAAGAAGTAACTCCTCTTGGTGGAATCTTCCTGGAAGCAAGCAAGATGCGGGAGACACCCTCTGACAGACCCAAAGAGGCAAAGTCTACGCTCTCAACATCCAGGCCGTGAGAGCCAGGGACCGGAGGCTGGGATGCAGAAGAGCCCCTTCGTTCCTGCGTGATGAGGGTCGGAAAAACACTCCAATCTCACGGTTCTTCGGAGGATAACTCCCAGAAGAAGAGGGAACCAGAATCTGACGCTGCCAAAAGGGAGCAATCAGAATCATGGGTGTCGCATCGGTCTTGCTTGAGTTTCAACAAAGTCTTCCCCACCAGAGGAATGGGAGGATAAGCATACAGCAGGCCCTCCCCCCAATGCAGGAGGAGGCATCCGATGTCATCTGCCATGGGCCTGAAGCCTGGAACAGAACTGAGGGACTTTGTGGTTTGCTCGAGATGCAAGAGATCCACCAAGGGGGTGCCCCACGCTTGGAAGATCTGGCGCACCACTCGGGAATTGAGCGACCACTCGGGAGTTGCATAATCCTGCTCAACTGTCGGCCAGACTGTTGTTTACGCCTGCCAGATATGTGGCTTAGAGCACCATGCCGTGACGGCTAGCCCAGAGCCACATGCTGACGGCTTCCTGACACAGGGGGCGATATCCGGTGCCCCCTGCTTGTTGACGTAGTACATGGCAACCTGGTTGTCTGTCTGAATTTGGATAATTTGGTGGGACAGCCGATCTCTGAAAGCCTTCAGAGCGTTCCAGATCGCTCGCAACTCCAGGAGATTGATCTGTAGATCGCGTTCCTGGAGGGACCAGCTTCCTTGGGTGTGAAGCCCATCGACATGAGCTCCCATCCCAGGAGAGACGCATCCGTGGTCAGCACTTTTTGAGGCTGAGGAATTTGGAAAGGACGTCCCAGAGTCAAATTGGACCAAATCGTTCCACCAATACAGGATTCGAGAAAACTCGTGGACAGGTGGATCACGTCTTCTAGATCCCCAGCAGCCGAAACCACTGGGAAGCTAGGGGTCCATTGAGCAGATCTCATGTGAAGGCGGGCCATGGGAGTCACTGAACTGTGGAGGCCATGTGGCCCAGCAATCTCAACATCTGCCGAGCTGTGATCTGCTGGGACGCTCGCACCCACAGACGAGGGACAACAAGTTGTTGGCTCTCGCCTCTGGGAGATAGGCACGAGCCGTCCGAGAATCCAGCAGAGCTCCTATGAATCGAGTCTCTGCGCTGGGAGAAGATGGGACTTTGGGTAATTTATCACAAACCCCAGTAGCTCCAGGAGGCGAATAGTCATCTGCATGGACTGCAGGGCTCCTGCCTCGGAGGTGTTTCTTCACCAGCCAATTGTCGAGATATGGGAACACGTGCACCCCCAGCCTGCGAAGTGCTGCTGCTACTACAGCCAAGCACTTTGTGATCACCCTGGGCGCAGAGGCGAGCCCAAAGGGTAGCACACAGTACTGGAAGTGACGTGTGCCCAGCTGAAAATCGCAGATACTGTCTGTGAGCTGGCAGTATCGGGATGTGTGTGTAGGACATCCTTCAAGTCCAGAGAGCATAGCCAATCGTTTTCCTGAATCATGGAAGTAGGGTGCCCAGGGAAAGCATCCTGAACGTTTCTTTGACCAGATATTTGTTCAGGGCCCCTTAGGTCTAGGATGGGGACACATCCCCCCTGTTTTCTTTTCCACAAGGAAGTACCTGGAATAGAATCCCAGCCCTTCTTGCCCGGATGGCACGGGCTCGACCGCATTGGCGCTGAGAAGGGGCGGAGAGTTCCTCTGCAAGAACCTGCTTATGCTGGAAGCTGTAAGACTGAGCTCCCGGTGGACAATTTGGAGGTTTTGAGGCCAAATTGAGGGTGTATCCTTGCCGGACTATTTGAGAGAACCCACTGATCGGAGGGTTATGAAGGCCACCTTTGGTGAAAAGCTTTCAACCTCCCTCCGACTGGCAGGTCGCCCGGCACGGACACTTGGATGTCGGCTATGCTCTGCTGGAGCCAGTCAAAAGCTCGCCCCTTGCTTTTGCTGGGGAGCCGAGGGGCCTTGCTGAGTCGCACGCTGCGACGAGAGCGAGCGCGCTGGGGCTTAGCCTGGGCCGCAGGCCTGTCGAGAAGGGGATTGTACCTACGCTTGCCAGAAGAAGTAGGGAACAGTCTTCCCTCCCCCGAAAAATCGTCTACCTGTAGAGGTAGAAGCTGAAGGCTGCCGGCGGGAGAGCTTGTCGAATGCGGGTGTCCCGCTGGTGGAGCTGCTCTACCACCTGTTCGACTTTCTCTCCAAAAATGTTATCCCGCACGGCAAGGCGAGTCCGCAATCCGCTGCTGATTCTATTCTCCAGGTCGGAGGCACGCAGCCATGAGAGCCTGCGCATCACCACACCTTGAGCAGCGGCCCTGACGCAACATCAAAGGTGTCATACACCCCTCTGGCCAGGAATTTTCTGCACGCCTTCAGCTGCCTGACCACCTCCTGAAAAGGCTTGGCTTGCTCAGGGGGGAGAGCATCAACCAAGCCCGCCAACTGCCAGCACATTGTTCCGCATGTGTATGCTCGTGTAGAGCTGGTAAGACTGGATTTTGGCCACGAGCATAGAAGAATGGTAGGCCTTCCTCCCAATGGAGTCTAAGGTTCTAGAGTCCTTGCCCAGGGGGCGCCGAAGCATGCTCCCTAGAACTCTTAGCCTTCTTTAGGGCCAGATCCCAACTCCAGAATCATGAGGCAACTGGGTGCGCATCAGATCTGGGTCCCCATGGATCCGGTACTGGGACTCGATCTTCTTGGGGATGTGGGGATTAGTTAAAGGTTTTGTCCAGTTCGCAAGCAATGTCTTTTTTAGGACATGGTGCAAGGGAACAGTGGACGCTTCCTTAGGTGGAGAAGGATAGTCCAGGAGCTCAAACATTTCAGCCCTGGGCTCGTCCTCCACAACCACCGGGAAGGGGATGGCCGTAGACATCTCCCGGGCAAAGGAAGCGAAAGACAGACTCTCAGGAGGAGAAAGCTGTCTTTCAGGAGAGGGAGTGGGATCGAAGGAAGACCTCAGACTCCTCGTCAGAGAAATATCTGGGTCTTCTTCCTCTTCCCACGAGGCTTCACCCTCGGTGTCAGACACAAGTTCACGGACCTGTGTCTGCAACCGTGCCCGACTCGACTCCGTGAGCCACGTCCACGATGGGGGCGTCGAGAGGTAGACTCCCTCGCCCGCATCGGCGAAGCTCCCTCCAACGACGTAGTCCGGGGAGCCTTCCTGGGAGGCGACGGCAGCCGGCACCGCACGCGCACCGACGCCGGAGACCTCACCTCGGGCGATGGGCCACCAGCGCCACGCTCGACGGTACCGGTGGCGCAAGCACCGCCGGTACCGGAGGGGTAGGGTGCAACAGCTCCCCCAGGATCTCTGGGAGAACGGCCCGGAGGCTCTCGTTCAGAGCGGCTGCAGAGAAAGGCATGGAAGTCGATGCAGGCGTCAACGTCAGAACCTGTTCCGGGCGTGGAGGCTGTTCCGGGCTTTCCAGAGTGGAGCGCATCGACACCTTCTGAACAGAGGGTGAGCGGTCCTCTCGGTGCCGATGCCTGCTGGGTGCCGACTCCCTCGGCGACCCATAGCTCTCGTACCGACATGGGAAGGGGACCGGTGACGATGCTTCTTCGACTTCTTGGAACGAAGCATGTCACCGTAGCTTCCCGGTACCGACGAGGAGGAAGTAGAATCCAGCCGTCGCTTCCTCGGGGCCGAGGGCCGAAGGAGGTCGGTCTCGGGGGGGCTGTACCGCAGGAGCCCTCAGGGTAGGGGGAGACCCACCCGAAGGCTCACCGCCACCAGCAGGGGAATGGACAGCCCTCACCTGCACTCCAGAAAACGATGCACCACCGTCCGACGACATCAGCAGACGAGATCCCGGTACCCACCGACGGTCGATGCAGCTATCCGATGTCTCGGCGCCGATGCAGAGGTCGATGCCTCGATGCACTCGATGCACTGGCGCCGAGGATGAAGCTCTGGACGCTGAAGACGCCGATGCACACGATACCCCCGGTGCCGATGCCGACGAAGAGCCCGAGAACAAACGTCCACTGGGCCAATCTCGCTACCTGAGTCCGCCTTTGCAAAAGGGAACACAGACTACAGCCTGAGGGCGGTGCTCGGGCCCCCAGACACTGAAGACACGACGCGTGCCTGTCAGTGAGCGAGATTACCCGGGCGCACTGGGGTGCACTTCTTGAAGCCGCTGGAAGGCTTCGATGTCATGGGCGGAAAAATCACGCCGGCGAAATCAAAATCCGAATGACGAAAGTGAGCACCAAAACTTTGAGGGAGAAAAATCTCGACCGAGGCCGAAAAGAGGCCTACCCCGACGACGAAAGAAAACTTACCGGGGCAAAGTCTGAAAATACGGGAAGGGGCAAAGCGAAACCCGAGGGGGGCTTCCGGAGGCACTTCCCGAACAAATTTTTAAAGATTTTCCGAAGAAAAAAACACGTCGAAGAGAAAAAGGACGCGCGAGGTCGACTTTCCGGGGCTCGACACGGCGAAAACACAACCGTACCGAGTGCGGACGAAAGAAGACTGGCCGGCTCGAGCCGGTTTCGGGCGGGAAGACGGCCGCGCGGGCGCGCGAGGGGCTAGCAAAGGACTTTGCTAGTGAAGATTCCGATTGGAGGGGCTGCCGTGGACGTCACCCATCAGTGAGAACAAGCAGCCTGCTTGTCCTCGGAGAAAAATATTCTCCTGGAATGTCTCTGGAATTACATCCCCGGTGAAACGGTACAAAATATTGACACAGTTGAGGCGCAGGGGTGCCACTATCGCATGTCTCCAAGAGACTAAGCTTACGGACATTGAACACAAAAAACTAAAGCAACAGTGGGTAGGGGAGTGTTTTTATTCCTCTTCAGGGGTAAGAAAAGTGGGGTGGCCATTTTAATTAAAAAGGGTCTCCCATGTCAGTTCAAATTAATCCACAAGGACGCTGAGGGCCGTATAGTGTTAGTGCAGATGAACCACCAGGGCCAGCAATACTATCTGTGCACGGTTTATGGCCCCAATGAATATAAGCCCAAGTTTTCTTCCAAACTCTTACTGCCCTGGGCCTTCAATATGCAGACGCTCCATGGATCTGGGCGGGGGATTTCAACCAAGTACTGAACCCTGCCCTGGATAGATCCTCCCCTAGGGCTTTCCGGGGACCGGGGGGAGGGAAGGACATGGGGACACTTTGCCACCAACTTCATTTGGTGGACCCTTGGCGGGTACATAACCCCACCACTAGAGATTATACCCACCAATCCAAAGTCCACCAAACCTGGTCGAGAATTGATTACATACTGATCTCCCAGTCTTGGTTCTTTAGGGTTCGGAGGGCTGAGATAGGCCCATTAGCTGTCTCTGATCATGCAATGATCTGGCTGGTTTTGGATCTGGCTGTGGGGTGTAACAGGGGCACGACCATGGAGATTTCCGTCCTTTTTACACCAAGATAAACAGTTCATAGAACACTTACAGACAAAATGGCAATTTTATGTTGACACTAACGCTGACTCATGTGATTCCTCAATCACATTTTGGGAGGCCTCTAAAGCTGTTATAAGAGGAGAGGTGATTGCTTTTCAAAGTGCTAGGGCCAAGAGAATGGCGGCAGGGGTGCTGCGCCTGGAAGGGGAGTATAAATTAGCAAAGAAAAAATTTATTGTTGATCCTTCCAGGATCCACAAAGACAAGATGGATGCCTCCCTGGTGGCGCTTAACTCTCTTCTTCACGAACAAGCGCAGAGACATTTATCGGCGGGTCGCCTTAGGTTTCAGTGCTTTGGAAACAAACCAGGTAGACTCTTGGCGAGGGTGGCACGGTCGAACATTCCGCGCCAGTTTATCCCCAAGATTATCAACCAGCGGGGGTCACAAGCTTCTACTCCACAAGCTATCTTAGATGGGTTCCGAGATTTTTTTGAGGATATGTATGCCACAGGGAATTGTGAACGTGGGCCTTTGTTGAGGGACTATTTAGACGATGCAGGGATGCCCAAGTTGAGGGTAGAGGCCCAACAGGCTCTGTCTAAACCACTTCAGGGGATAGAAGTGCAAAAAGTCATCAAGAAACTAAAGCTAGGGTCTGCCCCAGGGGTGGATGGTTTCTCAAATGAATACTATAAAATCATGGCATCCCAGCTATATGGTCCCCTAATAGATTATTATGATGAAGTGATAGACCGGGGCTCATTCTCTAAGGGAGAAAATGAAGCACTTATTACTCTGATTCCTAAACCTGGCAAGCCATTGGACCAGATGGAGTCCTATAGACCTATATCTCTCCTCAATGTGGATATAAAAATCTTGGCTAGGATATTGGCAGACAGGTTGGCAGTCCATATTCCATCTCTGGTAGGGGAACACCAAGTGGGCTTTGTACGAGGCCGTCACGCAGTTACCCATGTGCGGAAAGTATTGTTGGCAACGGCCTACGGACAGGCTACAGGGGACCCGCTACTATTAGTGAGCCTTGATGCAGCCAAGGCCTTCGATAAAGTCAATTGGGACTACTTGTTCCAAACCCTTGAATATATTGGGGTGGGAGGGAGGCTTTTGGCTGCCATAAAGACGCTTTACCGGGACACCACGGCAAGGGTACTGGTTAATGGACTTCGTTCGGACGCTTTTAAAGTGGCAAGGGGTACCAGACAGGGGTGTCCCCTGTCCCCATTATTGTTCTTATTGTATTTAGAACCCCTCTTGCGCACCATACTAAAAGATCCCAATATAAAAGGAGTAACATGTCGTGGGAAAGAAACAAGGGTACTTGCATTCGCGGATGATCTTTTTCTGACCCTCACCCAACCTACCATCTCGGTCCCCCACCTAATAGAGGTTATAGAGGAGTTTGGTTTTTTTTCTGGCCTTTCTCTAAATTTACATAAGTCAGTAGCTCTCCCGGTTCAATCTGCGGTGAGGGAGGAGTGGGTGGGGGACTTTCCGTTCCAATGGGCAGAGGGGGTGGTCAGATATTTAGGTGTGCTAATTCCATCTGATCTTTCCCGGTTAGCTGAGATAAACCTCGGTCCACTGAAAGACAAGCTAGTAACAACACTGCGGGGGTGGAGGGGGTTACCTCTCTCACTACAAGGACGAATAGCTCTATATAACATGACCCTGTTCCCCAAGTGGACATATATTTTACAAATGCTCCCGCTCATTCTGAGTTGTAAAGAGGACACATGGCTTCAGAGACAGCTTAATGGGTTCTTATGGCAAGGAAAGAGAGCACGTATTGGGATCAAGACATTGATGCGGCCGAAAGGGAAAGGGGGACTAGGACTTTTGGACCTGAAATTATTTTCGATAGCCAGTTGTTTGCGCCATTTGTCGGACTGGTTCCGATCCACTGAACATTTTTCATGTACTGGGATTGAGACTGCTCTGACAGAACCGCTGCATTTTGCATACTGGTTACAGGCGCCAACAAATCAGTTACCTCCTCTGGGTCCTTACAAATATATTTTGAATCCGTTGAGGAAAACATGGCACTGGATAAGCAAAACCTATAAGTGGGACAGATCGGTGTCGCCCCTGTTGCCTATTCGGGGTAACCTGGCATTCCCGGAGGGAGGGTCCTCGGCCCTATTTAAAAAATGGTCAGCGCGGGGGATCCGGTTCCTATTTCAGGTAGTAACAGAGCAGGGGTTAATGAAACGTTTCAGGCCTTATGTGAGGAATTTGTCTGGAAGGGGGTGATACATTTGCATATCTACAGCTAAGTCATTATGTCCGTTTATTGCCAGCCGGTTCCCTGGCCAAGGGTGTGTGGGAATTGCAGGACGATTTGTTGGGGCTGGAGGCGCAGCAGAGAACCCCACTGAAATACTACCATAGCTGCTTGCGAGACTCTTTAACACCATTGGACACTACTCTCATATGCGATAGATGGTCCCAAGAGCTTCGCTGGTGTTTGACACCACAACAACTGGAGATGCATGTGGGTAAGAGGAACCCGAATTATAGCTACGTCTTGCAAGGTTCCGCGTTAGGAGTTACGGATCAAGAAAGGGATCTGGGTGTCGTCGTCGATGATACGCTGAAACCTTCTGCTCAGTGTGCTGCTGCGGCTAGGAAAGCGAATAGAATGTTGGGTGTTATTAGGAAGGGTATGGAGTCCAGGTGTGCGGATGTTATAATGCCGTTGTATCGCTCCATGGTGCGACCGCACCTGGAGTATTGTGTTCAGTACTGGTCTCCGTATCTCAAAAAAGATATAGTAGAATTGGAAAAGGTACAGCGAAGGGCGACGAAAATGATTAGTGGGGATGGGACGACTTTCCTATGAAGAGAGGCTGAGAAGGCTAGGGCTTTTCAGCTTGGAGAAGAGACGGCTGAGGGGAGATATGATAGAAGTGTATAAAATAATGAGTGAATGGATCGGGTGGATGTGAAGCGGCTGTTCACGCTATCCAAAATACTAGGACTAGAGGGCATGAGTTGAAGCTACAGTGTGGTAAATTTAAAACTAATCGGAGAAAATTTTTCTTCACCCAACGTGTAATTAGACTCTGGAATTCATTGCCGGCGAGAACGTGGTACGGGCGGTTAGCTTGACGGAGTTTAAAAAGGGGTTAGATAGATTCCTAAAGGACAAGTCCATAGACCGCTATTAAATGGACTGGAAAAATTCCTCATTTTTAGGTATAACTTGTCTGAATGTTTTTACGTTTGGGGAGCGTGCCAGGTGCCCTTGACCTGGATTGGCCACTGTCGGTGACAGGATGCTGGGCTAGATGGACCTTTGGTCTTTCCCAGTATGGCACTACTTATGTACTTATGTACTTATGATTTGTTTGAAATCGTCTCAGAGAGTGACTGAGAATGCAGCATGGACAGAGTTGAACTACAAATTCTTGCTGCGCCTCCATTTTTCGCCCCACAGAGCTTTCAGAGCAACTTTGCGAGAGTCAGATGATTGCCCTAAATGTAGGGGCCCGGGAGCATCTCTGGGACACATGGTTTGGTCATGTCCATTGGTGCGGTCATTTTGGTTGGCAATGGGCAGACAGGTGTCGGGCATGTGGAGGGTACGGTGGGAGGCCTACTCCGGGCCAACTATTTGATGTCTTTCTGGTGCAGGGACCGCTACCAGAGGGACTGAGGGCTTTTTTAAGGAGAGCTGTGTTGATGGGGAAAAGAACAATTTTGCAGCAATGGACCACACGAGAGGCCCCCTGCACATCGCATTGGCATAGTGCCATGATGCAGTGCTGCTCAGTGGAGAAACAGAGGATCCGTGACCTGGCCTCTGCAAGGGGAGACCATTTTTGCAAGGTTTGGTCACCGTTCTGGGACTCACTTACTTCCACAGCAAAAAGCAGGATTTTGAATTGTTAGGGGAGGGTGGGGGAGGGGTATCAGTTGGAGAGTTTGTTTGGAAGCAAAGAGGGAGGGGAGGGGGGGGAGAAAAACGAAAATTATAGGTTCAGCATTTGTTTGAGCAGATTTGATACTCTTTTTTGCTAGTTAACAATTTCTTTGTGAAATGTTTTTCAATTTTGTGGTCATAATATTTTGTATCGTATGAAGTTGTGCTAATAAACAATATTCATAAAAAAAAAACAAAAAAAAAACAAAGGAGCATAGGCACCTACGCGCGTCCAACATGCATCAAATTGCCATTACTGCCCAGCTACTGCATGCCCTGGGTAGTAATTCCATTTTTGGTGTATGCCCAAAACACATGGTAGAAAATATTTTCTACTTTCTATCACGGGGCCCTTACCCGGCAGTAATCGGTAGTTGGTGTGAGCTGCATGCTTACCGCCCGGTTAGCATGTGAGAGCTTACCACTAAGTCAATGGGTGGTGTTAAGGTCTCAGGCTGAAAATGGATGCGCGCTGGTTTTCATTTTGCCACATGTCCATTTTCCGGTACATAAAAAAAAATCCCCTTTTCTCCAGGCACACTCAGGAAATGGACCAGCTTGCTTCCAAAACGCGTGCATACACCAACACAGGCCACTTTTGGGCATGCCTTAGTAAAAGGGCTCCCAAATTTGTCAGCCTTCCTAATTTCTATTAGAGTTTCACTATCTCTTCATCCTGTCCAGGTGGATGGTAGTATAGCCCCACCACTATACTTCTCCTCATCACGCATGGCATGTCTATTCATTAAAGATTCCATATTTCATTTTGTTTCCTGCAGATCTTTTAACCTGTTTCAATCTATGTCATCTTTAGTATATAGCAATATCCCTCTATCAGTTTGATTCATCTAACATTGTGCCTTCTGTTACTGATATCTTTCCCGGCTGTTGTTTCCACCTGCCGTGAGTTCCATCAGCGCTATATTGTGCATGGTCATGGGAGCTTGCTCTACCCTTTGTTGACATCACGTGATGCCATTTAAATCCGGCTCCCAGCAGCAAGGTATTAAGGCATGCTTCTTTGTGCAGCAACTGAGCCATGACTGAGTAACACTGTTAGCTTGGTAGTTTTCTTGTTAAGTTTTTGTGTTTTATTTTAACCAGTGGGGTTGTTGTTGTTGTTATTATGATGTGTTTATCTAAACTGGATAAATGGAACGCTATCCCTGTTGTAATATCTTCTAGGGTTGATGATGTCAGGAGGGATTTTAGAAAACATAGGCCTCAAGTTTTGGTGCCTTTTTTGTTCAGAATTGCAGTCTTTCATTTCAGATTACTGGTATGTTGATAAATGCTAGGGCTGTGAATAAAAAGAAGTGTGATGATATATACGATTGTTCATAAAAAGGTTAGATTTTTTTATGTTTAACTTAAACATGGTTGGTTGCGGGAGACAGTGTATCCCCTGGTTTGCTTTGTCCAACTGATTTTGCATGTATTAACAAACCACAAAGTTTTAGAAGGGGTGGTAGGCTTCCTTTTATTTAACATTCATATTTGAAGTTCAATTAGGTCTCAGCTAGATATATTGATTCTCTTGAATGTTTGTTAGTTGAATCAGATGAACTATCAGTGTTATGGATTCTTATAGTTTACTGTCCCCCAAATACTCAGAGTATATTTATTTGCTTATAGATTTTATTTCTGAGTTAGCTTTGAATTATGACAAATTTTTAGTGTTAGGAGATTTTAATGTGCCATTTGGATCGGTGAAAAACAATATGCATGTGCTGTTTTTAGATACTATGGAAAATCTTGGATTTAGCCAACGATGCATTCATCTACTCATCAATGTGGAAATATTTCAGATCTGGTTTATGTTTCACAAAAAACTGAATACTAATTGGGGGTTCTTTGTCATCGGGCCCAGTATCAGGGTCTCATCATTTTATTCTTTCATATTCTTTTTTGTTGGAAGGGTTGGTTCCTAATTGTACCAAAAAGCAAGAGCAGGTGGTGCAAACAAAAAGACTGAAGCCTTGTCTTTCAGTTGCTGATTTAAAAACTATAGCAGCTTCTTTTATGTCTAATAATCTGGATTTCACTCTTACTGAAGGAGTTGATAAATGGTTTAGGGCCCTGTTTAAAAAAAGAGCACTAGCATTTTTAGCACACACTAAAAATTAGCACTCTAACTGTATAGTTTAGCGCACGCTAATTTTTAGCGTGTGCTAAAAACGCTTCGGTGCCTTTGTAAAGAGGGCCCTTAATGTTTTACAGTTAGAGTTAGTGGCAGACAATTTATTCGAAGTAATACAGATGCCTGGTTCTTCAGAATCCAGAAACAAATGGTGTTATCCAGGATTATTCTTTTTAAGGCAACAGTTACATCAGGCGGAGAAAGAACCCCTCTCAGGAACTTCTAGATAAATGTAATTTTCAAGGTCTACATTCTTCAGCTAAAACTTTGGAGTTACTTCCTTTCAGTGTTTTCTCTCAGTGTGAGGTTTTATTAACATTAATTTCATACTTGGTAAATCTTTTTCTGCAAACTAGTACAGTTCCTGACAAACTATAGCAGCTGTGGTTACTATTTTTTTAAAAAGGGAAGACAGATGAGGGCTACTCCAGTTTTCATCCAATTTCTAATTTGTCTCTTCTTATCAACAGTGCTTAAAAAGGCAGTTTTGGATCAGCTTAGTGATTTTTTGAAAAACGGCAATTTTCAAATAAGTGTCAATTAGGGTATAGGACGCATCACAGTACTGAGGGGTGCTAGCGTTTTTAGCATGCGCTAAAAATTAGCATGCAATAAACACTACAGACACCCATAGGAATATACGGGTGTCTCTAGAGTTTAGTGTGTGCTAAAAATGCTAGAACCCTTTTTAAAAGAACTCCTGAGTCTCTTTTGGTGTCTATTGTTGATGAAAGTGAAGGGTGATCTGGGATTTGATACATTATGGATCCAACTGGATCCCAGTGCAGCGTCTGATTCTGTTTCTCATTCTAAGCTGCTTGTTACTTTCATGAAACTTGCTTGGTTGGTTTGAATCTTATTTCTCCAATCAGTCACAGAATGTTGGAATTCTGAGTTATCTGCAGCGAGGTGTAGCACAGGATCCATTATTATTGCCTATGTTTTTCAACTTATACTTTATTCCTTTGGCTGAATTGTGTGAGAATTGGGGGTTTAAGTTTCATTTTTTTTGCAGATGACATTCAAATCATTGTTTTTATAAAAGAGGATCAAGTGCAGGTTGTGTCTGACTTTAATTGCAAACTTGTTCTTTTGGAAAAATGGTTAATGGAACATGATTT
This sequence comes from Microcaecilia unicolor, assembly GCF_901765095.1. Lineage (NCBI taxonomy): Eukaryota > Metazoa > Chordata > Amphibia > Gymnophiona > Siphonopidae > Microcaecilia > Microcaecilia unicolor. The sequence goes on from NC_044035.1 coordinate 177,127,754, forward strand.
GACTTTGAAAGTAGATAACTCTGCCACTATGTGGCTTTCTTGAAAAGGCAAGCCTTTGACTGTTCTTCCTTCAATTGGTGGTTGTCTCATTCCTTTTAAGGCTGTTATACTGACTTTGGGTTTTTACTGTGAGGATGCCTTGAAATTTGATAAACAAATTAATCAGATTTTCAAGGCTTGTTATTTTCAACTGAGGCAAATTCAACAGCTTAAGCCTCTTCTAGCTCGGTCTAATCTGATTAAGTTGATTCACGCATTTATCAGGAGTAGACTTATTACTGTAATTCTCTGACCTTAACCACCCAGAAGGGGCTTCAGTTTGTACAAAACACTGCTGCACGCTTAGTAGTCAATGGGAAGAGAACTGATCGCATAACACTGATTTTAAAGGAATTGCATTGATTACCTGTTTCTGCTACACTTCCTTTCAAAACTTTGTGTTTGGTCTTTAAGGATCTTTTCTTGCATTCTCCAGAATCTCTTTCAGAATCGGCATTTTTTTCTCTTCATTCTTCACAGCAAAGCTCATTGCAACTTCCTTCACTTCGTGATTAAGCTAACTTCTACTAGAAAGAGAGCCTTTACGGGTCCTTTTACCCAGCTGTGGGAAAAAGGGCCCTGTGCTAACGGTGGGAGCCGTTTTTCCTGTGCACCAGGGCCCTTTTTACCGCAGCAGGTAAAAAGCTCCCAGACAAGCATGGCGATGCAGTAAGGGAATTCCTATCATGTGGCTGGGAGCCCTTGGCACCATCCATTGAGGTGGCAATAAGGGCTCTCACGGTAACCGGGCAGCTTGCTGTGATGCCCGATTACTGCTGAGTTACCGCTACACAAGCCATTTCCAGGAGTTTTCTTTTTCTCCTGGAAATGGTGCGTCCTCGGGGCAGAACTACTGCTGGTGGCTGCGTTGGGCCAGCGGTAGTCCCGATTTTGACTTCAGTAACTTTCCCAATGCTTTGTAAAAGACACCCTTAGTTATTTTGGACCTTTGTTATGGAACTCACTTCCTGCTAATGTTAGCAGTGTGACCAGCTATTTAGGGTTTTGCAAAGTACTGAAAACTTGGCTTTTTTGAAACTAACTTTAAGTGTTTGATTGTAAGATCTAGTTATTTGGGACTTTTGTTATGGAACTTACCTTCTGCTAATGTTAGTAGTATGTATGATCAGTTATCTATGATTTGTGTAATATTTAAAATTTTGGTAACTGAAACTAAATTGATTAAGTGTTTGACTGTAGTATTTTAGTTTTATTGTTTTCATTTTGTAAGTATATTATTTTTTTCTCTGTAAACCGCTCTAAAACTTATGTACTAAGCAGTATATCAAGTTAATAAATCCAGCCCAATTCAATCCCTGATATTGCAGTGTCCCATTGGTTATCCTTCTTCCACTAGGTCTCTGAGATGCCTATTATGTCTAACTCTAATGTACTGCCACACATTCTAACTCTTATTTTTTAGGACTTCTGACATTCACATGCAGACAAAGTATGTTTTGTTTTTATTTGGATTTACAACCTGCATAGCTATCGGTGGGAGTAATTTGGAATCATTTATCTCTGGGTTGCTTCAGGATATTTCTAACATCTGCATTTTGTCAATATATCTTGTCAGTTTCCCCCAAGATCTAGTTTTAAAATTGCTGTATCTCCTTTTTAAAGATCAACACCAGCACCCAGACACTTGCTCCAGTATCTCATTCATATCTATTTGTGTCACTGCCTGGACCTACTAAGGCAAAGTAGGTCGTATCTAGCCCACTTCCTACATGCATGCTTCTCAGTCAGGAAATCCTTGCCTGGTGGCTGGGGTGTTTCCAGCATCTATCCTACTACTCAGTTCTAAAGCTTCTTGCATGGTAAGATCTGCCACCTGGCCTCACTAGAATCCTTGCTGTTTACCTTTAGTCCAGGGTATCTTGTTGTACTTCCAGCTGGCATCTCCAACCTGCCATTGCTGGGGGATGAGGATTGTGCAGAGGTACTCTGAGTCTCCTCAGAAATGTCCTTTCTTTCAAATCTAATATAGCTGCAGATGGCATGGTGAGTGCTGAGAGAGCCACCAGTATGCATTCTCCAATTCATACATGGGATCACAACATGAAAAACAATGTAGCTGCACTTAAACAAGCTCCTGCAGTAGGTAGCAATGAGAACAGTCAACCCAGTCTATGGTTTCCAAGCTCATTAACAACATTGTCCATGTCTGCCAAAATTTGGAGCAATACAAAAAAAAGGTTAATAACAGAAGGCACTCAGGATCAGTTCTGTTATAATTTCAATAGTTGATCTTCACTTAAAAGATTAAACTGCTGTCTCTGCTCTCATTGAGGGAAACAAAATGTACTCCAAAGCAGACCAACTTTATGTATCTATGCTATGACTTCTTTTCTCCGATCTCACAAGATACCATACTTCAGCTCTTGTTCCCCACTACCAATATCAGCTATCGTCTTCTTCCCCAGTCCCCGTGTCATCCAGGAGTATAAGAGACCCACTCTTAAATACCCAAACACGTCCTCATTGAATTCTTAACACACATTCCTAGAATGGATGGAGATGAAAGAACTCCAACAAACAAGGGCAAATTATATACTTTTGTAGAATATTTAGATATTCTTCCACTTCAATGTTGTCTATGTAAGGTAGCAAACTGGCTTCAGAACCTTGTCCTGAATCCAGATAAAACTGTAGCCTGTTGGATTTCTGGTCCTTCACCATCCCCATCTTTTGTCCCTATTCTCTTTGATAGGCCTGTTGCTACTGTTCTTCCTTTTAAATATATGGGCATGATTCTCAACTCTTCACTCACTTTCTCTCATCAGATTTCTAATGTCCTCAAATCAGGAATTTTTGCTTTCAGAAACTTGAGAGCAATCCAGAATTATCTGGACAGTGATTCATTATGTATTAGTAGTGTATCTCACCCCCTTTTATCAAAGCTAATTTGCATATTTGACAGGTGACTGTGCCCACTTCCGGTCCCAGCAGCCAATCAGAATCAAGGCCACACCCAAGCCTTGCCCACTTCTGGTCAAGCTCTGCCCACTCCCTTTGACATCACCAGATGTGGCATCACAGTCCCCACCCCAAATCTTACTCCTTTTCATAACCTCACCCCTTTTAGTGATCTCACAGAAGTGATATCATAGCCACGACCTTTTTCCAAGATGGTGGAGTGGAGGAGTGGCCTAGTGGTTAGAGCACCGGTCTTGCAATCCAGAGGTGGCCGGTTCAAATCCCACTGCTGCTCCTTGTGATCTTTGGCAAGTCACTTTACCCTCCATTGCCTCAGGTACAAACTTAGATTGTGAGCCCTCTGGGACAGAGAAATACCCAGTGTACCTGAATGTAAATCACCTTGAGCTACTACTGAAAAAGGTGTGAGCAAAATCTAAATAAATAAATATTAAAAATCAATCCTGATACTGACAGGGTCTAACGTATTGAAAAAGTTTTAGAAATAAAAGGAAGGGGTCAGAGTAAAGAAATGTCTAGTGAAATGGAGAGAGTGGCCTAAGAAATTTAATAGTTGGGTGCTGGCCAGCAAGGTACAAGACTCTAAAGGTGTGCATGAGAACCAACATGGACAATGAAGGGTTCTACATTACAGTACCTAGCAATGGCTCTGTGGAAATGTTTCCGCAAAACACCAGTTCTAGTTTTACAGTATATTTAGCAAGACCTCTGGATCTACAAGGTTCTTGGGAAGTGGGTTTGGTGGAAATACAATACTCACACATGTGGGACAATGTTGCAAAAGACAGAAACAGAAAAGATGTACATTTCCCAAAGTTGACACATCTCAGTCCTTAAGTATTACACATTTTTTTCTACCTTTGTTACATAGTAACATAGTAAATGATGGCAGAAAAAGACCTGCATGGTCCATCCAGTCTGCCCAACAAGACAAACTCATATGTGCTACTTTTTGTGTATACCCTACTTTGATTTGTACCTGTCCTCTTCAGGGCACAGACCGTATAAGTCTGTCCAGCACTATCCCCGCCTCCCAACCACCAGCCCGGCCTCCCACCACTGGCTCTGGCACAGACCGTATAAGTCTGCCCGGCACTATCCTCGCCTCCCACCACCGGCTGGGCTCTGCCACCCAATCTCAGCTAAGCTCCTTAGGATCCATTCCTTCTGAACAGGATTCCTTTATGTTTATCCCACGCGTGTTTGAATTCTGTTACCGTTTTCATTTCCACCACCTCCCGCGGGAGGGCATTCCAAGCATCCACTACTCTCTCCGTGAAAAAATACTTCCTGACATTTTTCTTGAGTCTGCCCCCCTTCAATCTCATTTCATGTCCTCTCGTTCTACTGCCTTCGCACCTCCGGAAAAGGTTCGTTTGCGGATTAATACTTTTCAAATATTTGAACGTCTGTATCATATCACCCCTGTTTCTCCTTTCTTCCAGAGTATACATGTTCAGGCCATCAAGTCTCTCCTCATACGTCTTATAACGCAAATCTCTTACCATTCTCATAGCTTTTCTTTGCACCGCTTCAATTCTTTTTACATCCTTCGCAAGGTACGGCCTCCAAAACTGAACACAATACTCTAGGTGGGGCCTCACCTGCGACTTATACAGGGGCATCAACACCTCCTTTCTTCTGCTGGTCACACCTCTCTCTATACAGCCTAACAACCTTCTAGCTACGGCCACCGCCTTGTCACACTGTTTCGTCGCCTTCAGATCCTCAGATACTATCACCCCAAGATCCCTCTCCCCGTCCATACCTATCAGATTCTCCCCGCCTAACACATACATCTCCCGAGGGTTTCTATTCCCTAAGTGCATCACTTTGCATTTCTTCGCATTGAATTTTAATTGCCAAACCTTAGACCATTCTTCTAGCTTCCTCAGATCCTTTTTCATGTTTTCCACTCCCTCCAGGGTGTCCACTCTGTTGCAGATCTTAGTATCATCCGCAAATAGGCAAACTTTACCTTCTAACCCTTCGGCAATGTCACTCACAAATATATTGAACAGAATCGGTCCCAGCACCGATCCCTGAGGCACACCACTACTCACCTTTCCCTCCTCCGAGCGAATTCCATTCACCACCACCCTCTGGCTTCTGTCCGTCAACCAGTTCCTAATCCAGTTCACCACTTCGGGTCCTTCCAGTTTATTTAAGAGCCTCCTGTGGGGAACCGTGTCAAAAGCTTTGCTGAAATCTAAGTAGATTGTTGTCTGGGCATTTTATTTTTTTCCACTTTCATTGTGTCAGTCTTCTCCTAAATTATTTTCCAGGTTTCTGTTTCCATTCATTCTCCTTTTCCTTCTCTATTTCTGTCAGACACTGATCTTTCTTTTTATGTTTTTTATGGTTTTTTTCACTTTTCTCTGCCTTTATATTCACCCATTTAATTTTTCTCCTCATTCTCTTTCTCTCTAGTTCTTAATCGCTTTCTTTTCACCTTTTTACTCACTGACTTTTCCTATCATCCCCTTTCCAGCACTCCCATAGCCCCATCTGCCTCTCTCCTTCCCCAGTTTCCTATCCACTCCCTAGTTCCCATCCTCTGTACTCACCCTCTCAGCTTTCACCCTCCTCTTCCATTGCCTTATATTCCCCACCAGCTCCACCTGTCTCCCCCCCCTCCTTCCCTTGCCTCCAGGCCATTATTCTCTCTCTTACCCTCTACCCTATCTCCTATTGCCTCTCATTCACCATCTTTTTAACACCATTTCCACCCTCACTCAACCCCTTTGGAGACCCATCCTCTTTCTTACCCCTCCACAGTATGTATCCCCATGCCTTTTCAGTGTCTTTCATTCTCTCTCTCCATTCTTCCAGGCATTCACATTATGTTTCAACCTTTCCCAACAGTTCATCCACCTTCTTTTGCCTCATTTCCTACCCTCACTCATTCTCCCAACCCATCAATACACCGTCACTCATACCCATACCAATTACCATGTCCTTACTATCCATTCAAAATTCCCACTCAGTCTCTCTTGTCCATAATTCTCTGTTCTACTCTCCCACTTAATTACCGTGTCCCAGTCATCTTCTGCTCTGCTTCTCTCTCCCTCACCAAATCTCATCCATCTTATACTCTGTCTCCCTTACCTCCCCTCCACCCCCAAGTCTCATCCATCTTCTGCTCTTTCCAGTCCATTTGACATTCCTTCAAGTCTAACATTCATTCCCTCTGTGCTCTTATTGGTCCTGTCCAACCTCTTCTCTCTGTGACCCTGTCCCTATTCTCTCCCCATCTTCATCATCTGTCCACTCAGTGTCCCCATGCTTCCCTCTGTATCCCTATCCCCTCCCCCTACAACATTATCTATGTCCCTGTCCCTCCCCCTGTCCAGTTTCTCTTTCCTTTCTACTCAATCCCCACTCCCAGTCAACATCTCCTCCTCTCTATTCCCTGTCCCCCTCCCTGTGGTCCAACATCTCTCTCTCTCTACCTCTCTTCCTCTGTAGATCCAGTGCCTGTCTCTCCCCCTCTCTCCCTCACCTCCTTATCTGATCTCTCTGTTCCCTCTGCAAGTCCAGCACCTCCCCCCCCAAGTCCAGCATCTCTCTCCTTCCCCATCTCCCCCCCCCCCCCCTCCGCAGTGGTTTGGCATCTCTCTCTCCCTTCCTTCCTCCCCCTTCGGCAGTTTTCTAAACAGGTGGCAATAATGTAACTTCCTGTTTCTGTGAGAGAAGGGGGGGTTTGGAGAGGCAGGAGATGGGGAACAGAAGGGAAGGGAGAGAGTAGCCCAGTACAACCGAAGTAGCATGGCTTGTAGCAGCTTTTAGCGCCCCCCTCCAAGAGGTCAGGGCCCCCATGTCAAGTTTACCATGCTCACCAGGTTGTGCCAACCCTGCCCATACCTTCCATGTGGTACTGTGACAATTCTATCAATGAACCACCACTGCCCCAGCAAACAACTGCCTAAATTCTCAACTGGAAGCCTACAGGTAACTATATGTTTACTATATAGTTCCAAAATCAGACATAAAGGTCAACCACCAAAGTGGAGGAACAAAGAACACTATGAACGTAGAGGGGTAATCAAAGGAGTAGTATAGACAAATGACACTTCCAAGGACACAAGAGAGTCGAAGAATGTCATACACTAATCGACTTGAGTCTATTAGTAGTTGTTCATGAGTATCCTGTGTATGACATTCTTTGACTCCCTCGTGTCCTTGGAAGTGTTATTTGTATACTTCTTTGATTACCCTTACTATATAGTTTGCACATCAGCAAGTCTTGGATTTAACAGATAGAACTCTGTGCCTGTGTGCCAAAAGAAGAGAAAAGCAATGGGATAAATAGAGATGAAAAGGAAACAGCAGAAAGTGAGATATGGGGATAGAGATTTACTAAACAGTGTCTTTTACTACAGTTCAGAGAAAATCAACCAAAATAAAAGATCATACGAACAGAAACAGTCAACTGGAAAATATTTTAATTAGTGTTTAAGCAAATCTCCCCCAGGGATAAATGCAGCTATTCCCACCCCTCTCCTGGCCCCACACATAGCCTAGGAACACAAAGTATTGAATATTGTGGTAGGGTAATGTCTCAACTTATTTGTTTCCATAACTGGCTTAATATTTTCTAAGTTTATATACAGTTTTCTTTAGTTAAACCAGATGGCATTTTTGGATGTGTTAGTTGTTTAGGGAAAAAAAAGTTTTTTTTCCCAGCAGTTTATCCTAAGCTATGGATCAAAACACTTTTTTTTTTGCATTTTGATAGTTTCCACCCTCTGTTCAATTGATTTGGAGTACACCCCAGTGAGAAGTTTTGAGAAATGTATTCAGAGGCAGTACCCTACACACAACTTAGACAGCATATAGTCATGCTTTTTCAACTACACAGATTTTAATTAAAATCTCAATAAATTAGAAGATCACTTAGAGCAGCAGTTCTCAAATCTGTCCTAGGGGACCACAAGCCAGTCAGGTTTTCAGGATAGCCCTAATGAATATGCATGAAAGAGGTTTGCATATAATGGAGGTGACAGGCATGCAAATCTGTCTCAAGAATATTCATTAAAAATATCCTGAAAGGTTCCCTAGGACAGGTTTGAGAACCACTGATTTAAACTGTATGATTTGTAAGAATGCAATCAAACTTTTCTTATAAACTAGCTGAAATTAATAGACTCTTGTTTTGCCAATAAGTCTTGGACAATGACCTTAAAGAAAAAAAATGTCCTCCTCAATTACCCATGTCAAATGTGTTTGGACTGTTAATTTAAGGGCCACACACTGATAGGACATTTTAAATGTGGCCATTGTAAATTTGTGTTATCACTTTGGAGAGTAAATAATTTCTTAATCCTTTGTGTGGACACATGTATCCTTTACATTATTTTACCACCTGTGCTGTTGCCTTTGCTGTACATGCGATAAAGGAGCGTTGTTCATGTCATTCCTGGAGTACCTTCCACCAATCAGGTTTTCAGGGTATGCACAATGTCTGAAAGAGATTTGAATATAATGGAGACAGCTTATGCAAATCAGTTTCTTACATATTCATTGTGGTTATCCTGAAAACCTGACTTCCAGAGAATTCACAAGGAACAACTTGGTGAACACTGTGCTAAAGTGGCCATGTCCAAAATTGCTTGTCGGTAAGACTGCAAAAGCTTTTCATCTCCATATTACAGAGTATCAGCGCTGTTTGAAGAAACAGTACATTGAGGCACCTTTGGTCTCTCATTCTTTAAAATGCCAGCATTCCTTTGACTTGTATGTACATTTTGTTATAGACTGTGTGAGGATTTCCAATCTGGAGCAAGTCTCACTTGAGCCTTTTATTTTTAACACACCCTCATTCATAACATCCATTTTTACATCATACACATCCATTCAGTAGCAAGGAAAATTAGTGGCAAATAAATTATTCAGTGCCATTTGGTGCTATAAATTAGCTTCTTTTAGATGGTCTTTAATCGCCTCTAGCAAAATAAATTCTCTCATACTAATACATAATCCATAGGTACCCTCCTATTCATGAAAAACAAGACATTAACGAAATCTTCAACAAAATCAATCAAAGCCTACACATCATGAACACATGGGCAGATGCATTTCGTCTGAAATTAAACGCAGAAAAAACTCAATGCCTGATACTCACCTCCCAATACAACACAAAGGAATTCACTGCTATAAACACACCAAACCTAAACCTTCAAATCTCAGAAACGCTAAAAATCCTTGGAAGCACTATCGACCGCCACCTAACGCTCGAAACTCACGCTAACAACACAACTAAAAAGATGTTTTACAGCATGTGGAAACTGAAAAGAATAAGACCATACTTCCCAAGATCCGTCTTTCGCAGCCTAGTGCAATCCCTCGTACTCAGCCATCTGGATTACTGCAACTCACTATACGCAGGTTGCAAAGAGCAAACACTGAGGAAACTTCAAACAGCCCAGAATACGGCAGCCAGACTCATCTTTGGAAAGCCAAAATATGAAAGTGCAAAACCATTACGAGAGAAACTGCACTGGCTTCCACTCAAGGAACGCGTCACTTTTAAAGTATGCACATTAGTCCACAAAATCATTCACGGCGAAGCCCCAGCATACATGTCTGAGTTAATAGACTTACCACCCAGAAACGCCAAAAGATCATCCCGAACCTTCCTTAACCTCCACTTCCCCAATTGCAAGGGATTGAAATACAAGGCGCTACACGCGTCAACCTTTTCTCAAATGAGCACGCAGTTTTGGAATACACTGCCGCGCAACTTAAGAACGATCCACGAGCAAGCTTCCTTCCGCAGATTATTGAAGACCCATCTTTTTGAAAAAATTTACGGAAAGAACCAAAACACATAAAGTCCATACTCACTGTTCATTAATGCATCATACATCCACTTCTGAACTCTCATTCCAGTAATATCACATCACTCATACCTTTACTCACAGAAAGATATATACCATATGTCTTCATGCCTTATTATCGCCCTCTAAGCTCCCATTGTCTCCTTCCAACGTTTCAATGTTTGTGTTCCATTATTACATTCCTTAATGACACCTCGATTGTCTCGCATAACTCTGCACAATGTAATCCATAACCAATCTGTAACAAATTGTATTTCCATCATTTAACTCATATTGTAAGCCACACTGAACCCGCAAAAAGGTGGGAAAATGTGGGATACAAATGCAATAAATAAATAAACATTCAGTCTCTTTACCTGAATCTAGCCTACCATCTTCTTCAACCCCACCATACTTTCAGGGGTTCCTCACTGATCCAAAAGTCAAAATAACATTCTGAGCTATGAACAGAGATATTTGGATAAAGTGTTGGTTAGCCTTTCAAGGTATGATATTAAGCTTTACAGGCCAGTAGCAACGTTTTCCCTTGATGGAGTAATTGTACTTTAAGTAAAGCTCTCCATCATTTGAAGGACCTCCAACAACTGAAACCAAGTGTCTGTATTGTGCTTAGGTTAAAATTCAAATTGTTGTTTGTCTATTAATCCATTAAGAGGAAGAAAATGTTTCAATTGTTGAAGAACAACTTTCTCAAATATTTTAAATAGGGAAATGTAAACACTTCCCCCGCCGCTTGGCTGTGCTTCGACTTTCCCAGTCCTACGCCCAACTCCACACCAGGCTTACTAGGTAACTCTGGATGCTTGGCAGTTCAAACAATATCAAACCAGTCAGAAATTTCCTGTATTTAATCAGGAACAGTCTCAACATAGCTCCAGGACTCTTGTAGTTTCAACTCAGCAACAAAAAGAAAAACAGAAAAGCAAGCTCTTTTCCCACAGGTATTAACCCAGCCCTGAGCCCCCCCACAGTCCAAATCCTTCCCTCCCCAAGTTCATCAACTCCACTAATCCTTGAACAAAAGTTCCAGCACTCTCCCCAGCAAAAAGGTTCCCAAAGTCCATTCAGCAAAAAGCCCCAAAGTTCTTTCACCCAAAAGTTCCCCAAAGTTCATTCAGCCAAAAAGGTTCTGCTGCATGCTTCACACTCACCCTAGCAAGCCCTCACCTCACAGCAACCTGAGGAAAGGGGACCCCCTCCCATTCATACCAGCCACTAACTCCTGGTATCCTCCCCAAGGGTCATGCTTGAGCCCAGGGCCAGGTGGAAGCTACTTCCCGAGGGAACCCGCTCAGATACTTCTCTGGGCTTTTCTCTCAATGAATTGAATTAACCTGTTCATCAAGGTTGCTAACAGGCCCTGAGATTGCCCCTTTTCCACCCGGGCTAAGACAGAAATATCCATGGGCTCTACCTGCATTCCTTCACCAATCTCTTTGGCCTCGGTAATCACCTCAGGGGCGTAGCCACGGGTGGGCCTGGGCCCACCCAATTTAGCCTCAGGCCCACCCAGCAACGGAACACCCAATGGGCCTTCTTTCCCCTCCCTCCGTTGGGCAGCGCGCGCCAGCCTAACTGTACAACAAAGCTGCACGGCACCGGGTCCGTCAGCATGCTGCCGCTAGCTCCTACCTTGTCATCTTTCGGCAGAGGTGTTAGTTCTGCTGCTAAATCTGCAGCGGATCCACGCGGTGCCAGGGCTGTCTCTCTGTACGCTGCTGCGACTGCTTCCTCTGCGCTAGCCCCGCCTCTTCAGAAAAAGTATCGGAGGTGAGGCGGGGCTAGCGCACAGGAAGCAGTCGCAGCAGCGTACAGAGAGACAGCCTTGGCACCGCGTGGATCTGCTGCAGATTTAGCAGCAGAACTAACACCTCTGCTGAAAGATGACAAGGTAGGAGCTAGCGGCAGCATGCTGATGGACCCGGTGCCGTGCAGCTTTGTTGTACAGTTAGGCTGGCGCTGCCCGACGGAGGGAGGGGAAAGAAGGCCCATTGGGTGCCAGTAGGTGGTGCCGGAGAAACCTGCAGCGGTGGCTTGGGGGGGACGGTTCGGGGCAGTGGGTAGCCAGACAGCCAATTTTGGGGAGAGGGGGGAGAGAGAAAATTTTGTGCCCACCCACTTTGTGCTCAGGCCCACCCAAAATTGGCTGTCTGGCTACGCCACTGAATCACCTCCTCAGGCATCCACTCCATAGGCTCTATCTATCTTCCCCCTCTCCCCAGCTGCTCCCAATCTTTATCATGAGCCTGCTCAAAAGACTTCTCCTCCTCCCCCCTGGGAACCTGGGAGTTGTAGTCTGGTTCACCTTCTCTAAGGGAGTCTAGTGGCCTCCTCTGGGAGTCAGGGGCATTGCAGCACTGATTAGCCTTCCTAGAGGATTCAGGTGATCCTTCCAGAGGATACTGGGATTGGTAGTCCCTCCACTGTTCCCACCCACGCCTGCCTCTCCAGCGCCCCGGTCTGGAGTCCGGCTCCTAGATCTGCCTAACCCCTCACAAGTGTCACAGAAGGAAAGGATGATATCAGGTGATAACTACCTGGTATAGAAGGATCTAATCTTTCACCTTTAATTAATGGTCTCATGGAAGCTCTCTTTAAACATTCTGGTATTAGACCTTCCACCATTGAGCTATTGACCAATTATGTAATGGTTTCTACAAATGTCTCCAAAGCAACCCTAATAGTTATGCCTGATGAAGGTACTCTAGTGGGAGCCAAGTGGATAATTTTATTGTTAAAGCATCCAAACCAATGTCAGATAAGCTGCTACATCGCACTCGTGAAAAATCTAAGACCCCAGGACTTAAAATGGCATCCAAGTTGGAAAGCCTTACACTGGAAAGGAAAGAGGCATTTTCCAGGATCTCTATAAAATGATTTCACAACTTTGAAGGGGGATGCCTTAGCAAATTGCACTCTTCAGTTGATCCTTCATGCAACATCCCTGTAGGCTACCATAACTGGAAGCCCTTGTTTTTAGTGTGCCAACATTGCTTAACTATCCTTGATGTGGTATAAGTGAATATTACCACTGTTGAACTTTGATTTTTAGCAATTTTGAAGTTTCTCACCATGATACACTTCATCAAAATTTCAAGTTATTTTCTTACAAGTCTTCACTCACTTTCATATATTTTTTTGCACTGAACTTGAAAACATAAGGAGATTTTTCAGACCAATGATGAAGAACCATGTATGTTCCTGTATAAGTAAAGAAACTTAGACTTTAAAATGGCTCATCATCCTTGGGTCATTTTTCATGGGCAAGCATATCTCCTTCTTTCAATTCTCCCTCCCCCCAGCTGTCCAGTATCCCCCCCTTTCTCAGCCCCAGCTGCAACCTCCACTCCCATGATCTGGCATCCCCCCTCTCTCCTAGCTCCCCGATCTACCTTAAAATGTCTTTTTCTCTGTCTTTAGAGATCACCAAAACTGGCAGTGATACATATATGCTGCTTGCAGCCTGTCCCGGAGTCTTTCTTCTGATGCATCCTGCCTGTGCAGAAACAGGAGGAAAGGCTCCGGGTCAGGCCACAGGTAGCCAATCAGGCTCATTTTCAAAGCACTTAGCCTCCCAAAATTCCATAGAAACCTATGGAACTTAGCCTCTCAAAGTGCTTTGAAAATATGCCTCTATGTGTATCACTGTTGCTGCTGTCACTGACCTCTGAGAGAGAGAAACACTTTTTAAGGTAGACTGGGGGGGGGGGGGGGGGGGCAGAGGGGAGAGAGGGCTGCTGAACAAGGTAAAGGAGGGAGGGCTGAAGGGCAGCCTCGAATTATACATGGGTCACAGCAGTTATGGCCATTTTTAGTCCCAAAACTGACCTCAATTTATACATAACTATTGTCACCCATAGGGGATGTTCTAATGATTCCCAGGTCCAGATGGGTGTTGGGGACCTGGAAAAGGTAGAGTTAACATTTTATCTGAAATAAAATGTAAGAAATTGCCCTAAGTGAGTTATTGACAAATTCTAGTTTAGCAGATTCCACTTTATATTGTGAAAAGAAGGCCAGTATGTACAAATAGAAGTCATTGTTTACTACAGACTTCTTTATCTATATTGACAAAGAAAGGCCTTTTGATAAGGGAGTCTAAGAAGGTCTAAAACTGACCGGTATTTATAACAGATGTCTTCTTTTGGAAAAGTAAATCATACATACTCTGTGTTTACCTTCAAAGAACAGATTATAAATGTTAGTCTATTATTAAATGTAGTTGAGAAATACTATGTAATAGGTTTTTTCCATTGTACTATGTCCTCATACTTTAGACTTTTAGCAAATTTGCTTAGATTAAGTTCAATATTCTAAAAAAGATGTCTTGCTGATGCTACGGAATTCTGTGTAGATGGATCAATTATCTCACGTAGAGCAATTTTTCTACTGGTCTTCCCTCCTTGTTAACAAGATACCTTATGCAGTTCTAATAAAAGATCACTTTTACTGATCATTTGTAGTCCAATGTATTTTATTTCTCAGAATTTATGTACTATCCACAGTGCTATCAACGAAGATGCCCTTAGACAGTCTTCACCGGATCAGTTGACCTCCTGGAGGAATATTTTGCTATCTTTAGGAACTAACTAGTTCTCCAGCACTCCCAGCTTCAAATATATTTATACCCTTACAAAGGAGGTTTCTTGGGGTTTCCTTGTCTTCCTACACCCCTCAAAACACAGCTCCACCCCCTGAAAGTAACACTCTATACCAGCTAGAGGTTCTCATATATACAACATATTTACTGAAAAACAAAAGAATCATTCCAGTCTTCCAGATTATTTCTTTTATAGAGTCCATTTCCCAATAATACAGGTTACATCCGGACTGCACAAAAAAATTATCCATCTTCCCTCCCAGGATTGCAGTTTCAAACTAATAAAAAAAGAACAAGAAAAGTCTCAAGAACTGCTTAAAAATTCCTAAAGCTATTATAGTTTCTATTCAGCCTTCAAGTTCTGACCAAATCTTCTACTCCTTCTTAAGGCATGACATTCTCAGAGATGCTAAGTTACTCAGTTCCAGGCTGAAGACTTTTTGGTCAGTCTTGGTTTTGAACTCACATCCAAAGCAGTGTGGTATTTGTAGTGTTTGATCCTGCCCATAGAAATCTGTGCTGGAAGTCCCATAATGTACCAGGATGGGGTGGTCAGAAATCCAGAACTGTCCTAAAATCTCCAGCCTGGAACTGGGTAACTTGGCATCCCTGCATTCCCAACTTCAGATTCATTAGGCCACCACTCCAAGGCCTAAATCAGATACAAGGTTAATGGCTGGGGTTTCTCTTCCCCCTTTTTTACATATACGTCTAAGCCAGGGGTCCTCAACTCAGTCCTTAAGACACACCTAGCCAGTCAGATTTTCAGGATATCCTTACTGAATGTGCAAGAGATAGATTTGTTTACAATGGAGGTAGTAGGCATGCAAATCTGTCTCATGCATATATAATCATTGTGGGTATCCTAAAAACCTGACTGGCTGGGTTGAGAAACACTGCTCTAAGCTAATGGTTAGGGCTACCCTTCTCCTTTCCCTACTAATCTGGCTGGAACCCTTAATGGCAACTGGCTGTGCTCCTTAGATCAGTGCTTCTCAATCCAGTCCTTAAAGCACACCTAGTTTCATCAGGGTTTCATGGTATCTGTAATGAATATGCATGAGATAGATTTACATACTAAAGAGGCAGTGCATGCAAATCTATGTCATGCTTATTCATTGTGGATATCCTGAAAACCTGATGGGACTAGGAGTGCCTCAATGACTGGATTGAGAAGCACTGCTTTAAGCAGCTATCCTCAAGAAAATACTCTTTCAGGAGGAGCAATAAACTACAAAACAGCCTTTCTTTAAGGTTAGTTCTTCTTTCCTATGTGAACTTCCTTCTCTTTGCTGTTTCAACAGGCACAAAACCAAAACACCTACTTTCCTGCAGCTCCTTGACCACTGCTAAAACTCTTCCCATTCCCTCTCTTCTCAGGAACATTTCTAGGCAGACTAGAGCTGAGGTCTCTTCCTCTAGCTCTGAGCCTAGACAGGTTTAAGGCATACAGTTATTGTCTTCAGTTCCTTCCTCTCTCCCTTCTCTCTTTGACTCAGGCTGCTTCCTAATATAGGTCAGCACTAGGCAGGGAGGTTTGTTACCCATCCCTTCTAGTAGTTGCTAGGAAAGTTAACAAGCTCCCTAGTTCACCTGCAGGCTGCAGGTAGCAAAGACTTTGCACTACCCCTCCCGGAGCTCATTTCTTCTTTCCTGGGCTGGCTGCCTGCTTGACTGCCTAAGCTCCTGTGCTCTGTCTCCTCCTGCCTGCTCATGTTACCCTGTCTCGCCTAGGAGCACAAGAGTGAAGATTCCTGGTAATAATAATTTTTAAAAGAAATCTGTTCCTGTTTATTTCCTTTGTAAACAAGGGGATATCTAGGGACTCTGGAAGCTTAAATCTCTTCCTCCTCCTCTTACATACTGACCAGTCCTGCTGGTGACGGTCGCAATATATACAGTATGTAGAAGCAGCTAAGGTTCTTCCTGTGCAGAAATATCAGAACCTTTAGCACTCTACCAGTAATAAAGCAGTTCTGACCTTTCACTAACCCAAACATTTCCAGTACAAAGGCTGTGCCATCCTTCCTGACTGACAGGGTAGCAGGATTCATCCCTTTGAGGGAAATCTGGGCTCATATAAATAGCCCTAGAGAAAGGACTTTATTTTTGGTTACCAATTCCAGCCTGCACCTGCACAAGGGGACTAGACTTTATAAAAGTCCCTGGCCAGACCCAACATCTATACAAGGGGACTAAAATAACTGTTATCCTGTAAGATGCAACATCATCTGATCTACAAGGGAGAGATCTTGTGACTAGAACAGACTAGGCCCCAGAAGAGCTAGGAATGGGAACCTGACTCAGAACCTGGACAGTTCAAGGGAGTATCAGGTATGATGATCCTGCCTTGCACCACTGTTGGAAAACGCAGAAACAGAGCCATGGAGAAGAGAAACTACAAAATCAAGCTGGAGTGAAAAGGTCAGTGTTGTTCATAGTACTAGGTCAAAGTACGTAAGTAAAAGTAAAAATATGTGTATATTTTAATACTTAAGTAAAAGTAAAAAGTACAGTGAAGACCACTAAAAAAAAATTTACTTTAATATAGTTATTGCCTAATATAATACTTTTTGAGTAAAAAGTATAAATACTGCAACTACAATGAATGCAACTATTGTTAATATTTTTATCCCAACAACTTTACTGCTCTACAATTCAATCCACTTTGCTTTTAGTACAACTAAATTCTTGAAAATGATTGTCACTTGTGCAAGTGTGCTTGTGAGTCATTAATCCAGCACAGCTAAAAAGGTTCGATAACTGCACTAACAGAAACGTTCCTTCAAATCAGGCCAGGTTGCAATATTACTGATTTCTTTGACTGGGTCTGCAGGTTATGATCAAGGAATCTCTGAAACACGTGACTTCCATATAGCAAAGAGTACTTTATCATCATTATTGTCATTATCATCTGCATTAGAAGTAGTGCTGTCTAATTCATCACTTGCACCTTCATCTTTATCTTTATTATTATTGTCATGCTGTCGAATTACAAGAAGGCTTTCACAAAGTTGGAATCATTGTCTGTTGTTGTTCTAATAATTTTTAATCTAATTGCAAACTCTATTTGAATATTTTTGAGAACTAATGCAAGAACGTCAAATGTATGGGAACCCTTCAATCTTAAGGCCAGACACGCAGACTTCCTCCCAATCCAGTGGACAGTTACCCTAATGTAAAATTTCTCATGAGATGACAAATGTCTATTCACCAAGAACTGCTACCAGCTTCAGCTTCATCTCCACTTTAAAGTGACCAAACTCATCACTGTTCTGTCACTGTTCTTACAGGATATATTCACTGATCAGCAAAATTTAAGATGAGGTGATGCACTGTTTACGTGACAAGGTTTGCAATAGCAAAATCCTGTTCCCAGTTTTGCTGTTTCATTTGGATTACTGAGGAATCATCATTTACATCTCCCTTCCGTTTTACTTTTAACTGCAAGCATCAGATGTAACTGAGTAAAAGTAGTAAAAATTGGCAAAATTATTACTTTAGTGAAAGTAACAAATGTTATCCTGTACTTCTTTACATGTAAAAGTAACAAAACTTAGTTACTATACAACACTGGAAAAGGTACTATTTTATGCTGTTCAGCTGAGAGGTACCCACCTCTACCACCGGCTGCCTTTCAGGTGCTGTGGAGGACTTGCAGCTCATCTGCATATCCTTACAGCCTTCTCCGGGGTGACACCCAGGTCCACCCCGATCCACTCAGGGCCTCCGCTCTAGGTGCCCAGCGCTCCCACCAGGTGCTGTGGAGGACTTGCAGCCCTTCTGCATTTCCTCATAGCTGTATCCGGGGTGACTCCAGTTCCACCCCGATCTTCCCAGGGCCTTCTCTCCAAGTGCCCAGAGTTCCCCAGGTGCTTTTTGGCTAGGATCAGGCGACCCTCAGGGGGAGGAATGCTGGCTTCGGCCTAACCCCTGGTAAGCCTTTCCTCAGCTGAGAGGTACCCACCTCTACCACCGGCTGCCTTTCAGGTGCTGTGGAGGACTTGCAGCTCATCTGCATATCCTTACAGCCTTCTCCGGGGTGACACCCAGGTCCACCCCGATCCACTCAGGGCCTCCGCTCTAGGTGCCCAGCGCTCCCACCAGGTGCTGTGGAGGACTTGCAGCCCTTCTGCATTTCCTCATAGCTGTATCCGGGGTGACTCCAGTTCCACCCCGATCTTCCCAGGGCCTTCTCTCCAAGTGCCCAGAGTTCCCCAGGTGCTTTTTGGCTAGGATCAGGTGACCCTCAGGGGGAGGAATGCTGGCTTCGGCCTAACCCCTGGTAAGCCTTTCCTCAGCTGAGAGGTACCCACCTCTACCACCGGCTGCCTTTCAGGTGCTGTGGAGGACTTGCAGCTCATCTGCATATCCTTACAGCCTTCTCCGGGGTGACACCCAGGTCCACCCCGATCCACTCAGGGCCTCCGCTCTAGGTGCCCAGCGCTCCCACAATGTGCTGTGGAGGACTTGCAGCCCTTCTGCATTTCCTCATAGCTGTATCCGGGGTGACTCCAGTTCCACCCCGATCTTCCCAGGGCCTTCTCTCCAAGTGCCCAGAGTTCCCCAGGTGCTTTTTGGCTAGGATCAGGCGACCCTCAGGGGGAGGAATGCTGGCTTCGGCCTAACCCCTGGTAAGCCTTTCCTCAGCTGAGAGGTACCCACCTCTACCACCGGCTGCCTTTCAGGTGCTGTGGAGGACTTGCAGCTCATCTGCATATCCTTACAGCCTTCTCCGGGGTGACACCCAGGTCCACCCCGATCCACTCAGGGCCTCCGCTCTAGGTGCCCAGCGCTCCCACCAGGTGCTGTGGAGGACTTGCAGCCCTTCTGCATTTCCTCATAGCTGTATCCGGGGTGACTCCAGTTCCACCCCGATCTTCCCAGGGCCTTCTCTCCAAGTGCCCAGAGTTCCCCAGGTGCTTTTTGGCTAGGATCAGGTGACCCTCAGGGGGAGGAATGCTGGCTTCGGCCTAACCCCTGGTAAGCCTTTCCTCAGCTGAGAGGTACCCACCTCTACCACCGGCTGCCTTTCAGGTGCTGTGGAGGACTTGCAGCTCATCTGCATATCCTTACAGCCTTCTCCGGGGTGACACCCAGGTCCACCCCGATCCACTCAGGGCCTCCGCTCTAGGTGCCCAGCGCTCCCACCAGGTGCTGTGGAGGACTTGCAGCCCTTCTGCATTTCCTCATAGCTGTATCCGGGGTGACTCCAGTTCCACCCCGATCTTCCCAGGGCCTTCTCTCCAAGTGCCCAGAGTTCCCCAGGTGCTTTTTGGCTAGGATCAGGCGACCCTCAGGGGGAGGAATGCTGGCTTCGGCCTAACCCCTGGTAAGCCTTTCCTCAGCTGAGAGGTACCCACCTCTACCACCGGCTGCCTTTCAGGTGCTGTGGAGGACTTGCAGCTCATCTGCATATCCTTACAGCCTTCTCCGGGGTGACACCCAGGTCCACCCCGATCCACTCAGGGCCTCCGCTCTAGGTGCCCAGCGCTCCCACCAGGTGCTGTGGAGGACTTGCAGCCCTTCTGCATTTCCTCATAGCTGTATCCGGGGTGACTCCAGTTCCACCCCGATCTTCCCAGGGCCTTCTCTCCAAGTGCCCAGAGTTCCCCAGGTGCTTTTTGGCTAGGATCAGGTGACCCTCAGGGGGAGGAATGCTGGCTTCGGCCTAACCCCTGGTAAGCCTTTCCTCAGCTGAGAGGTACCCACCTCTACCACCGGCTGCCTTCAGGTGCTGTGGAGGACTTGCAGCTCATCTGCATATCCTTACAGCCTTCTCCGGGGTGACACCCAGGTCCACCCCGATCCACTCAGGGCCTCCGCTCTAGGTGCCCAGCGCTCCCACCAGGTGCTGTGGAGGACTTGCAGCCCTTCTGCATTTCCTCATAGCTGTATCCGGGGTGACTCCAGTTCCACCCCGATCTTCCCAGGGCCTTCTCTCCAAGTGCCCAGAGTTCCCCAGGTGCTTTTTGGCTAGGATCAGGCGACCCTCAGGGGGAGGAATGCTGGCTTCGGCCTAACCCCTGGTAAGCCTTTCCTCAGCTGAGAGGTACCCACCTCTACCACCGGCTGCCTTTCAGGTGCTGTGGAGGACTTGCAGCTCATCTGCATATCCTTACAGCCTTCTCCGGGGTGACACCCAGGTCCACCCCGATCCACTCAGGGCCTCCGCTCTAGGTGCCCAGCGCTCCCACCAGGTGCTGTGGAGGACTTGCAGCCCTTCTGCATTTCCTCATAGCTGTATCCGGGGTGACTCCAGTTCCACCCCGATCTTCCCAGGGCCTTCTCTCCAAGTGCCCAGAGTTCCCAGGTGCTTTTTGGCTAGGATCAGGTGACCCTCAGGGGGAGGAATGCTGGCTTCGGCCTAACCCCTGGTAAGCCTTTCCTCAGCTGAGAGGTACCCACCTCTACCACCGGCTGCCTTTCAGGTGCTGTGGAGGACTTGCAGCTCATCTGCATATCCTTACAGCCTTCTCCGGGGTGACACCCGGTCCACCCCGATCCACTCAGGGCCTCCGCTCTAGGTGCCCAGCGCTCCCACCAGGTGCTGTGGAGGACTTGCAGCCCTTCTGCATTTCCTCATAGCTGTATCCGGGGTGACTCCAGTTCCACCCCGATCTTCCCAGGGCCTTCTCTCCAAGTGCCCAGAGTTCCCCAGGTGCTTTTTGGCTAGGATCAGGCGACCCTCAGGGGGAGGAATGCTGGCTTCGGCCTAACCCCTGGTAAGCCTTTCCTCAGCTGAGAGGTACCCACCTCTACCACCGGCTGCCTTTCAGGTGCTGTGGAGGACTTGCAGCTCATCTGCATATCCTTACAGCCTTCTCCGGGGTGACACCCAGGTCCACCCCGATCCACTCAGGGCCTCCGCTCTAGGTGCCCAGCGCTCCCACCAGGTGCTGTGGAGGACTTGCAGCCCTTCTGCATTTCCTCATAGCTGTATCCGGGGTGACTCCAGTTCCACCCCGATCTTCCCAGGGCCTTCTCTCCAAGTGCCCAGAGTTCCCCAGGTGCTTTTTGGCTAGGATCAGGTGACCCTCAGGGGGAGGAATGCTGGCTTCGGCCTAACCCCTGGTAAGCCTTTCCTCAGCTGAGAGGTACCCACCTCTACCACCGGCTGCCTTTCAGGTGCTGTGGAGGACTTGCAGCTCATCTGCATATCCTTACAGCCTTCTCCGGGGTGACACCCAGGTCCACCCCGATCCACTCAGGGCCTCCGCTCTAGGTGCCCAGCGCTCCCACCAGGTGCTGTGGAGGACTTGCAGCCCTTCTGCATTTCCTCATAGCTGTATCCGGGGTGACTCCAGTTCCACCCCGATCTTCCCAGGGCCTTCTCTCCAAGTGCCCAGAGTTCCCCAGATGCTTTTTGGCTAGGATCAGGCGACCCTCAGGGGGAGGAATGCTGGCTTCGGCCTAACCCCTGGTAAGCCTTTCCTCAGCTGAGAGGTACCCACCTCTACCACCGGCTGCCTTTCAGGTGCTGTGGAGGACTTGCAGCTCATCTGCATATCCTTACAGCCTTCTCCGGGGTGACACCCAGGTCCACCCCGATCCACTCAGGGCCTCCGCTCTAGGTGCCCAGCGCTCCCACCAGGTGCTGTGGAGGACTTGCAGCCCTTCTGCATTTCCTCATAGCTGTATCCGGGGTGACTCCAGTTCCACCCCGATCTTCCCAGGGCCTTCTCTCCAAGTGCCCAGAGTTCCCCAGGTGCTTTTTGGCTAGGATCAGGCGACCCTCAGGGGGAGGAATGCTGGCTTCGGCCTAACCCCTGGTAAGCCTTTCCTCAGCTGAGAGGTACCCACCTCTACCACCGGCTGCCTTTCAGGTGCTGTGGAGGACTTGCAGCTCATCTGCATATCCTTACAGCCTTCTCCGGGGTGACACCCAGGTCCACCCCGATCCACTCAGGGCCTCCGCTCTAGGTGCCCAGCGCTCCCACCAGGTGCTGTGGAGGACTTGCAGCCCTTCTGCATTTCCTCATAGCTGTATCCGGGGTGACTCCAGTTCCACCCCGATCTTCCCAGGGCCTTCTCTCCAAGTGCCCAGAGTTCCCCAGGTGCTTTTTGGCTAGGATCAGGCGACCCTCAGGGGGAGGAATGCTGGCTTCGGCCTAACCCCTGGTAAGCCTTTCCTCAGCTGAGAGGTACCCACCTCTACCACCGGCTGCCTTTCAGGTGCTGTGGAGGACTTGCAGCTCATCTGCATATCCTTACAGCCTTCTCCGGGGTGACACCCAGGTCCACCCCGATCCACTCAGGGCCTCCGCTCTAGGTGCCCAGCGCTCCCACCAGGTGCTGTGGAGGACTTGCAGCCCTTCTGCATTTCCTCATAGCTGTATCCGGGGTGACTCCAGTTCCACCCCGATCTTCCCAGGGCCTTCTCTCCAAGTGCCCAGAGTTCCCCAGGTGCTTTTTGGCTAGGATCAGGTGACCCTCAGGGGGAGGAATGCTGGCTTCGGCCTAACCCCTGGTAAGCCTTTCCTCAGCTGAGAGGTACCCACCTCTACCACCGGCTGCCTTTCAGGTGCTGTGGAGGACTTGCAGCTCATCTGCATATCCTTACAGCCTTCTCCGGGGTGACACCCAGGTCCACCCCGATCCACTCAGGGCCTCCGCTCTAGGTGCCGCGCGCCTAACGGCGCGCGGGGCATTTTTCTCTTTGTATCTAATCTTTTTCCAGTTGCTAAAGTACCTTAATCATTTATGGCCCCTATTCACATTCTCTTCCTAGCTCTGTCCCTTCCTAAACTTTTCCCTCACC